>NW_005354551.1:218091-241223 GCF_000412655.1 Myotis brandtii
CATCTACACAATGGAATACTATGCTGCTATAAAAAAGAAGGAACTTTTACCATTTGCAACAGCATGGATGGAACTGGAGAGCATTATGCTAAGTGAAATAAGCCAGTCGGAGAAAGATAAATATCACATGATCTCACTCATATGTGGGATATAATGATCAGCATAATTTGATGAACAAGAATAGATTGATCTAGAGAGAAATGGTAGGGGGCGGGGTTAGAGAGCAACTAAAGGACTTGTATGCATGCATATTAGCATAACCAATGGACACAGACACTGGGGCGATGGGGGCTTGCCCTGGGTGGAAATGACTGGGTGGGGGGCGGGGGGGGGACAAGTGGGGAAAAAGGAGACATATGTAAAACTTTAGACAATTTAAAAAAAAGTTGCTAATTATTCAGGCCTTGAGTAGAGGAAACAGTATCCGCAAGAAATCTAAAATGTAGGCTTATGCCATAGAGGTGTAACATCCAAATGTACACCCTGCATCCTACAGAAATTGTGAGCAGAGAAATTAACATAAAAGCTGGTCTTTGACATGCATCAGAAAAAACCCCAGAATACTTTCATAACCCTAGGTATAGACTCACACAGGGAAAAAGGAAAATATAGAAAAGAGCTCACTGTTACAAACCATATGAGGAAACATGAATGTGAAAGGTAAATCTATAAAAGCTAACAGTAGAAAATGTCAGAGGGTATCTTTGAAGCAAGGGTAGAAAAACTTTTTAAACTAAAAGCCAAAAAAAAAGGTAGAAGAAAAAAGGTTAAAGGATAAATTTGACTATATTGATATTAAAGGTTTCTGTCAAAGAACACTGTAGACATAAATAAACAAATGGACAAATGGTAGAACTAGGAGATAATATTTGCAAAGTTTAAAGGCAACAAAAAATCAAATCTAGAATATTTAAGAAGTTTCTGTAAATCTTAGGGAAAAAATTGAAATCCAAGTGGAGATGGGAAATGGGCAAATTATATAGCTACACAAGTCAGAGAAGGAGAAGCTTATTTAATTGATAACAACTATAGTAGCAGACGTTGTTACAACAGCATCTAACATTTATTTTGATGAGGCAGATGCTGTAATTATCCCCTTTTACTAATGGGGAGCCTAAGGCCAAAAGAGGTTGAGTAATTTCTCCAAGGTCTCACAGTAACGTGTGGTGGAACATGGATTTGCAACCAGGGCACCACTGGTGGGTTTACAAATTGATACAGTTGTCCCGGAAAAAAAAAATTATGGTAATATTTAGTAAAATTTTCTGTGCATATATCCCTTATGACCCAGTAACTCTAGCTATATATCCTAGAAAAATTCTCACATAAGGAAACATAGCCAGAAAGATCACTGGGGTATTGTCTGTGGTAGCAGGGACAGGAGAGGCAATTTAGATGTCCATCACTAAAAGAATGTAAGTGTCTATGATGTATACTATGGAATATAGTACATTACAAAGAACCACCAAGTAGTTATTCAGACCAAAACATGGATAGATCTTAAATAACCAGTGTTGAGTAAAAATGTAAGAACCAGAATGAGATCTAGAGCATGACACCATTTACGTAAGTCAAAAATACATAATCAAAACAATACTATATGGTACATAAAGTGACATATATAGCCAAAGACATTTTATCAAATATACATAAGAGTGGGTGCTCTGGGGGGAGGAAAATGGGAATAGGGGTTAATGAAAATCAAACACAAGGTGCCTTGCCCAGATTGATATAGGAGGCTCTCTGTATCGTCCCAAAATGGCAAAAATAAAAGTAAAAAGTCACATGGGGAAATGAATCACCAAAAAGGAAAGTCAGTAAATGCAGGAAATAACACAAATAGCATTCCCAAGAACTGGAAACCATAAAAATTATAGAATATTATGGAAAATCCTAAACTTGTTTCATTTTAATAAGCAGGTAGAATAAAGGAAGGCCATATGAAACAAGATAATATCAAAAAAGAATAGACAAATGTGAAAAAGAACTTTTAGGAATAAAAAATTAAGTCACCAAAATTCATCCATTGATGAATTACATAGATTAGTTATAACTAAAGAGAAAATTAATGATTAGGAAGAGAAGTCTGAGAAAATTACTTGGAAGGTGGCAGATTAAAGAAACAGAAATATGAAAGAGAGGCTAAAAGACATGGAAGATAGAATAAGAAGGATGCACATGCATCTAATAGGTGTTCCAGATGGAGGCAATGGCAAACATGTGGGAAAAGCAATTTGAAGATACAATTTCTGAGAATTTTCCAAAATTAAAGACAGACATGAGTCTTCAGAATAAAAAGTTCAAAATAACACAGGGAAAAAATTATAATAAATCCAAGAGAAAAAGATATTACTTATAAGAGAATGACAACTGGACTAATACAGACTTCTCGTTAATAAAAACAAATGTCAGAAGAAAATGGAGTAAGTTTTCAAATATTAAGGAAAATAACAATCAATCAAGTATCTATAACCAGTTTGATATAACATCATCTTTAGACAAAGATAGAAGACTCACTGACTGTCATTAAAAGAATTACCAAAGGAAGGAAATGGAATCAGAAAGAAGGGATACAATGTAAAAGAAAAACAAAAGCAAGTAGCAAGCAAAGAAATTGTTAAATATATCCAGTAGAAAAGTTAAAATCACAGACTGATAACACCAAATGTTGGTGAGCATGGGAGTGACTAGAACTCTCATACATTGCTGGTGGAGTATAAAATGGTACAACCACTTGGGAGAACAGTGTGGAGGTTTCTTATAGTAAAAAATGAACTACTGATAAGGCAACAACATGGACAAATTTTTAAAATATTAAGTCAAAGGAAAACACAAAAGAATACAAACCACATGACTTAATTTAGAGGTAACAGAAATACAGGCAAAACTGATCTATAGTGATAAAAATCAGATAGTGTTTGTGGAGGCTTTTGGGGTAGTGTGGGGAAGGGAACTGAACAGAAAGACACACAAAGGAACGTTCTGGGGAAATGAAAATGTTCTACATCGTATTTTGGATGGTCATTAAAGTGTAGATTATTTGTCAAAACTGTTAAAATAGAAAACTTAAGCTCATTGGACTGCATGTTAATTATATCTCAATAAAAAAGAAATTAAGAAATGTGTTGGTATACCTAAAATGCACTGACTGTTTAAAAATGGGCATGGGAAGGGGAGGTTAAAAACAATGTAGAATAATGATAACCACAGTACCTACCACTTATTAAATGCTTACTATGTGCCAGGCACTATTTATATTGACTTGTTTAATCCTTTTAACAATTCCACGAAGTAGGTACTCTTATTATCCCCATTTTATAGATAAGAGAGGTTACACTTACCCAGAGTTACACAGCTAGGTCAAGGTCCACACTCAGGCAGTCTGGTTCTGGTCTGAAGTTAAAAATCAACAACACAGAAGACAAAAGAAGGGAGACTAGAGTTAAAATGTTCCAAAGTCAAGAGGATGACAAAAACAATGACTAACTTTAACCTTTGTTAAGTGATGTATGTTAACAGGTAAGAGCAAAGGGAACAGAAGCGAAATATTTGCAAACAAGAGGTATAAAAGGGAATCAAGAAAAATGTGATTGATCCAATAGCAATTGAAAAAAGAAAGTGTAATAAATAAAAAAACAACTTAAGATGGTAGAAATAATTCCAAATGTATTAGTAATTACAATTTTTAAAAAGGCAGGTTAAACTTTCTTGTTAAAAGGCAGAGAGAGCCCTGGTTGGTATAGCTCAGTTGGTTGGAGTGTCATCCCATGCACCAAAAGATACTGGGTTTGATTCCTGGTCAGGGCACGTGAAGGAAGCAACCAATTGATCTCTCTTTCTCTCTCTCTCTCTCTCTCTCTCTCTCTCTCTCTCTCTCCCCCTCCCTCTGTCTCTCTTAGCAACCAATTGATCTCTCGATATCTCTCTCTCTCTCTCTCTCTCTCTCTCTCTCTCTCTCTCTCTCGGCACGTGCAGGAAGCAACCAATTGATGTTTCTCTCTCTCAAAAAATTAAAAGGCAGAGAGATTCTCTGTTTGGATTTTTAAAAAGGGGGTGGGGGAGCACCTAGCTATATGTTGCTTTTAAAATAATGAAATGTGGGTGTTTTTACATGTAAAAAGTGTTTAGCACATGATAAATACTACATGTGTTAGCTGTTATTATTATTACCAAGAGAAACTGTGAATCATTCTCATTAAATAGTTTTTTTTAAAATATATTTTCATTGATTTCAGAGAGGAAGGAAGAGGGAGAGATAGAAACATCCATGATGAGAGAGAATCATGGATCGGCTGCCTCCTGCAAGTCCCCCACTGGGGATCGAGTCCACAACCCGGGCATGTGCCCTTGACCAGAATCAAACCTGGGACCTTTCAGTTCACAGGCCAACGCTCTATCCACTGAGCCAAACTTGAAGCTAGCCATCTGACATGACAGCTGAAGTATCTATCTGTAAATAAACAATTAAACTATATAATCTTTGTAGACCGCTTCCAGGTACATACTACTGTTATTAAGGGATACACTAGTGATTTGGGGCTGCTGAAATATACTATAAAGGCTAAGTTATATTTTGCTGATCTCACAACTAAAATGTAAAAGCCTCTGACATATTTTAGTAAGTTTACCCCTAAATCCCTTTGCAAAGATGTTAAATGGAGGAGAGAGAATCTAGCATAAATAGAATGTCACAAAAGTGTGTTTTTCAGAGTTAAGAAACTATAGTGTAAACACTGCATGTTGGAAATCTCTAAGGGAATCCTGTAGATTCTCATATAGAGGCAACCTAAATCATGTTATTAAGCACTTCCTGAAATTGCTAATCTTGGGAAAATTGTCAAAGGTCCTGGGGGGAAAACACTTAAACAACAAAAGAGCACCAGAATGATGAATGTTCCTCAAAGGAACAATATTAAAGCCTCAAGAAAAGACTATACTGATATAGAATAAAGATACACTGAAAAAACTTAATTGGTTGAACCAAGTGCTGCATAATGACCCGAAACACAAATGAGACTTCAGCATACTAGTAAAGTGAAACGAGGCCAGCTTTCTAAAGAAAGCACATATATATTTTATCTATCTATCTATCTATCTATCTATCTATCATCTATCTATTCATTTACAATTTTATTCTGCCTTCTTCCAAAAACGA
Organism: Myotis brandtii; assembly: GCF_000412655.1. Taxonomy (NCBI): domain Eukaryota; kingdom Metazoa; phylum Chordata; class Mammalia; order Chiroptera; family Vespertilionidae; genus Myotis; species Myotis brandtii. The sequence goes on from NW_005354551.1 coordinate 223,247, forward strand.
ATTGGAAGTTTGAAAATTCTTTAAGTTACAAAGAAACAACAGTCACAGGAGAAAAAACACACAAAACACAAAAGTAGCAACTAAGTCATAGTTGGTAGAAACTATAGAATCCCTTTAATGAACATAGAGGAATACAGAAACTTACAGTTTCGATCTGTATTGCTTAGTTTAATAAAACAGATGTTCTGAAATCCACAATTGCTGGCAATATCCTTAGCAAAGCACACAAACAAAGGCCCTCACTGCCACTACCCAAGAGTAAGAGACTTTTCTGTGCCTCAGGAACTGGACCTGCTACTCCTGCATTCACTGTACTTATTTTCCCCTAAGTCAACCAGTAATTTATGGGTCAATTGCCTACTATTTACTCAGCACATTGCTAGGTGCTGTGTGGGAGCCAAGTGAAATAAAACAAGATCCCTGTCCACAGGGAGTTTGTAATCAAGTTGACCCAACACTGAAATGATCAAAGAACAGAACTCTTAAAAGACTCAATCCACAGGAGACAAGAAGAGGGAAAGAAAGAGGAGGGGAAAACAGATTGATCCCAGTGAGTGGCAAGGAAAGGGAAAGGGAAAGGGATGGAGCAGGTAAGTGCAAGTTAGGTACAATTTCAACAGGCAAGGGTGAACAGGTAAAGAACTACAGACTGAGGGAGAACCATGACCAGTTCCAGAAGAGAACACTTGGCACATCTGCTGAAAATAATGTCTGTGCACAGGCAACAGGCACTGAAAGGTATCTGATAAGCAGGTGCCATTATGATTATGGACACTGGGCTGGCTAGGGTGGGTCTCCAGGACGAAGTGTGGAGGACAAGGCTGACTAGATTGGGGAGACCAGAAAATGAGCAGAGGAACTTACATCTACTTGAGGGAGAAGCTTCTGAAATAAAAACAACAGTGACAGGTAGGATGGACTAATGAGGAAAAGTGAGCAGCAATGCGAAGGAACAATAGGCATCCTATAAATATTATCTACAACTGGACAACTGGAGTTCCATGGAGCAGAGGCTGGGCCCAACTACGCTGGATTTCTGTATCCCAATATCCTATATAATAAAAGGCCAAAATATAAATCGACCAAAAGGTGGAACGACTGGTGGCTCTGACACGCACTGACCACCAGGGGGCAGACGCTCAATGCAGGAGCTGCCCCCTGGTGGTTAGTGTGCTCCCACAGCGGGAGTGCCGCTCAGCCAGAAGCCCTGAGCCGGGCTCATGGCTGACGAGTGCAGCAGCAGTGGTGGGAGCCTCTCCTGCCTCCTCGGCAGCACTAAGGATGTCTGACTGCCGGCTTAGGCCCGCTCCCTGTCAGTTGGACATCCCCCGGGGGCTCCTGGACTGTGAGAGGGTGCAGGCTGGTCTGAGGGACGCCTCCCCACCCCGCTGCAAGAATTTCATGCACCGGGCCTCTAGTTCAATGATAAAAGCCATTCTAATACTTGATCAGGGGTCCTCTGTTCTGGTTCCCTAACAATTCTGTACTCTCCTTGCAGAACATCTATCTCAGGGCCTAAGACATTTCTCTTATGGTCTGGTTTGATGCTACCTCACCTGCTTAGAGCATTTTTTCCCCTTACTGTTGCTATTGATAATCCCTATCTCCTGAATAAAAATTTTTCTTTCCTTGATGCCTGGTCTCTGATGGAAGGGACCTTGCTGAGCCCTATTCACTGCTTTCAGCAAACAGTTCATTACTTTATCTATCACGCACTCTTGTCATATGACCAAATGACCTTAGTGCAATCTCTTCCTTTTTTAAGGAAGGAAACGGAGGTCCTGAGAGACAGAGTTGCTCTTTGATCTGAGTCAGCTTTAACCCCGTGGCTGTTTAGTATCTCACAAACAACCAGAATCAGGTGAAATAACAGGCACTCTCAACGTAATTAGAGCAAAGATCACACATTCTGAGACAAGAAATGGGGCATTTGCTCCACACAAAAAGATGACTTAAAATGTAAGGTATCTAAGGAATCAGTTAAGTTAAAAGAGAACCACTAGCAATTATTTCTGAGAACGCAAGGAGGATTGGTGAGGTTAGAAAAGGGTGACTGTAGCTTTTAGCGGGCCCAGATTTCTCAAGTTCAAAAGCAGCTATCATTTGGTCTCTTATCTTACACTGACAGCCTGAAAGGCAGCAATTTATAGTGTAAGGGATGAAGATTTTTGTATCTGACACTCTTGGGTTTATGGTAGTATCTTTTCATATGTATCATCATGGTTATTTCTAATGTTATCATCACTACCATCATCGTTCCATCCCAAATGCTGGTCTACTCCTGTTCCAGTCCCTAAGATTTGCAGCAACACCTGACCGACCTGTGTGCTTTCCTAAGTACCTCCTGGTCACTGGGGAATCCAGGTAGCCAGCACAGCTCTGAAGAACTCAGCACTCAAAATTCTAAAGCAGCTGAATCAGGCATAAAACACCCCGTTGGGGATTTGGGATGCTGTCTACTGAGCTCTATGGCAGAAATCAAGTAAGGATGATGCTACAATAATAATACCTTGCTTATATACTGGGATTTGTGCCTCATCATCCCATTTATCCTCGAAGACTAAAGCTCAGAGATGCCAAATGCCTTATTATGGGCCACAGAGTTAATAAAGGGCAAAAAAGAGCCCAAGTCTCAATTCTCAAGCCATGATTCTTTCTTTTGTAATGCGAAAGCCTCACTGAATGCCAAGGCTTAGCTACCACTTCTGCAGATAATTCTCCCTTCCAAGAGCTCAAATGCCACTAAGAAGTATAGCTGTCAACTCTTGGTCACTTAACAAGTATACTTACAGTCTCGCGCTGAGGGAACTGCCCCACTGGCTCAAGAGACTATATTGTTCTCAATTACCAATTCATGTCTCACAACAAATTAGTCTTAATGACATTTTGCTCTCTCTTCATATTTTACCAAATTATACTAGATTAATCATCAAATAACCACTAATAAGAGCTACTAATAATTAAGTGCCTTGTTATGTTTATAAGAACTTTTTTTAAAAATATATTTTATTGATTTTTTACAGAGAGGAAGGGAGAGGAGAGGGATAGAGAGTTAGAAACATCAACCAGCTGCTTCCTGCACACCTCCTACTGGGGATGTGCCCGCAACCAAGGTACATGCCCTTGACCGGAATCGAACCTGGGACCCTTCAGTCCGCAGGCCAATGCTCTATCCACTGAGCCAAACCGGTTAGGACTATAAGAGCTTTTTACATGTTACCTCCTTTAATACTAACAACCTGGCAAGAAAGTCAAATCCAATTTAAAACAAGTACTGATAGTGAAGAAGTTAAGGAACAGGCCCAAGATCACATAGCAAATCAGTAGACAGGAACTGAGATTTTAATCCAGCAGACCTGATCTTAAAGCTCATGCCCTCTGTCCACTAGAACAGTTTCTCAAGCTTTCATGTGGGTAAGAATCATGGGGGATCTTGCCAAGGAAAGATTCTGATCCAGAAGTTCTGGGTGGGGCCTGAGTTCTGCATTTCTAATAAGCTCCAGGTGATACGAACGCTGTGGGTTCAAAGAATCCTCTCTGAGTCACAAAGGACATGACATTCTCTCTTCCCAAATCTGTTTTTCGAATCTAATTATTATGCTTTAAGCAACCCTTCACCTCTAAAAAGTAACAAATCATCCTCAAAGCCTTTTTTCCCATCTGCCCTTGGCTCCAGCCTGAAAAAACAAACTCCAGAATAGCTCTGGGAATAAAACATATAAAATACAGAAGATTCCAATAACCAGGCCTTAGTGACTAGCTCTATGGCCTGGCACCAACCCGAACTCCTTTAAAATGCATTTCAGCAACCTGGTCCTCCAGGACTAGCTCAGCTTCCCTGGTTGCTGCCCAAGTAACTCGAGGTCAAATTGCTCCCGATCTCGAGTTAAGTGGTCCACTGAGCCTGGTCAAGCCTTGTAAGGGCCTAAGATGGTACAGCCATTCAATAAACGTATGCTAAAATGAATACAGTAAAGAGATCTTGGTTCATGACATTATATATGATCTACTGTGACATATCCTTCCTAGTCACTGTGCCACCAGTCTTCCCCCACAGAATCAGACAATTCTACTTATCCTCCATAGCCTCCTACTCAGATCCCCTGAAAATGGTACTAAATAGCATTTCAAGGCCTATATTCTCTTTCCTAGTATCAAGTCTAAAATTAAGGATCAATATTATGTGCTGCCTTGACATTTGGTAAAATCAGGAGAGCCTCAAAGGGCTTAATCACAAATTCCACTACCTGCTCTGCTCCCATGGATGAGGTCCTATAGCCAAATAACCTTTCTTATAAAGGGACCAGGTACAGTTCCTGTTTATCCTTGAGCAGTGGGATTTAGTTCCCTGCCAGCCCCAATTTTTCAAATAAACTACTCACATCCTCTGGCAGGAGCCAGAGGGCACTCAATCCTCTTTATGTTACAAAGCCTGCCTCCCACAGCCCCTGGTCCCACTGCTCCTGAATACAGTCACACCCCAGCACGGCCGGCTGTGCTCTCCTCTGGGTCCAAATGTAGATGCTTATAAACTGCTGTTAATCTTATCTGTCCAGTGTCCTGTGTTGTAGGTTTAGCCATAACCCTAGGATAAGAATCCCTCCCTTGTCACTGGGATGAAATGGAGGTCATTAAAACATCTTTTTTGCCCAACCCACCAGTTTCTAGTCTTTTCACATCTTTGGATCTCTTCAATGCCTTTGACAGGACCTCAACTACTCTGATGCTAATGATGTCCAGCACTGTGTTAATCACAGTCTATACACTTTCTCATTTACTTCCCCGACCCTCCCTATGAGGTAGAATACCATCATTATCTTTAATTTTCAGGTGAGGAAACTATGACCAACAAGGTTATGCAACTTGCCCAAGACTCACAGCTAATGAAGTTGGGCAGAGCTCAGATGCAGATCTGCCTGGCTCTTAATGACTACCTTAGTCTTGATAGGCTCTCCGAGCTCACTGCTGTCATTCCTCAAGGCCTCTCACAGACAAACATGTACTGCGGGATGCTGACAGGAGCACCTGCATTTGAGGCACCTTGTTTCTTCTGCCGGTCTCTGCTGAAAGATGGATGGAGATGTGTATCTGGCAAACAGTGCTGCTGGAACAGGCCAGCTGACTGGCTAAGTGCCAAGAGTCTTCCCTCGATGGCTTGGACTTAAGGTCTGGTTTGCTTGTCAACCTTGTGGATATAAAAACCCCATCCTGTAGAAGTCTCACAGTTAATTGGACTTGGGGAGGTTAGATAACACTGTCTAAATTCGTAAGAGAAGAACTATAAATCAAAAAGTCAATTTATTAGTTCATTTACTAGTGAAATATGCCTACTCTTAGCAGTTATCTGTAAAAAAAAATTAAGCAGTGAGGTCAAGCATCATCAGAAAGCCTTTTAAGAATCACAGAAGAGGCTATATTCAATGGACGCCTGGTGCATCCGTATTTTCCATGGAAGTAGATGCCTGGCCTCCAGGCTGGGCAGATAGAGTCTGAGGGTGAACGCACACTGTACAGGCAGCACCAGCTGCCATTCTATCTTTTCACCTTCATCACTGAGTTTCTGGACTCTTCTGTGGCTCCAGTCTCTCTGTGGAACAGTTGGACTCAGCTTTGTCCTTGAGGTAACCCTGTGCAGGTACCTACTAGCAGTGACCATGTGCTAATTTTTCAGTCTCTCTGAGAATGTCAGGAGTGCCCTCCTGTTGCTCCCGCCCACGGGCTTTTCTGTTGGTGCTCCAAACATCTATCTATAGCAGATCAGAACTCCTCCTTCAGGAGTCTAAGCCCAATGAAGCTTTCAACTCACTTCAAACTTATCCGCCTTCTAACTTCCATCTGGGTCATCTACCTTACACTGGCTATCCCACACACTGTGTGATCTTGGGAAAATTACTTAACCTGGGTGGGGCACAGTTTCCTCCTCTACAAAATAGGACTCATAATAGTACCTCTCTCATTGAGTTGTTAGAAGCTTAAATGAGTCAACACACTTACAGCACCAGCACTAGGGACATACTCAATAAATCAATAAGCTGCTGGTCATCATCATCATCTCCACCATCACCTCACCACAGATTCTCAAAGAGGTAGAGACACAGCAGACTAAGGTCCACTAGAAAGTAACCATTACATTCGACTATTCTTTTTCCAGACTCTCAATTTCGAATGGAATTCTTCTTTTGAGTCATTCTATAAAATACCATCATACAAAACATCAAAGTGCTTGGCATAACAAACAGCTAGTGTCCTCTCATCTTCAGACAAATTCAGAGAAACGAGCAATTTAAAATGGAAGGAGACTTTGAGAGACTTATCTGCCTTTGCTCTGCCGTTCTGGGCATGCTGCTCTGATCCAATAGTTCATCCAAGATGACTCTCAACAGGCCAAACTGCAAATCTCCCAAGCAACACATTCATCTAATGAGTGACTGGGGACAGTGACTGCATTGCATCTAGGGTGACTCTTGCATCCTGCATCAAGAGCCTCAACAAGCAATCATCACTTCAGTGCTCTCACATCCAACCTCTTAGGTGTTAATGAAGACCTGTGGCTTTGTCACTGGTACCAACAGACATTTTGCTCTGACCTGAAAATGTGGATGAGTCCTGAGTTCTCACCAACTTGATTATGAGAATACACTTTTCTTCAACAAGGAATAAATCTGGACCAACACAATGCCAAATTCTAAGTTGAGAGATACTAGTCTAACATGAACATCAAAGCACTCAGGCAAATAAAGGAGACCACGCCAAGCCTTGGGACCCCAGAGGCTGTGTGCTTACAGTAAAGGTTTGCAGCATAGGCTCTAAATCAGTGGTTCTCAACCTTCCTAATGCTGCGACCCTTTAATACAGTTCCTCATGTTGTGGTGTCCCTCAATTTCATTTTTACAAATTGAACATAATTAAAGCATAGTGATTAATCACAAAAACAATATGTAATTATATATGTGTTTTCCGATGGTCTTAGGCGACCCCTGTGAAAGGGTCGTTCGACTCCCGAAGAGGTTGCGACCCACAGGTTGAGAACCACTGTTCTAGACAGACAGCCAGGGAGTGAAGTGCAGCTCTGCCCCCTAACTACCTAAATAACTTTAGATAAGTTGCTTAACCCTCTAGGCCTCAGTTTCCTCATATGTAAAATGGGGATAATAGTTATCTCATGGGGTAGTTACAAGAAATAATATACTACTATATGTAAATGAGTTAATATACATAAAGGACATTTCCCGTAACATTTTAAACATTCACTAAATGTTAAAAGGAATAATAAAAATACACCTGCCAAAATGTTTTTACTAGAGGCCCGGTGCACGAAATTCATGCACTGGGGAGGGAGGAATCCCCCAGCCTGGCCTGTGCCCTCTCACAGTGCAGGAGCCCCACGATCAAGCGCCCCAAAGAGGTAGGCCACGCCCACCCATCCGGGGCTCCTTGATGGATTGCCACAAAGAGGTAGGCCGGAGCCAGGGGTCCCACCTCCATGCCGCGTGGAGCCATGGGACCCCTGGCGTCGCCAGGCGGAGGCGCTGGGACCCACCTCCGCGCCGCGCACATGCAGCATCAAGTCCCTGCCCACCTGCGCATGCCTTGCTGTGCACGCAGCCCCCCTCACCCGTGTGCACCCACTGCGCACGCAGCCTCCTGGTGATGGATTGTGATGGTGTGAGGGCGTGATGACCCTTTGCATATTAGCTCTTTATTATATATAGGATATTTCTTAGGTTAGATGGTCAGTTTACTTTTTAAAAATCACTCTGCCTCATCATTTTATGTTATCTATGTATCTTCTATATATGGCAAATATTACAAAAATTCTTTAAATGAAAAGAATTTTCTAGACAATCACATTACTAGTTTCATACAGCTGGTCTGGGATGGGAGTCAGCTCGGAAAGAGAGAATGAAGAGCGTTAGGCCTCTTATAGCACAGATCTCTGGGCTATCATCAGAAATTTCATTCAAAGCCTTAAACTCACTGAAAATTAGGAGGAGATACAAAGAACTTCTGAAATCACCTGGTCCAATGCCCACATTTTGTAGATGAGAAACTGTTGAGAAGTAAAGTATTTTTAAGACATTTGAGTTAACTAGTGACAGAAATGAGGCCGATCTTATTACCCCTGTCTGAGCTATATATTCTAAGTGGAAAGTAATGAGGAAGACATTTTGGAAAGGGAAAGAGATAGACACAGTTTGGAAGGGTTAAGGAAGTGACCTAACAATATGTAGCCAACGTTTACCAAAATTTATTATATCCCAGGCACCATGCCAAGAACTTTGCGTGGGTGGCCTTATATAATTTTTGCAAAACCTGTGAGGCAGTTACTATTATTAACTTCACTTTCAACTGGGAAAGTGGAGGCCTAGAGAGATGAAATGACTCGCCTCAAATCACAAAGCCAGGGAGTGGTAGAGTCAGTAAAATGAACCCACATTGTCTGACTCTGGAGCTGGAACCTTTCCCACTCACTGTACCTTGCCCAACCTTGAGAATTTAAAGAGCAGTTAAGCTCTTGATCCTAGAGTCTTTCTCCTACTTTTTTGGTAACTTCTTTGTTCAGAAGCACTGCAAAGATAAAAGAAGTGATATTTAAGTAAGAGCAGATGACATTATTTAGCATTTACTTATTCTGTGCAACACGAGGCACCAGACACACATTTCTCAAGCCCGGGACTTGTCCCAGGCCACAAAGCTGGACTATGAAGCCCATGCAGCCCCAGCATGACTCCAAGGCCATTTCCCAGCCTCATCAGTGGACAGTGTGTCCAGGTCTTTCTTTACCAGGTTCAGCCAAGTGCCCTTACCTGTGGTTTGACCCTGCACAGAGAAGAAATTCAGCATAATCTCTGCTCTCGGGGAGCATATGGCACAGCTGAGAAGAGACCACCTTCGGCTTAAAATCCTTCCTTTCTTACACCTCAGTAGTTAAGTAGCAGAAGCACTGAAGAAAATGAACCCCCAGCTCCCTGTATTACTGTCCTACTCCACTACTCAGATCAGCTGACCTTCGGTACCTCTGTGTTCATTTCACAGATGAACTCCATTCTCCTCTCTTCCTAGTGCTGTAAGCTTCTTCTTTTGTCTTTGAAGAAATGAGAATTATTTTCATCTCTATCTTTCTCTCATCCATCACCAGGGAGTATAACAAGAGGGTTAACTTAAGGAGCTAATAAAAAATGTAAAAGGCATAACTTCTTTATTGTTTTTAACTTTGAGAAAGAGCCTATGGATTCTATAGTATTTGCTCAAAAATGTTCAAAGGAAGACCTGGAACATTTCACTCTCAAAAATTTGCTGCCCGGGAAGAAAATCCAGAACTCCAGGGGCCAATTAGTCTGCTGTTTTGGACTCTGACCTTGGAAAGTCTCCCTGTGGATTGAATCTGACTGGAACTGAGGGCAGCTGACAGCAGAGTGGTGTCTGGGTGGTCAAATTTAATGACTGCCAGGCCTTTAGAGCAACATTTAAAAGTTATAGTACCACACCAATGTCAGGGCTAAATGTATAAGAGCAATAAGTTTCGCTGTTAAACTTACAAGTTCCTATTATGTTCCTGACATCATGCTAAGAGCTGGGCACTCAAAACAGAGGCAGTCTTTTAAACACCAACTTATCAAATTGCACTAATAAAACTAGACAAAGAGAAGGCAAAGTGTGAGCAGAGCACACAAGAGGAGTAATGACCAGAGGGCTTACTGTTTGCAAATGGCAAAAGTGAGGGAGTATCTGTGATATGCATTAGGAGGGACTAATAAAATAACACCAGCTTGAATTTGGAATAGTGGCTCTCGGCTGTCTTCCTTCTGCTTTTTCCTAGCCAGTTGGAGTTAAAATTTTGAAAAACAATCTTAATAAGGAGCTAAAAACAGTTAGCTTCTAAAGCTGATTTTAGCTTTGTAACCTTTGAGTTATTTAACCTTTCAAAACCTGCTTTCTCAAGTGTAAAATGCAGTGAACATGTATATGGGAGTTCACAATGCTATTCTCACTTTTGTATGTTTGAAATTTCCAGTTTTAAAATCTGGATAATAGTACCTATTGCTTAGATGCTGTAAGGATTAAAAGAAATAATTATGTAAAAACACCTCGTACAGTGCCTGGCACTTTGTAGGTGTTCAATAAATGGTAACTGTTATTACCAATACACTACTTTTTAAAGTTCTGGGGTGGGGATAAAGAGAACAAAATACTATTAACAGCTGCAGAGTGCAGACTTATAGATCTTGTGTACCATTCCGGTGCATGGAATGGTATGCAATAAGTTTGGAGTATGTGGATGTATGCAACTTCTCTGAGACGTTTTAGAAGGAATCTTAAGAATTTTTAAAAAATTAAGAATGAAAGTCTAACAAACTGAACAAGAAGCATACAAATTTTATATAAGGAAAACATAAAGCACTCCTGAAAAATCATAAAAGTAACCCTGAGCAAGTGGAAAGACAGGATAGAACAACTCAATATCATAAAGATGTCTGTTTTCCCTAAGCTGACTCATAAATTTAACATGATCTCAATAAAAATGCCATCAAGTTGTCTCCTCCTGAAATTAGACAAAGTAATTATGAAGTTCATATTGCAGAATAAACAAGCAAAAACAGCCAAGAAAACCCTGAAAAAGAGAAATATGAAAAAATTGGCCCTTCCAGACAGTAAAATAAATTAAAAGGCTCTAAAATTATGATGCTTTTGTGATTGCATATGAACTAGCAAATCAGTGGAACAAAATGGAAAATCCAGTAAGAAATCCAAATGCATACAAGAGTTTTATATCCAAGAAAGACTGCATCTAAAATCAGTGGAGAAAAGGTAAGAACTTGAAGTAGTGTTGGGATGCCTGGCTGGCCAATGGGAAAAAGACAAAATTGATCCTTTCTCAAACTAAATGCCAAAAGTTCTAGATGGATCAGAGTCTTCTAGTACATATGTACTAGAAGAAAACATTAATAATTCCTCATAAATTAAGAGTGGGGCAAACTTCCTTACTCCGACTCAAAATCTAAATCAGCAATTTTCAACTGGTGTGCCACAAGAATTTTAAAACATGCAATAACTGACTATTTAGTCAGGGGCACTAACCTCTTTTCCCTTAGGTTGTCAAACAAAAGAAAACACAACAGACAACACAACAATAGCCATGTGGTGTGAATGAATCAAAATTATACCTTTTTTTTGTCCAATTGGCAAAAACTATTTTTTTTTTTGGTGTGCTGCAGAATTTTAGTAAATTTTAGTAATCAGTTTATGTGTGCCATGAGATGAAAAAATTTTAAAAGTGCTGGTCTAAAGCAGTACATACACTGTAAGGCTGATAAATATGACTATAAAAGATATAAAACTTTTGTACAGCAATAAAACAGGCAAAGTCAGGCAGATGACAAATTGGAAAAAAAAAATCTTGCAACTTATACCACAGTCATTGGGCGATATCCTATATCTCAAGAAAGGAGAAAACAAATTTAAACTACACTGATATATTATTTCTTACCTAATAGATTGACAAAAGCCCAAAACTGAATGCAAGATTCAAGAGGGAAAAAGAGGGGTCAGGTATGAAATAAAAACTTTGGTGAATGCACCTTGTTATATAATTTTGACTTTGAAATGGTTTACACAGTTAAAAACATGCAAATGGTTTACACAGTTAAAAACAAAATTAGCATTGGTCAGTAGCTCAATGGTTAGAATGCCTGCAGTGCACTGAAGGGTCTCAGGTTCAAGTCTGGTCAGGGCCTGGGTTGTGGGTTCACTCCCTGTCCCTGGTTGGGGAGCATGCGGGAAGCAACCAATCGATGTATCTCTCTCTCTCTCTCAACCCCTCTCTCTCCTTTCCACACTCTTTCTGAAAAGCAATGGAAAAAAAGATCCTCCGGTGAGAATTAACAAAAACAACAAAAATTAGGCTTTTAAAGCAATTTTTAAAGTTTCAAACAAATGAACCTGTTTATTAAGCTGGTGGCATAGCCACACAGAGAAAATAATTACAAGTGCCTGTAGCACAGATTTGACTATACATCCCAAGTAGCATATAGTCTAAGGACAAAGAAACCACACAGAATAAGACAACATTCAGTAATCTAGTGGTCAGTGTGGCTAACAGCATCACCGGCCGGGTTAATAACATGGCCAGGAAATCAGCAGCCTCAAAGCCCAGAGCGTGGCCCAGAGGCTGAAGTTCTGTGACCCACTGAATGTTTACTACAGCTTAAGTAGATGAGTGACAGGGGAGTTAAGAGTGTGCTGAGATGAGGCTTGAGACTGGCCTAGCCAGAGAGCTCGAGGCCAGCAGACGCCAAGCCAAGGAAATGCACTATCCTAAGGGCAGACAACCATCCTGGAGTCTCAAGCATGGGAGTGACATGTTCAGATTTGTGCTTTATAAAGATCACTGACAAACAGTGAACAAAGCATATTGAAGAACAGAGCTGGAAGCCAGCTGAGCAGCTAGAAGGCTGTTGCACTAACCCAGGACAAGAGATTCTAGTAGCTTTAACCAGAAGAGAAAGGGGGCATCCAACAGGCGTCCAGTCGATATACATGTGTGCTCTTTGTGAGTGGGGAGTGGAAGGAGGGTGGCGGCTTCAGAGAAGGGCAAGGGCGTGGGAGGACTCCCAGGTTTCTGCCTTGGGCAACTCTGTGGTGCCATTGACTGAGACTAGTAACTGAAGGGAAGTAGCAGGTGGGAGGAAAATGGCAAGTTCCCTGCTGCCTGAGCCCCTGACATCCTATTTCAGTTAGTGGGACAGGAGCTGAAGGGGTCAAGAAGGAAGATCCAACCGTCACGCTACAGCCTAGAAAGCTGAGAATCAGAGAAGAAACTAGTTAACCCACTAGTTTAACTCTTACAATATTTTCTGCAAGTCAGAAATAGTCACATTCTGTTCACTTTTGTTTTTATATTTAAAAAGTCAAGTAACCAATTTTTGGAACCTCAGCAGCTATTACTTAATCCTGTATTTCTAATCTCCCTCATCCTTCTTGGGCCCTTTCCTTCATAAAAGATTCCCTATTATTTGTCCCAAGAACCAGACGCTAGGACGTATAGCAGAGGCCACTCATCCAAATACCTCCAAAGGTCAGGCAGATGTAAAATCTGATATTTAAATGTAAGCGACTAATTGTTAAATACTATATGGACCAAACTCTGGCCTACAAAAGATTTCTATTGAGGTGGCATTTTTACAAAATAGCCTAAGATAAAGATTTAAAAGATATTTCCTTCCTCTTATTTCCCTTCCAATACTAATAAAGCCAGAAATTACATCTATATATTGACTTTCCCAGGATCTTAGTATTAGAGAAGCTCTGAGTAAAGTTGTTTTCAAAAGAAAACTCTTTACTTTCACAAGTACAGAGGGACTCCAGGACAAATGCAGGCAGGCATCCTCTCCTCCTTACTCCTCTATCTCTGCCTCCCGGATTCTATCCCTCTCCTCCTCCCCATTTCCCTCCTAACCCTCATCTCCTAACTGTGAAGAACTGAATCCATCGGTAAGAAGTTGATGCCCAGAGCCAAACAATTAGGCTGCTACTGCTCTTCCTTTCACTTGTCTGAAGAAACAAATTCGGTATCTGCTAACAAGGTTGCCAAGACAATACATGTATGTCCCCATTTCACCAGTCTCATGTAAAATAAGGACAAACAAGGATCTATAAGGGATTTCTGAAGCACCTCATTGGGTAAACATCTCTATTACAAAGACCATTCAACTATGCTTGACTGCTTTAGGCAGGAAACAAGGCTGGAAAGATAATTTCAAAACTCTGAGATCAAGGCCATACAACTGTAGAAAGTAACTGTTTCCAGGGGGAGTCTCATCACGACTTTCATTTGGTGATGTGACATTTCATTGTTGGCTCTGCACCCTTTGAGGGGTCAAGGACTGAGATCTGATTAATGTAATGGGCTCTCTCCCCAGAAAAACAACATTCACACAAACTTGCAGGCAAATTCAAAGGGTTCATGGATCCCTTGCAGCTGGGCCATCCACACCAGATTAATGATCCTTGCTATAGCACATTTACTTCATCTAAGGAAATGAAATACTTGATGTCATGATTTTGAGGACTTGACAGCATGATCTGGAGGATAACAACATTAGGGAAGTGTAAGGTAAATTAGCTTTCTTTCCTTTCCCTTCTCTCCCTTGAGGCCTGCAGGAGTCTCAAAACTGCATACTCTCTGCAAATAAAACACTGCATACCCTGCATGATCTTTAAAAAGTGACAATCTCACCTTGAATTTAAAAGATCTTATTATTTAATTTTTCCTCTCTGTGGTTATAGCTTGCTTTTTCCACATTATCAAGATGATGACTTTAGAAGGCAGGCTATTGGAGATCCAGAAACCATATATCCCAATCCAATGCCCTTGTAAAAATCAAAGCGCTCACTCTCTGGAAGAGCTGAAAGGGGCTGAGGGGTCGCCGCCTGCCCCCAGGGCGCTGGCACAGGCAGAACTTCAGAAAGGTAATGTAAATACTCAGTATGAGGCAACAGGGCATACCAATTTGTTTTTCAATCTATTTTATTTCCGTTCAAAGCCTCGTTGCAGACAGATAGTCCAAGAAAACAAGCCACATTTTAGTTATCCTCAGTCTTCCTCAATCTCCTAAAGCGGCTGAGCGTTGTCAGAGTGTGGCTCTTTTTCCTGCGCTGCCTGTCTGTAATGATGCTTTGAACCGAAATAAAATAGATTGAAAAACACATCAGTATGCCCTGGCTCTCCCTGCAGTTTTATATTATCCTTCAAAGCCAGCGTTACCACCTACTCTTTACTGGAACCCAACAGACCCAAATCACAGAGTGAAACTGCAATACTTTAAATGTGAAGGTCCCACCCAACCCCAAAATAGCCATTTAATTCGGGGCTTGTTGTTTAACACTGCATTAACATGCCACTCTCTGTCCGGTTCCGTGCTCCATTTGCTGGGCTGGATTATATCTTCTGATGACAAGTGCCATCTGGTTACTGGATACAGTTTAAAGCAAACCTTGACATTGCTGATCTTATATGGTTTACTCGATTTATTACTGTCTCTGTAATTTTCCGTGTTCATGAGCCCAAACATCATATTATTTTTACCTATTTAAAAAGTCCCCTAAACGTATTTAAAGCAGGGCATTAAAAATAGTGCAACATTATTTTGAAAACTTTTAGAGGAAACCCAAATCATTTGCAAACAAATTTTGAAATGACCTCCAACTAGAGTCTGAAGCCTGTCATTTTGTTAGCATGCCTCTTTCATGTGTGCAATGGAGGAACAAACAGTTTCGAGCTTAAAACACTAAAATGATGAAAAATGCTCTAAATAGACATTTGTATAATTAGGTTGAAAAAAATTACATCCCAGTTGGAAAAGTTCAACTCTTAAGAGAAACATTAAGAAAAAATAAGATTTGTTCCTCTTCCCCCAAAAGACAGAAACACATACACACCCCCCTTCAATTTTGTCTATAACATTCTTCTGGATTTTTGTAATTATTTACCATTTTACATAAGTTTCCATTTGGGGCCAAACTTCATTAGTTTCCTCTGATTGGAATTTGGCAACATATATAACAACAAGAAAACTCAGAACCTATTTTTACATGTTCTCTAACTGAATCCACACAATAACTCTTTAAGGAGGTACCATTATCCACATTTGGCAGATCAGACAACTAATCTGTAACTGGCCCACTGGCATGCAGCTCTATCAGCAGCAAAGCTATGTTCAGGGCCAGGGACTCCAGACATGTCTGAGAACCACAGCACAATCACTCATTTCTTTCCGTTCTGCAGCACCCCAAGTTCTTGTCAGCTCATAGGCTTTAAACCTGCTGAAAAGTTCTGCCTTCCCACTTCTCTCCCTTTTCCCTTCTCGCTGGACTGGATCCTTGTCACTCAACAAGTTTCAGCTTAAACTTTTCCAAGGCCCTCTTGGTAAAACCTTGTCACTCAACAGGTTTCAGCTTAAACTTTTCCAAGGCCCTCTTGGTAAAAAGGATCTCTCAGGTTAGCACTGCTTTGTTTCCTTTTAGCAGTTGCCTCAATTTGGAATAATTTTGTTATTTCTTCACTGTCTCAGACACTGTTTTAGGTCCATCTTGCTTACTCTGGTATTCACAGGGTCTAGCACAATGGTGTCTGGTACAAAGCAGGCACTCAAATGTTTGCTCAATGAACAGCCTGAATTTGTTTATTTAATGTTTACCAGATGACTGCTTGTGGGCACTGGCTAGCAGCTGATACAAAAGACTGCCCTTGAGGACCTCCCACATTGGTGGAAAAGATGGACTAATACAGGGTGGTGAGTGTAATCAGTTCAGGTTCAGATCCCAGTCCCTTACGCATTAACTATGTAACCTTGTAAATCTCTTCTGAGTCTCAGTGTCTTTATCTTTAAAATGGTAGTATTAATACTACCTATGTCATAATGTTGGTGTAAAGATTAAAAGATAATCCATGCAAATCAAGCACATAGTGTAAAGCAAGCTCAAAGAGCTCTGGGCAACACAGGAATTAATATTAACTACGCATTTGTCATTATGATGCTCTGACAGCTGTATTTGAAATTATCTTTGTTTACTTGTGTACCATTTGTCCAAGCCCCTATATAATTTAAATTCTGTGGAAGGACAAAGTTCACATTGATCCTTTCACCGCTGTATTTCCAAGGATTTGGATCATCCCTAGTACATAGTAGGTGGTCAACAAATACGAATGATTTATGAATGCATGCATGCAAACATAACATTCTGAAATCATTTGTTAAATTAGTGATGAATATGCCAGGATTGCGGGCTCGATCTCTGGTGTGGGATGTGCAGGAGGCAGTAGATCAATGATTCTCTCTCATCATTGATGTGTCTATGTCTCTTTCCCTCTCCCTTCCTCTCTGAAATCAATAAAAATGTATTAAATAAATAAATAAATAAATAAATTAGTGATGAATAGCTAGGTTTGGGAACTACTGCCATATATGAAAGGCATCTAAACTAGAAAGTGGAGTGTGGCAGAAGTTTGAAGATTTAGCCAAGTACAGAGATATTTCACTTTGGGGTTGTAATTAAATCTACATAAACCACACAAAAGATTTGGATACAATTCCAAGGGGGAAACCAATGCCCCAGATGGAGAGAGTTGAAAGAAGAAATTCTGAGCAGTATGGCATGGCTCACCAGGCAGGGGGCTTCCAGGCATGACCTATACAACCTGAGATCTAGGACCACCTTAAACAGCTCAACCACTCAGAAACTAAGATTCCTCCTCGTAAGTGGAAACATGGACACTTGCTTATAAAGTGTCGTTAGCACAAAAATGCTGTGTATGAATGTAAATAAACCACCTGACTTCTGGTAGGAGCTGGGTGGATGGTATTATTGTTATTTAAAGTAGGGGAAACAATTCCCACTCTGAATAATACAACATTAAGACCAGAAGAGAGAATGGAAGTCATAGTGTTTTGTCAAACAGCTCTAGGTGCAAGGGACGGTGTAGGGAGTTTCTCATGAGGTGTGAAGTGACCCGAGAAATCGATGGACAACATGGACCCAGTCTGTTTGTGTCTAGGTTAGGAGTCCAGGGTAGGGGTCTAGGGTAGGGGTCGGCATTCCTTCTGTGAAGGGCCAGACAGCTATCCTCCGCTTTGTGGGCCAAGATCGATGTCATGCAACATGGGACTCTCCCAGCTCCGCTCCTGCAGCAGGAAAGCAGCCATAGACAACACATAAACAATGAACATGGCTGTGTGCCAACGAAACTCCCTTTATGGGCTCCGAAATTTGATTTCATATAACTGTCACAACTCATATGAAATATCCTCTCCCCCGCCCCCCAGCCATTTAAAAATGTAAAATCCATTCTTAGTTTCGGGAGGGGGACCTAGGGGGACGGATTTGGCCCTAGGCCAGATGGCCCGCGCCTGGCGGAGGGGAGGGGGAGGGAAGGGACGGAGAAGCTCGGCAGCGGCAGCGCGAGGCCGCGATCCGCCGA
>NW_005354551.1:241504-241802 GCF_000412655.1 Myotis brandtii
CGGAGTTCGACACGCGGAAGGGTCTCTGTGACCCCCTCATTTGGGGCGCCTCTCGAGCCTCAGCTACAAAAAGGGTCTCCACGCTGAGTCCTCGCCCCGTTTCTATGGTTACCTGTTCAGCACCGATTCAAACTGCCGTTCTTTATTGACAGCGCCATGGAGGACACGAACACTCCTGCCCGAAGGGAACAATAAAGATTTCTCCATTCAACAGCGCCAGAGACGCCACAAGGCGGCCATCTTAAGGCTGGCGAGGAAGGGATATCAGGGAGGAGGGGGAGGCCCGGCCTGCCCCGCG
>NW_005354551.1:241983-253318 GCF_000412655.1 Myotis brandtii
CGTCACGCATGCGCTCTCCACCAACGCCAGGACCCTGGGGCCAGTCTGGTGCTGGCCTCGCCGCTCGTCTTCACTCCTGTCCGCACACTTTTAGGAAAGTTCTAACTGGGTCCCACCGTCCCTCGCCGAGGCAGCCCTGGGGTTGGGGTCTTATTTCAGAGTATGGCGGAAAGGTATACACAAAAGATTTCTCTCCGTTTTCCAAAACATCACGTTCACGTGCCAGGCGGAGACGGGACCTGAGGCTTGTCCCCGGGCGTATTCTCATTGGTGGAGAGGCTTGACACCGCTCAGACATGATTGGCTAATAGGCCCGCATCGACCAATGGTATCTTGAAGGCATTTTTTTATCCCGCCTCTACTCCCAATTTTAGTATTTAGGGTTTTGGAGAAAAACGTGTTTACGGCAGTTTGTTTACTAAATTCCCGTCTCCCGCACTTTGTCGCGCACCATACGTTCCACGTTGACGCTCCTCTTGCCAGCCTCACACAGCCAGGCAGATGAAGTCGGATGCAGACAAGCCTCAGACCCAAGCAAATGAAGTCGGATGCAGACAAGCCTCAGACCCAGGCAGATGAAGTCGGATGCAGACAGCCTGAGATCCAGGCAGATGAAGTCGGGTGCAGACAGCCTCAGACTCATCAGGTCAGGGCCCCGTGCGCCCACCGCGCTGCGCGCTGTCCCTCTGACACGCAGCCACTTTTTCTGTCACCGCCAGTCACGCTGCCCAAATCCAGTTGTCTCAGTACAATGCCGGGCTCCCTGTGTGTTACAGCTGTTGCCTCCACAGTGTCAATATTCGGTCATTGTCAGACTGACTCCCACTCCATCACCGTTTTTAATCACAAGTTCAATCCACTGGGCAGAACTGTCATTCACATTGTCAGTGGCCCCTCATTTTTACTGTCACTGTCTGATATGCAAACACTGTCAATGACCACAAACGTCAAGCTATTCTGTACAACGTTAGCACCTGGACTCTGTGCCCAGCAGTCACCCTTTCAGTTGTCTTCACTGTCACTGCCACTCGCCTACTTTCACTGCCACACAGGGCAATATTTAACAAGCCCCCACCGCTACACAGCTGTCCTTGTTACTGTCCAATTGGTCACTTTCACTGTTATACTCACACATCACTGTCTCGTTCAGAGTCAGATTTAATGTAGCTGACATTCGGTCACTTTTGTAGTCACTCGAGCCACAACACAGCTGTTGAATCTCCTAATCATTTATTTCCACTATCGTTGCATTCTCCTTTAGTAAGAACCCTCAATATAGGGTTGCCAGATTTAGCAAACAAACACCTACAATGTTTCTTGGCACATAGTAGGTGCTCAAGAAATACTGGTCAAATGAATAGATTAAAAAAACACAGTATTGCCCTAACCGGTTTGGCTCAGTGGATAGAGCATCGGCCTGCGGACTGAAGGGTCCCAGGTTCGATTCTGGTCAAGGGCATGTTCCTTGGTTGTGGGCACATCCCCAGTAGGGGGTGTGCAGGAGGCAGCTGAATCTATGTTTCTCTCTCATCGATGTTTCTAACTCTCTATCCCTCTCCCTTCCTCTCTCTCTAAAAAAAAAAAAAAAAATCAATAAAATATATTTTTTAAAAACAACAACACAGTATTATTCCAACGTACTGTATGTGAATGTGGATGACTTGAGGCTTATCAGTCACAAACAACAGGAATAACTTTGCGGGTACAATCTGTCCTCCCTCTTCCACTTACCCAAACTCTGCATCCTATCGGGACTCGAGGAGAAAGTGGGAGAAATGTGGCCACTATGCCTAAACCGAATTCCCAGGACCGTGTCTGCAAAGTGTAGGTTTTTTTAAAGTTTTTATTTCTCATTTTATTTCATATTCTAAAACAAAAATACATTTGCCGTGGAGCATTTGGGAACATTGGAAGGAGTCCCTCCTTCTGAAGGGTTGTTTTAGACATAAAGAATGCCGTCCCTGCTCTTGCTGGTTTGGCTCAGTGGATAGAGCATTGGCCTGTGGACCAAAGGGTCCCGGGTTCGATTCTGGTCAAGGGCACGTACCTTGGTTGCAGGCTCCTCTCCGGCCTGGGCCCTTTTGGGGGCATGTGCAGGAGGCAACCAATCGATGTGTTTCTTTCACATCAATGTTTCTCTTGGTCTCTCTCTTCCACACTCTCCAAAAGATCAATGGAAAAATATCCTCGGGCGAGGATTAACAACAACAACAAAAGAACACCATCCCTCAATGCACCCCACACATAGCCAATGGGTCAACGGCTGCAGTTTCTCCATCATTGTTTACTTGTGGTTTTGCATTACCAGGAACTCCCATGGGGATGCCTGCACCACAGTTCATGACGAACAGCTCAGGGTCATGGAGAGCAATGGCCCTGGCTTCTGGCTGGACCCTCTGAGAACCTAATCTCTTGGGATCTCTTCAAGGTTTTTAGAGAATTAACGATTGCTTCTAACTAATTGCCAGAAAGACCCAATCCTTGACCTTGAGGGGGAAGTTACTGTGGACTTTTCACCCTTTTTTCTCACCCTTGAGAGAAAAATGTTCCCAAGACAGTGACTGAGGTGGCTCCAACTAACCTGCCATTTCTGAAGTGACTATTACATGCCAAGAATCCTGGGGTGAACAGGACGTGGTCCCTGCCCTGGTAGGAAGCAACACAGCCACTACCACGTCTACAGCTACTCACAAGTCATCACTGACCCCTCTTTACTCTCTGCCGGGCACCAAGCCAAGATCTTTACCTGGATGATCTCATCTAATGCTCATAACCGCCCAATGAGGTGGGTCACACATCACACTCTTATCGCCTTCTAGGCAGGAGGAAACAGACTCAGAGAAAAAAAAATAATTTGCTCCAGGTAACACAGCTGCTAAGCAGTGGAATTGGGGTTTAAAACTAGGAAGTCTGACTCTAAAACCTTAATTTTTTTAACCCAGAATAATGACTTACGGTTTTTACAAAATATATAGGTTCACTGTGAACAATTCCTGGATTACCAAAAACAAAAACAAAAAAAACAAAAACACACACAAGAGAGTTAAAAGCAGAATCACTATCAATTATACCACTTGGCGGTGACATGGCATTATAGGGGAGCATTTCTCCATCTCTGGGCAGATATACTCAGATAGGGAGATGGCCAGATAATAATGATAATAATGACAGTTTCCCCCTAGTGAGCACTGTGTGCTGGATGCTGTGCTGAGTGCTTTCCATGAATTAACACATTTCATTTACTCAGACATGAATAGACAGAATTTGATTAAAATGAGTTCATTTAACATATTCAGGGGTCACATCAGCAGCCAACCACCTGGTGGTGTTTTCCCCAAATCTGGTTCTTTTCTCGGTCTTTGCTGTCTCCTCTCTGCCTTCCAATCAGATCATAAGCCCAGCGTCCTTGGGCTGCAAAAGCCGAGTCTTTAAATAGCATCCTCGCACAGCTGCCGCCTGGTCAAATGTCTCTGCTGTTCCCCAAGGCGGTGGTGTTATTTGTAGAAGTGGATTTTGCTGGAGGCTCAACATATGCTTTTTATTTCTTAGAGTAGGTATCTGGGCCTTGGCATTCTTTTTCCTGGCTTTCTAAGTGTTAGGATTTCACTCCCCTTTTCTCCGATCCAACTGAAGCTTGGTGTTTAGATCTTGCCCAGCGGAGACCAGAGAGTCTCAGGAGAGGATGCTGTTGGAATTTGCCAATTGACTCAGAAAGGTCAGCTGCCTGCTTATCCATCTGGGATGACAAAAGACGGAGAAGGAGGGAGCTTGCCTCGCTCCAAAGGGGCTGTCGGCCGATGAGAGTCCGGAGCACTTCGGTGGCTCTGGCTCTACCAGTATCATATACTGTGAATGAACCCCTTGCCTCAGTTTCCCCTGAGACAAAAGGCAGTCTTGCATTTAGAATGATGGCATCAACATCTCCCCGGAGATGGAGAGTCCACCAAGCCTGCCTCTCCCCTTTGGCTCCCCAGCTCAGAGTATAGCCCACCCACCATTCCCTGCCCCATTGCTCAGGTCAGACACCTTTGTCGCTCAACCAGTCACCGAGTCTTGTTGATTTTGCCTCTAAATATGCTCTCTCCACGTCCACAGGCAAAGTCCAAATGACCTTTACCTCTCACCTACTGGGACATCCTCCTGGTGTGGTCTCTGTTTCTATCCTTTGTTCTGTAGACAGCACACCGGCCCAGTCTTACATCTCTATTAGAACCAATTTCATAAACGTATAATAAAGTTACACCCAAGACAATCTACTCATTTAAAGTGGAATTTGGGGCAGTGTACACACTTGTGTAACAAATTGAAACAGGGCATTTTTACTTTTCTAGAGCAGTTTTAGGTTCACAGCAAAATGGAGAGAAAGGTACAAAGATTTTCCATAGCCTCCCTACACATGCATAGCCTTCCCTACCATCAAACCCCCCGCCAGAATGATAAATGTGTTACAACTGCTGTACCTCCATTCACAGACCATTGTCACCCAAAGTCCATCGTTTACATGAGGGTTTGCTCTTGGTGTTGTATATTCTTTGGTTTTGGGCAAATGTGTCCACTATCATAGTGCCATACAAATAGTTCCACTGCCCTAAAATCCTCTGTGTTCTGCCTATTCACCGCTCCCTCCCCGACCCCCAACCATTGGCAACCACTGATGTATCGACTGTCTCCATAGTGTTGCCTTTTCCAGAATGTCCTATAGTTGGAATCACACAGTATGTAGCCTTTTCAGATTGACCTCTTTCACGTAGTCATATGCATGTACGTTCCCTCCGTGTCTTTGCATGACTGGACAGCTCATTGCTTTTTAGTGCTGAATAATATTCCACAGTTTATCCATTCGCCGACTAAAACGTATTTTGGTTGCTTGTAAGTTTTGGCAATTATGCCTACAGCTGCTATAAACATCTGTGTGCAGGGTTTTTGTGTGTGTGTGTGGACATAAGTTTTCAGTTCACTTGGGTAAATAACAAGGAACACAATTGCTGGATCCTATTGTGAGGGTATGTTTAGTTTTTATAAGAAACGGTTCATCTGTCTTCCAAAGTGGCGGCACCATGTTGCAGTCTCACCAGCAATGAATCGGAGTTCCGGTTGCCGCACATGTTCATCTGCATTGGGTGTTGTCAGTGTTTTGGATCTGGGCCTTCCTAATAGGTGTATTGTCGTATCTCTCATTGTTATCTTCATTTGCATTTCCCTGACGACATATTATGTGGAGCATCTTTTCATATGCTTACTGGCCATCTGTGTATCTTCGGGGTGGGGTTTGTTAAACTCTCTGGCCCATTTTAAAATCAGGTTGTTTGCTTTCCTATTGTTGAATTTTAAGAGTTCTTTGTGTATTTTGATAATAGTTCTGTATCAGACTGGGAGAATACATTTTCAATATACGTGACTGACTTTAATATCGGAAATGTACAGCAAATAAGAAAAAAAGGAGGGGGAGAATTCTATATAAATATGTGAAAAGGGAAAGATGTGGGCAAACAATTCACAGAACCAGGAAACCAGAAACCAGAACGACTAATAATCAGAGAAATGCAAAATAAAGTGAGAAATGGATACAACTTTAAATCCAACGATACAATATGGGGTAATATCAAACTGCCAAAGATGTGGGGAAAATGCAACCCTTACACATCACTGGCAGAGGTAGGCAAATTTGGGGGACCAATTGGAGGTATTTAGTGGTAGGGACAAAGGGCATTCTCACTTTATACTGCAAACCCTTGTATATAAACCCCAGAGAAATTCCTTCTTTAAGATACAAAGAGAGATGTTCAAGGATGTTTATTGCAGCCTTGTTTATAATAACAGAGCTGGAAATAACCATTCTTCAGTAAGGAATTGCTAAATAAAATAGAATATATGGAAAGAATGGAATAGAATGCAACAGTCAAGAGGACTAGACCTACATTAATGAATATTAATAGATTTCAAAGGAGCAGAATGAGACATGCAGCAATGTATCACTGAAGTACATTAAATATACTAGTGCACATCATATGTTGTTCATATAAAAGCATATCTATGTATTTAAAATGTAAGTGTATTTATAAGCTATAAGTATAAATAAAATGGACAGAGAACCTGAGAACAGTGCCTATGGGACGAGGGGAATGAGACTGGAAATTGAAGATGAACAGAAAATGTTCAATTAAAAAATAAAATAACAATCCTACATAATAAAAGGCTAATATGCAAATCAACCAAATGGTGGAATGACCAGTCACTATGACGTGCACTGACCACCAGGGGGAAGATGCTCAATGCAGGAGCTGCCCCCTGGTGGTCAGTGCACTCCCACAGGGGGAGCACCACTCAGCCAGAAGCTGAGGGCTGGCGAGCGCAGCAGTGGAGGCGGAAGCCTCTCCTGCCTCCGCGGCAGCGCTAAGGATGTCCAACTGACAACTCATGGGTGGAGCAGGCCTAAGCAGCCAGTCGGACATCCCCTGAGGGCTCCCGGACTGCGGGAGGGCACAGGCTGGGCTGAGGGACCCCTGCCCCCAAGTGCACGAATTTTGTGCACCGGGCCTCTAGTAAATAAAATAAAAATAAATGATAAATATGTGTCAACCTGGGGCAAGACTGAGGCTCCTTACGTGTAGATCTGGGCTCAGTTCATCTTTAAAGCCACAAAACTCCTGGTTTTACAAATAATCAATACTCCCTAGTGTTACTTGACTGACTGGCTGACAACTCCCCAAACGGAAAATCGCTGAGTCTGATGTGAAGCCTCGAGGGAACTGTGGCTGGCGAGCGCAGCAGTGGAGGCGGAAGCCTCTCCTGCCTCCGCGGCAGCGCTAAGGATGTCCAACTGACAACTCATGGGTGGAGCAGGCCTAAGCAGCCAGTCGGACATCCCCTGAGGGCTCCCGGACTGCGAGAGGGCACAGGCTGGGCTGAGGGACCCCTGCCCCCAAGTGCACGAATTTTGTGCACCGGGCCTCTAGTAAATAAAATAAAAATAAATGATAAATATGTGTCAACCTGGGGCAAGACTGAGGCTCCTTACGTGTAGATCTGGGCTCAGTTCATCTTTAAAGCCACAAAACTCCTGGTTTTACAAATAATCAATACTCCCTAGTGTTACTTGACTGACTGGCTGACAACTCCCCAAACGGAAAATCGCTGAGTCTGATGTGAAGCCTCGAGGGAACTGTGTGACGATTCATGCGAATACTTTCCTCTTAGGGGCTAGCATCCTTTGCCTCCGACTGTTTAATCTCATCGAGCGGTGCTCTCACAATTTCAAGTTATTTCTTGTGAGGCCATTATCATTGCTGGGGTTTTTTTGTTTCTCATTTGGCATTGTGTTTCTAAAGCATCGCTTTCCCTGCAGGTTTTGAGCCATCTGCGATAAAAATAAATGATAAATATGTGTCAACCTGGGGCAAGACTGAGGCTCCTTACGTGTAGATCTGGGCTCCGTTCCTGGTTTTACAAATAATCGATACTCCCTAGTGTTACTTGACTGACTGGCTGACAACTCCCCAAACGGAAAATCGCTGAGTCTGATGTGAAGCCTCGTGGGAACTGTGTGACGATTCATGCGAATACTTTCCTCTTAGGGGCTAGCATCCTTTGCCTCCGACTGTTTAATCTCATCGAGCGGTGCTCTCACAATTTCAAGTTATTTCTTGTGAGGCCATTATCATTGCTGGGGTTTTTTTGTTTCTCATTTGGCATTGTGTTTCTAAAGCATCGCTTTCCCTGCAGGTTTTGAGCCATCTGCGATAAAGGAGGTACTTAGGATTTCAATAACAACAAAAACAGATTAACTACAGGCTTGCCTTTCATGTTGAGTGTGTCTCTGTTCAACTTTCAGGCGATGCACTACAAAGAGTCTTTATTTTTTGTTTCAGTCAATTGAAAATGAGGCCGAGGTACTGGGTGGAATGTATTTCTTCTCTTTTTAGCTGTTTCCAAATGTGGCAATCTCTTTCCACAGATACCCACATTCCCCGTGTGAATGTTCAAATGTCATGTTTTGGAGAGGCCTTCTCTCTTTGTAAGAGCACCTCCATTACTCCCTACCTCCTTTCTTCTGCTTTATTTTTGTTCATGGCACTTATGATTATATCATATTCTGTTTATTTGTTTATCTGTCTCCCCACATTAGAATGTGAGCTCCCTGAGAACAGAGACCTGCTCTCCTCTGCTCACTGCCCCATCCCCGCACTGGGAAAAGCACCTGGAACAGAGACAGTGCTCACTAAATATGCAACGTCTGCAGGAATGAGGACTTTCCTGACAAATTTTGTATAAGTCTCTCCATTATATTCCTACTCAGTTCAGTACATTTCTTATAATGAACCCAATGAGCATTTAACCCTTTTGCTAATCTTTCCATCCTGTATAAATGTTATTCATCCAGTATTTATTGAGCTCCTACTATGTACCAGGCACTGTGTGAGGTGCTGGGGGATTCTGTGGCAAATGAAACAGGCCATGCCTCATAATATTTTTTTAAAATTTATTTTTAGAGAGAGAGGAGGGGGAGAGAGGGAGAGAAAGAGAGAGAGAGAGAGAGAGAGAGAGAGAGAGAGAAAGAGAAACACTGATGTAAGAGCAAAACATTGATGATTTGGTTGCCTCCTGCACACCCCCTCTCAGGGATCAAGCCCGTAACCCTGGCATGTGCCCTGACTGGGAATCGAACTGGCAACCTTTCGGTGCATGGGATGACGCCCGACCAACCGAGCCACACCAGCCAGGGCAATTTTTGTTTTTGCTTTCAACAATGACAATGATCTCACACTTCTAAAATCAGCACACACACTTATCAAAAGCTGACTCTGTGCCAAGAACAGAGTGAATCTCAGGACATCCACTATCTTTCTCAGTCCTCACAATAATCCTGTGGAGTTGATATCATTAAAGTACTTCAAAATTTCTTTCCCATAAGCATGCAGTTTATGAGCAATAAATAAAACAACAGAATTAACTTGTCAAAGCTTCACGGAGCAGTACACAGGGCACAGCTACACAGAACAGGGGCAGAGCCTGGCAAAGACCCCCTACTCCCTCCCCCACCTGTTCCCGGGTTCTTGGTGCCCTGTTGCCCATTAAGTGCACCTTTGCTTCAACTTCACAGATTTGCTTAGTGACTGTCTTATCCCTCAAGGCTTTTATCCAGAAGAAACACAGACTGACATGGTCACAGGGCTGTAGGACTTATTTGAACGTATCAGCCTCCTACGGCAGGTCACCTTTCCACTCCACACCCAGCGCTGCTCCTTCATGAGTAAGTGGAGAGGGTGTGGGCATGAAAAAGGGAGGGAGGTAATGTTATGCACTGAGCTTTGTGCTAAACACAGTATTTGCTGTTGGAGGGCAGGGACTTTGTCTGTCTCGATGTATGCTACTGACATACTAAATAATCTTTGGCACCTGGTGGGCCGAACATTATTGAAGAAGTGACTGACTGACTGGTTAAATGAATGAGTGAATGAATGAATGAATGAATGAGATGGTTTTAAGCAGGGCGATTATACTCTAATTTTCGAATCAGCACTCTAGGTGTAGAAATGCAAATAGGTCACGATGGGATGAGGTTGCTGGCTATTGGAAAGGCTGCTAGGAGGCTAATTTGGTACCCACGCTTAAGATGATGGTGGCTTTGACCAGGTGAGAGTGAGGGGCAGTGGAGAAAGTGGACAGAGAGGGGCCAGGGAGGGCAATAGCTCCGGGAGGTGATGAGCAGGGGCTGAAGGACAGGCAGGAATCAAAGGTGGTCTTCAGAGTTTTGACTTGGACAGCTGGCTGTCTAGGGTACTGTGGGGCGCATTTGGCACAGCCAGCTAGAACTCTGGTCTCCTTTTCATGTGCCCTGTGGGAGATGGCACGTTTATGTCTGGCCTGTAGGCTTTGGCATATGCTGTTCCCTTAGTCTGGAAGGCCTTTCCTGTGCCTTCCGTACCTTGCCACCATCTTTGTCCTGAAGGGCTCAGATTAACCATCACTTTCTCCATCATTGCTTCACTGTCACTCCCACCTGCTCGCCAGGTGTCCCTCCTCTGGCTTCCACAGGCCCTGGCCAGTCACACTGGGGTCTCTTGGTACCGACCTGCTTTTCTAGCCTGTGTGCCTAACACAGTGTCTGGCATGTGGCCGGCCCCGGATAAGTGTCTGTGGAGGGAATGAAATAAATGTACCACATTGTATCGCTGAACAAGAACCGGGAGACTTCAATTCCGTAAATGACCTCGGAAGTAGCAGGATTCCTTTGTACCAAACGTCAGGGGAGAGATCGGGATGGGAGGGTCAGGGACCCGGCTCTCGCCTGACGTAGGAGGCCGATCTCTCTCTCTCCTTCTTCTAACACCGGCATCACAGACTTCGGTTTGGAGGCCTGAGATTGAGGCTCTGCTCAGCCACTCCTCTGCTGTGTGGCCCTGAGCCAGGCAGTTCCCGCTCTGGGCTTCGGCGATCTCTCCATGAAGTAAAGCGGTTAGACCACACACACAGCTAACCTATATAATCGGGGTGCTCACAAGTGCCGGGCACGATTCAAACCGCTGGTACATGTATTATCTCACTTAATCCTTACACAGCCCCACAGCATGGGTAGGATTCTCCTCTATTCTTAACGGGGAAACCGAACCACAGAATGGTTAAGTTCCATTAAGTACAACTAGTAACAGATGAGGTTGGGCCTTTACCCAACCAACCGCGCCCAGAGGCCACCTCTTCACCCCGAACCGACTTGCCTCTCCGCTGGGTGACTTATAAAAGCCCACTCCTGCGCTGCAACGGGAGCTCTATTACTCTCTGATGGAGGATACTTACTTTTGGTGCCTTCGGAGCCCATTTTTAACCGGCCGCCTCCCCGAGAGAACAGTTTCAGCTTTTTCTCTGCCCCTCGTGTGGGTTGATTAGAGAGGAAACTGGTGGGGATGCAGAGTCAGTCAGGTGCTGGGCACACGGGGCTGGAATCGCTCGCCTGCTGTGCTACCTGGGCAAGTCCCTTCGCCTCTGGGAACCTCGGTTATGACGCCTGTGAAAGTGCAGATGGTTCCTGGTTCCAGCATCCTCCTCCCTGGTGGCTGGAAGGATGAAATCATGCAGGCGGGGTCGCCAGATTGAGCGGATAGAAATACAGGCTGCTCAGTTAAATTTGAATCCCAGATAAGCAAGGAATAATTTTTTTTTTTAGTATAAGTAAGTCCCATGCAACATTTGGGACATAGCTATGCTAATAAGTCATTCCTTGCTTACCTGGAATTTGAATTGAACTGGGTGACCTGCATTGTATCTGACCTTAGATGCGTGTCCCATGGGAAGTGCTCAATAAACTAAGAATCTCTCCTGGAGCCACTGCTCTGCACCC
>NW_005354551.1:253919-273363 GCF_000412655.1 Myotis brandtii
CCTCTCTAAACCCTCCTCTGCAAACCCTCCCGCCTGCCCCCACCTCCCCAACATTCCCCTCATGGAGTTGAGCCCCAGCTCCTCTGGGCCCTCCGGCCTCTCTCAGACCCCACGATGGCACTGGGCGCCCTCGCCTGGCCACTCTGAGACAGGGCCTCTGGGGGTCAAGTCGGGGGCTTGATTGTTTGGATTTGAGGGGGACCTTGGATTTCAGTTGAGGAGGCTTGATAGGGCCTTTCTGAAACACAGGCTGATGTGGGAGATACCCTCCTCTCAGAGGCAGGGCAGACACTGCTGGCCCCTTGTCAGCAGCCCCCATAGTAAGTCTCCCACCCCGGCCAGGCGCACTCCAGTCAGTTCCCTATCCAAGAGCGCCATCTAGTGACAGAATCTGGGTTGACAGCCTCGTGTGTGGCGGAGCAGAGGCCGGGACACTGGGAGGGGCCCAGAAGGGCCTAGATCAGTGATGGCGAACCTATGACACGCGTGTCAGAGGTGACACGCGAACTCATTTTTTTGGTTGATTTTTCTTTGTTAAATGGCATTTAGATATATAAAATAAATATCAAAAATATAAGTCTTTGTTTTACTATGGTTGCAAATATCAAAAAATTTCTATATGTGACACAGCACCAGAGTTAAGTTAGGGTTTTTCAAAATGCTGACATGCCGAGCTCAAAGGGTTCGCCATCACTGCACTAGAGTGACCAGTCCTGTTCCCTGCAGAGCCTCTTTAGCTAGTTCCTCAATTGTCCTGCTTTCTCTCTTTCCACTCACCTCTGCCATCACTGACTCTCCGTCACACTCACATTAGCCTACTGAACAACACCTGTACCACACCATGGATGCTCAGACAACACCTGTACCACACCATGGATGCTCAGACAACACCTGTACCACACCATGGATGCTCAGACAACACCTGTACCACACCATGGATGCTCAGACAACACCTGTACCACACCATGGATGCTCAGACAACACCTGTACCACACCATGGATGCTCAGACAACACCTGTACCACACCATGGATGCTCAGACAACACCTGCCCACACTGTAGATGCTCACACAACACCTGCCCACACTGTAGATGCTCAAACAACACCTGTACCACACCATAGATTCTCAGAGAGGCTGCAGGTGTGGGGAAAATAGCACAGATCAGGAATCAGAAAAGCTTAGGTTGTGACTCTGGCAAACCACTTACAAGCTATACAACCTTGAAGGGATTCTAGAAACTCCCCTGAAGCCATTTCTTTGTGAGGCGGTGATAACAACCCCTGCCTTGCATGTGTTGACGGACTTGGGTGAGGACTTGGGTTGTGCATGTGCTCTGAAAACTGTACATGCCGTGGCACTGAGAGTAATTTGATAGCATATTATGACAGAGCATCTATAAGAATAGGCTATGTTATTAATAACGGCGATCATGGCAACATTTCCGGATGCGTCTGTAGCTCCTTGTTCCTTCGCCTCCCACTTTCAGACCCAGGATGCACCCCTCCCGGCTCGCCCTTCTGCCTGCATTAAATGCCACCAGCATCTGTGCGACAGAGTGGCTCGTGTGGCAGTAAAAAGCTCGCATCTGCCGGGGGCCACTCACATTCCCTGGGCCTCCGTTTCCTCACCTTTATAATGGCGGCGATCGACAGCAGCCTCCCTTCTGGTGGGGAGTCGATGAGATCGTAAGTGGGAAGCACCCGATAACTTTAGCAAACTCTAAAGAAACACTAGTTGGGATTTATTTCACACGCTGGCTGTGATTCTGCTAGGAAACGTGCGGAGACATGGAAGTTGCATGGGGCTCTAGCCAGAGACAATGGGAGCTCTGCCACCAACATCGTCGCGATGGGACTCAGGCAGGGTCCTTACCTCTCCGAGCCCTGCTCTCCCCCATGAACGAGGGCGAGAAACAGGCTCTGTCTCCATGGCTGGGGTGAGGTTTACACGACATCGCTCTGCATGTTTCCGTCACTGCCCAACAGCCAGATGAAAGGCAGCTCTCGTCTGTTTCTTTCTCCTCTTTCAGCCACATCCATTCAATCTATTAAAAAACATCTATTACACTTCCTCTACGGGCCCGACCTCATGCTCGTTGCCAGGTAGCAGCCTCCCTTCTGGTGGGGAGTCGGTGAGATTGTAAGTGGGAAGCACCCGATAACTTTAGCAAACTCCAAAGAAACACTAGTTCGGATTTCTTTCACATGCTGGCTGTGATTCTGCTAGGAAACGTGCGGAGACATGGGAGCTGCATGGGGCTGTAGCCAGAGACAAGTGACTTCCAATGGGAGCTCTGCCACCAACATCGTCGCGATGGGACTCGGGCAGGGTCCTTACCTCTCCGAGCCCTGCTCTCCCCCGTGAACGAGGGCGAGAAACAGGCTCTGTCTCCATGGCCGGGGTGAGGATTACACGACATTGCCCTGCATGTTTCCGTCACTGCCCAACAGCCAGATGAACAGCAGCTCTCGTCTATTTCTTTCTCCTCTTTCAGCCACATCCATTCAATCTGTCTATTAAAACACATCTATTACACTTCCTCTACGGGCCCGACCTCATGCTCGTTGCCAGGGATACAAAGATAAATAAGACATGAGTCTTGCCCTCCAGGAATATACAGTCTCGTGGGAGAAGAGTACTAAAAAGAATCACTTCCATTTATCGAGCACTTTCTATGCGGCAGGCACTGGGATAGGGCCTTCCACACATCCTCTCAGTCCATCCTCACAGAGACCCAGGACATAAGCCCAAGCCCCACGACATGACCCCAGAGGCCCTGTCTCGGCCAATACTCTCTCCCGTCTCCCAGAACTGAGTGGCCAGGCGAGGGTGCCCAGTGCAGGCGAGAAGGGCCATCGCGGGGTCTGAGAGAGGCTGGTGGGGCCCAGAGGAGCGAGTGCTCGGTTCCATGAGGGGAATGTTGGGGAGGTGGGGACAGGCGGGGTGGCTTGCAGAGGAGGGTTTAGAGAGCGACGCTCTGGGTGGTCGGGGCAGTGGGCGGAGGCTCGCAGGCACACAGTGGCAGGGCGAGGGCAGAGGGGAGAAATCGAGAGGGACTGGGGTGCAGGGTCTGTGGATACAGCCTTCACGAACTTCCTGCTGGGGCTGAAGGGGAGACAGGCGACTGGGGCTTGTGAGTGGCAGCGTCACTCACAAGTGATTCTGTGTGACCTTGGATGTACCGGCTCCACTCTGGGTCCAATAATTTCCTCTTTGCAAAGAGAGTTTGTTTAGGTGGTAAGTTTCCTCCCTGATTAAAATGCTGTAATTATAAGAGCCGTGGGACAGAGGGAATATTGGGGGGTCAAGGAGCCAGTGACCTGGGCCCTCGGCTGGAATGGTGAGGGCAGGAGCAGAACTTGCACCCCCTTCTCTGGCTGCAGCAGCCCCTGCACAGTTCCTCACTGCTGCATGGAGGCCACTGGAGGGCGCTGTGTCCTCACAGTTCTGACTGAGCTGCCCCGGGACAGCCCAGAACTTGCTGAGCAGAACTGGCAAGGCCAGGGGCCAGCACCAGGGAGGCCTCTGGACAAGCCATGTGGGGCCACTAGGACCTGATGCTTCTTTGAGCCTCCGTTTCAGCAGCTGTAAAATGGGGACAATGATGTCTGCCTTCCGGCCTGTTGTGCGAAATGCTCTAATGAGAGTGCCTGTGAGTGCCTCCCAGCACTGGGATGTTCCCTATGCCAGAGAAAGCATCCACCGGCATTACTCTCAGAGAATCGTTCCGTCACCCTGTCCAAGTGGCATTGGCGAGGGCCTCCTATGAACTGAGAACTGGCTGGGGCACTGTCCCTGGACGACCTCCTCTCCATTCCCACAAGGGCCCCATAAGGTACGAATTACTAGCATCTCCATTTCACAGTTGGCAAAGCCCGGGCCCAGAAAGGGTCACCCAGCCATCGGTGGCCTTAGTGGAGTTCAAACCTGGGTCTGTCTGACTCACAGACTTGCCTTCAACCACACACAGCCCAGCCCCCCTCACTCCAAGGCAGGAGGGTCTGGTGCGTCTTATGTCTTTCATGCTGAGGTTCCAGACGAATGTCCTTTGGCTCCCCTCCCAGTGGCTTTCCCATGAACCAAGACAGGGTGGGGCAAAAGTGGGTCTACAGTTGTTTGTATGGAAAATAATACGATAGCTGGTTCATAAACAACAATACAAGAATACACTGTGCTTTGTGTACTCATAACTATAAACCGACTTTGCCCCACCCTGTATGTGCTTGATATGGAAGGTCGGGGACTTTGCAAGTTCATCTTCCCTTGGACTTGAGCACAGTTCCTCCTCCCTGGCAAGCAGAGCTGGCCCTCAGATGCAGGTGGCTTCACCTGCAACTTGACGGTGCTGTCAGTCTGAGTGAGTGGCAAGTGACCGCGCTGTCAGTCTGGATGAGTGGCAGGTGACCGCGCTGTTAGTCTGAGTGAGTGGCAGGTGACCGTGCTGTCAGTCTGAGTGAGTGGCAGGTGACCGTGCTGTCAGTCTGGATGAGTGGCAGGTGACCGCGCTGTTAGTCTGGGTGGCAGGTGGGTGGGAGAAGCTTGAATCCTGGTCCATCTCCAGCTCCCCGGGGTGCTTGGGATGTAGGGCACTCGCTGCCAGGGTGGAACTCACCTCCGTGAGAAGGTCTTAGACCCGTGGTTCTCAACCTTCCTCATGCCGCGACCCTTTAATACAGTTCCTCATGTTGTGGTGACCCCAACCATAAAATTATTTTCGTTGCTACTTCATAACTGTCATTTTGCTACTGTAAACAATATGTAATTATATATGTGTTTTCCGATGGTCTTAGGCGACCCCTGTGAAAGGGTCGTTCGACCCCCAAAGGGGTCGTGACCCACAGGTTGAGAACCTCTGTCTTAGTCGCAGGGCTTGTAGTATTTCTCGGTTTTTATTTTCCATCTTGATGAGAGAGAGCGTGCGCTTTGCATGGTTGTAGATGCAGAGAGGTGTGGCTCCGTTTTCACAGTGTCCGTTCTCTTCCTCCCTAGCCTTCCCTTCCCCTGAGAAGGGAAATTCTGGAATCTGCCAACCCGGGCTTCTTGGAGTCCCTGAGTCGTGGCATCGTGGTGCTGGGAGAGCCCTGGAGACCAGGTAAGCAGACCTCTCAGGGCAGAGAGGAGGCAGCTGAGGCCCAGGGAGAGAGCCAGGCCTGCCCAGGGAGCCCAAGGCCAGGACAGGTTGGGGCCAGGACCCGCCCGTTCTCCTGGTCTCATACCAACACATTTGCCAAGTCACTTGTCTCCCGGAGTGTGGTTAGTTCCGAAAGCTCGGACCAGGAGGGAGGGATGGGACAGCGGAGGGGCGGGGAGGTGCTGATGTTGCTCTTTGGAAGCTCTAGTGGGGAGTTGACTGTCATCTGACGTCAGCCCTGGGGCCAAGAATGGCCACAGAAAGAAAATATTGTGAGAGTAAATGTGTCAACACGGAGCTGGTGGCAGTTCGGTGTCAGAAACAGGCTGACTCCAGGCTTGGCCAGCCCAGCCCTCGGGCACCGCCTCTCTCCAAATGCTGGGGAAGTGGGACCTGTCTGCGAAGATGGGGGGCGGGCGCCCCTGAGAAGCTGTAGGAACTGGGGAAAGGCTTGCCCAGGGCTGAAGGAGGACGCCCAGGGATGCAGGAAGGAAAGTTCCGGTCGGCTACTGAGGACCAGGCTGACTGAGCACTTTATAGTGATTCTCATGTAATCTTCCCAGTAGCCCTGAGAGACAGGCTTTGTGGTCCCCATCTTGTAGATGAGGATGCTCAGAGAGGTTAAGTAACCTGCCCACAGTCACACAGACAGCAAGTGGTGTAGCACAGATTTGATCCCGGGTCTGCCGACCCCAGGGTGTTTCTAACACTGGGCTAGGGACCTCACTCGATCAGAAATACCAGGAACACTGGTTGGGAAGGAGGTACCCAGACTTCACCCCAGACCTACTGAATGGGAACCTTGGGGTGGGCCTGGGAGCAGGACACTTCACAGGTTCCCACGGAAGGGGTGGAGGGCCTGTGCCGCTAAGGCCTGGGAATAGTTGCTCAATAGCAGGAGTTGGCCAACTTTTCCTGTAAACAGATAGATAGTAAATATTTTCAACTTTGCAGGCCCGCTGGTCTCTGTCACAGCTCTTCTGAAAGAAGCCACAGACAATACTCCCACGAATGGGCATGGCTGTGTCCCAATAAAACTTTATTTACAAAAACAGGTGGTGGGCCAGATTGGACCCGTGGTAGTCTCCTGCTCTTTGCTTAGTCGATAGCATGCAAAGTACCCACCTAGCCAGTCTTCCCCAGCATGGTTTGCTCCATTCTGCAGGTGAAAAGACTGAGGCCCAAGGAGGCTAGACATCGAGGGTCACACAGGGAGTGAGTGACTGGCAGAGCTGGGGTGAGAACCAGACCTGCTGACACCCAGGCCAACGGCACTGGAAAGCGTGAAGTCTGCTAGGAATGCCTGGGCCACGCGGAGTGTCATGATTTAATGAACGCAGCCACCATTCGCTGAGCACTTACCCTGTGACAGGCAGAATCATTACCGCATGTATCTGCTCCCCAGATGTGGGATGTCATTGTCCCTGTCACAGGGAGCCGTCACAGCCTCCCTGGGAGGTAGGAAGGCATATGCAGTGTGTCAAAACCAGCTTATCTGGAGTGCCCCCCGCACCTGATACGCTGCAGCTGGACACGGGGAGATGGAAGCTGCCGACAAGACGCAGTTGCCTTTCCGTTCTTGAGCATGCGCATGCACACACCCTACGCTCCAACATCAAACGGACACGTGGCCGGCTCGGTGACCTCCTTGTCAGAGGTAGGAGAACACAAAATTCAAGGCCTGCAGTGACTCTTCTGGTTCACACAAGATGCCCCAGTGAGACCAGCAGCCAGGGACTTGCCTGGTTGGATTTCCAGCTGGCCCAAATCCCACTCCACACTCTGCCCCGGTCTGCTGGGCAACCTTAGGCGTCACTTTCCTAATTTGTAAAATGGGTGGGAAGTAGGTTTGCTCAGTTGTTTTATTCATTCATTCATTCATTCATTCATCCAGCCACTGACAATGCATTAGACACCTACTCTGTGCCAAGCACAAGCAGTTCATTTTGATTTGAAATTCCAAAGATTTGAGATTTAATCCTTCCTATTGCCAAATAGGAGATGGTAGGTAAATGAGAGGTCCCTTTGGTTCAAGGACGCCTTGGGCTAGGGCAGTGGTCGGCAAACCGCGGCTCACGAGCCACATGCGGCTCTTTCGCCCCTTGAGTGTGGCTCTTCCACAAAATACCGACTTCTGCGCATGGGCCACGAAGTTTCAATCGCACTGTACGTGCGCTCCCGCACGTGGTATTTTGTGGAAGAGCCACACTCAAGGGGCCAAATAGCCGCATGTGGCTCGCAAGCCGCGGTTTGCTGACCACGGGGCTAGGGTTTCTCTCTAGATAGAAAGTTCATCTCTGTCTCTCTCGCATAAAGGAGGTTTTGGCAAGAATGCAGAGCCAGCTCCACTCACCAATCCATTCCTTAATCCAATCTTCCATCCATTTATCTTTCCTCCAATCATCCACATACCTCTCTCCATCGATTTGTCCATCTCAGTATTTGTCGAGCCCTCATGGTGGGCCTGGTTCAGTGCGGTATCTGCTACCTCCCTACCTCCAGGGAGTCCCCACTAGTGCCCATATCAGCCTAGGGTTTGAGGCGATGGAAACCCTGGAGTCTCGGTAGCAATGATTCTCCATTCTCAACATCCAGGGAATTTCTGCAATGCCTTCATGCATTTTTAGGATGCAGAGGGCCAGAGACAGATCTGCGTGGGCTGCACACACCTCCCCATGCAGACAGGGCCTCTCCTCCTGGTTCTGCTCTGGCCTCCTCCCTCTGAGAACACCCCTGAACTGAAAATAATCCCATGTGAATGGGTAAACAAAATGTGGTATATCCATTCAATGGAATATTATTTGGCCATGAAAAGGAATGAAGTACTGACACATGCTACAACATAGATGAACCTTGAAAACACCATGCTAAGAGAAAAAAAAAACACACCCAGACACAAATGACCACATAATGCATGATTCCATTTATTTGAGCTATCCAGAAAGACAAATCCATAGAGACAGAAAGTGTATTAGTAGTTGCCAGGGCTGAGGGAAAGGAGGAATGAGGAATGACTGCTAATGACACAGGATTTCTTTGGGGGATGATGGAATGTTCTGGAATTAGAACGTAGTGATGCTTGCACAACCTTGTGAATATAATAAAAACTATTGAATTGTATACGTTAACAGGGTGAATTTTATGGGATGTGAATTATTTTAAAAGATTTAAAAGTCATTAGGAAACATTAACCATTTGAAACAATACCTTCATGTGTTACCACATAACCTCCTCCCAACTCCTGGTGACAGAGGAGGTAGCGTTGAGGAGCTCAGACTTGCACTGTTCATTCATTGCAGAGGGAGGGCAAGATGCAGAGTTGGACTCCTGGTCCAGTGCCCTTTCCTGCCCGTCAGCAGCCTGACGAGTAGATGGTGCCTCATGAGCCAATCACCCAGCAAAGGCCACTTACGCGGAGTTCAGGGGTTTCTGCAGGCAGGAACCACGCCACGCCCAAAGCCAGTCCCAAACCAGCTTCAACTCAGGCTGGACATCGGCACCCACCCCGCCCCCCTCAGCCCTCATCCCAGCCTGACCTTGGCACCAGCCCCAGCTTTAAACACACCAGCAACTGCCCGGGCCCCAGCCCTCACCTCAGACCCACTGCAGCTGCAGCCCAGTCAGAAAGCTCAACCCTACCCCCAGCCTGAGTCCTTTCCCACCTCTGCCTCATCCTAACCTCCGTCCCAGCCCAGCCTGAGCCCCAGGGCCGGCCAGTGGTACACTCTGGTCAAGGGCAGAGGGGTCACCAGATGGCTTTCCTCTGCCTCGGGGTCCGACGCAAATGACCTATTAAATACCTCCACGTGCCAGGCCTTCTAGGTGCTGGGACATATCTGTGAACATGAAAGTTGCTTTGGGCAGAGGGGAGAGCCCCAATCCTCCCCCACTTGCACTTCCTTCCCAGCCTCCCTCCTTTCCCCCGGCCTCCCTCCTCTCCTCCAGCCTCCCTCCTCTCCCCCAGCCTCCCTCCTTCCCCCAGCCTCCATCCTTTCCCCCAGGCTCTCTCCTTCCCCCAGCCTCCCTCCTTCCCCCAGCCTCCCTCCTTCCCCCCTCCATCCTTTCCCCAGCCTCCCTCCTTTCCCCCAGTCTCATCCTTCCAATCCCAGGCTTCCTCCTCTCTCTAGCCTCCCTCCTCCCCCCAGCCTCCCATTGTTGAGACCTCCACTCACCCTCTACCCCAGTCATGCTCTGCTCTTCCCCTCCAGGGCCAGGAGCCTTGGGCTGTGCTTCTGAACAGCCACTGTCTCCTTTGTGCTGTGGGCCGGCCTCCTCCCTCTAGGCCTTGACTAAGCTTCATGGTGCAGTATGAGAGGGAGGGCAGGACAGCCTGGCCCTGGAGGCCCCACCAGCCTGTGACCTTCTAGAAACCATCCATCCAGGTACAAGGTCTATATCGAGTGGTAAACAGTGGCTGGGCTTTCTGGGCTGACGGTGGTAGAATTGAGCCTCTGGCATCAGGAACCAGAACGGACAGTCTTCTCTCTGGTGGGGTCTGGAGAGCAAGAACCCTCTCCTCAACCCAAACCCAGAGCCGTGAGGCTGAAGGAGCCATGCAGCCCTGGCCCCGTGGCCACTCGCCCTCCCACTCTTCCCATCACTTAGTCTTAGGACGATGTCCCGGAGCTCACGGTCCAGGCCCCGGTCGGTTCTCATCCCTGCACTGCACCCCTGGCGGCCCCTGGCTTCTGCCTCTCCTGGCTCCACCCCAGCCTCTTTCATCCTCACCATTGGTCTCCCCCACCTCACTTCCTTTCCTGTCCTTTTATGCATTCGTTTTCAATTCTTTTGATGGTCTTAGGCCCGCCTCCCTCCCATCTCGTCATTTTCTCTGCAGCATTTTCTTTCCTCTATTTTTCTCTGTCTCTCTTCCTTTCAATTCTCATCGTCGGTCACTTACAACCAAAAGAATGCATAGGAACTGGAGCTTCTGGCCCATGGCAGTTGAGGAAATAGGAATTTTAGCTCCCAGAGCTTAAGAAAGTCTTGTGATCCATCCCTTCAAAGTGGTACGCTATTGTCTGTGTTAAGCACAACCTAGAGATGGCTGGGCGGCCTTCAGCACGCTGCTTCTTGGGGTTTGTAGTAAGTTTCGGAAGCTCACCTGGTCCTCCACGCTATCCTGTGAGGAAGATGGGGCTCGTGCTCATGTCCCCATGTTTCCTGTGGGGAACTTGATGCGGTAGTGACTTCCTATGCTGGCCAGGAGCTGACCCCAAGTCCAGTGCTGTCCGTTGTCCCCTTCATTGCACTGTGGACTGTAACACCCACCTCACTGCACAGGGAAGAATGTTTCTGGTTGGTTCTGGGATGCAGAGGGGCTTCCCCAGCTGAGTAGTAGGTGATGGCACAGCCTCCTCGGCCCTGGCTGGACCAGGCCGGCTGCTGGCTGGCTGGGCAGCGTGGCTTCGAGGGTGCATTCTCAGTGCCGGGACAGGAGTGTCCGGGGCTGTCATCTGTCTGGCTTGAATTAGATGCTGGGTTCTGCAGAACCTCAGGCTCCTTAGCGGGTTCATCGCCCAGCCTGGCGCCTGCAAGATGGTGACATTTTATTGTTTCCTTGCTTTTTCTTTTTTTAGTGTTTCTATCTCTTCCCCCGCTTTCTTTAATGTTTCAGATTTCCACCTTATGCCACAATAATGCAAAGGCTGCCACAGTCCCGCTGGGACACACTCAAGTCAACAGCGCCTCTGGTGCCCAAACCCCTTACCACTCTCCGGAGTGCCTCAGCTACAGGCCCATGGACCCCGCCCCCAGGGCAGGACTCAGGGAAGCAGGCTGGTGTTTCTCTGCCCCCATTCAACACACAATCCGCCCCCCCCCCATCGGCATTTCTCTGGGAATTCAGGGTGTCACAATGGTTAGCAGGCATTTCTTGGGGTCTCTCTTCCCCCTCTTTCTTTCCTGATCCACAATTTATTCTGTACTTAATAATTTTTTATATATATTTTATTGATTTTTCACAGAGAGGGATAGAGAGTTGGAAACATCGATGAGAGAGAAACATCAATTAGCTGCCTCCTGCACACCTCCCACTGGAGATGTGCCTGCAACCAAGGTACATGCCCTTAGCTGGAATCGAACCTGGGACCTTTCAGTCCGCAGGCCGACGCTCTATCCACTGAGCCAAACCTGCTAGGGTTGTACTTAATAATTCAACCTTTCTCATCTGCAAAATGGATGTAATAAGAGTATCTTCCATCATATGTTAGGCTGAAAGGATACAGTGAGCAGAAGGTGCTTATCCCAAACTGAGCACGTAGTAAGTGCTTTTATTTATTTAGTGTGCATTGCTATTATCCTACTGATGTTGGGGACACCACTGCCACGTGAAGAGCACTTACTTTCATGGCTACAAGGAAGAATAGATGAGAAGTCTCATCAGGTCAGGCATGGAGAATGTTCAGTAAGAGGTATATTGGCATTCATCATCACTGCCATCATCATCACCATCATCACCATCACCACCATCACCATCATCACCATCACCATCATCATCACCACCATCGTCACCATCACGATCATCATCATCACCACCACCACATCATCATCATCACCATCACTATCACCATCATCACCATCACCATCATCACCATCACTATCATCATCATCACCATTACCATCATCTACCATCACCATCATCATCATCGCCATCACCATCACCATCGCCATCATCACCATCACCATCATCACCATCACTACATCACCATCACCACCATCATCACTGACATCATCATTACCACCATCATCAATACCATCATCATCACCACCACCACCAATCATCACCACCATCACCACCATCATCATCATTGCCATCATCATCACCAC
Organism: Myotis brandtii; assembly: GCF_000412655.1. NCBI lineage: Eukaryota > Metazoa > Chordata > Mammalia > Chiroptera > Vespertilionidae > Myotis > Myotis brandtii. The sequence continues at coordinate 265,880 of NW_005354551.1, forward strand.
CACCATCATCATCTCTAACTCTACTTCTGTTATTCCTTTCCTGTTTTCTCCTCAGCAGAGGGTGGGAGAGAATGTGATGAGGAGATGCTGAGAGGGGCTGAGCTGACTTGGAAGAACTGTGAATTGCAGGACCACAGAGACGCCTGGAAAAGGAGATGGACTAAGCTAAGTGGAGCAGGGGGGCTGAGAGGGCTGGTGAGCTGGGCCCAGGAGAAGCAAGAGGCAGGGGGAAGGCAGTTGGAGGGAGGAGTAATTTCTGATGACATGACCAGAGCTTACATTATAGAGCATACATTATGTTACCTCTGAGTTGACAAGGATTCCTCTCAGATTCCTTACCCCTCACAGCAGTCCTGGAGGAGGGGTCAATTGCTCACATGTCTAGTGCTGTCTCTGAGGCATCAGGGTTGGGTGGGCGTGGCGGGGGCAGTAATTTCTAGGCAGGGCCTCTGGGAAGTTGTATCTTGTGTATATCAGGTCATCCTGGGCAGGATGGCCTATGCCCGGTTGGTGGGAGGATTACATGAGTTAATATATGTAAATCTCTTAGAGCAGTGCCTGGCACAGAGTAAATGCTCATTGAACATTAGCTTGATTCAAAAGCCATAAGAAAGGGGATTGGGCAGACACTGGGTTACCCTGAGCTGAGCACAAACAAGCCTGTTCATGTTGCCCTGGGCTTTCCCATACTAGGAGCTGGAGCATTGTCTGATAAAATGAACTGAACTGAAATTAGAAACCACAGTATGCCGTCAACTCATGCTGAGTTTGTGGCCAGCTAAACCCCAAAGCCTTTCTTCACAGTCTTATTGCTCAGCCAGCGATCCCTCATCCTGCATTTGTGGGTTTTCACTTTATTTTTTGTGGTCTGTTTGCTTTTTTTATGTTCCGGATTATAAAAGTAATATATGCCCACTATGGAAAGTTTGTAATGAGCGTAAAATTACAAAGGGCAGGAAAAGAGCAAGTTACAAATCAGCATGAATGGTTTGAATCCACTTGCATAAAATGTTTTTATATGTTTATAAAGTGAGGCAGAGATCGACAGGAATAAAGAGAGAGAGGGTGAAAAGGATGCTTGAAAAGATGTTCACTAAAATGATCGCAGTGGCTGCATTGACGTGACTTTTATATGCTCCCTTATATTTTTTCCTTTATGCTCTTTGAATTTTTAAAAGGACAAATCTGTATTATCTTTTCAAAACTAAATTTTTTATAATTATTATGTAAAAATGGAAATCAGATGATTTAGCCCCCCTATTTAAAATTCTTTAAGGGTTCTCCATTCATTCAAGAAATATTCATTGAGTGGGTGTGAGTGCCAGACTGGCTCTCTCTCTCTCTCTCTCTCTCTCTCTCTCTCTCTCTCTCTCTCTCCCCTCCCCTGCTGGCTTTATGGTCCTCACAGCTTCCATCACTATCTCAGAGTATTGTTCTTTATAGGTTCTGGGTTTAATGTCTACGCTCCTCCCCCAATAGAACTTGATCTATGTGGAGGCAGAGCTCTGTAGAATGAATGCCAGTGTCTGCCCCAAACAATGCCTGGCATGGGGTAGGCACTCAATAAACATCTATTGAATGAATGAATGTTTAAAAGCAAAACTGACGAAGTAAAAGGAAATCTTTCATACTTCCACCACCTAGAGATGATTGTTAGCATCCTGGTATGTTTCCTTCCAAACTTTTTTCCTATTTTATGTATAAGTATAGTTGACAACACATTTTGCATCTTTTAACCCAGCATAATAGTGTACATGTTTCCCATGGTATTAAGGGATATTATTTTTATTGCATGTAAGCAGTGGTTCTCCACCCGAGGGTGATTGGCCCCCGAGAGGGCGTTTGACAATGTCTGGAGACATTTTTGGTTGTCACAAGGGGGAGAGTGGGGCGTGTTGCTACTGGTTGCTAAGGTCCAACAATGCACGGGACAGTCCCCACCACAAAGGATTATCCGGCCCAAATGCTGATCGAGCCACGGCTGAGAACCCTGCTGCCCAGGGGTCCGTCATACGGACCTACAAGACTTGACTTATCCACCTCTTCTTGTTGCAAATGAAGTTGTTTCTAGTTTTTCACTGATGCAAATAAGGTCCTGAAAGAGCTTCAGACATACACCTCTACCCACCTCCTGCATCTCCTTCGGATAAGTTGCAGTGCTTGATTTTCAGGAACTGGAGTGATGAAGGACAAGACTGACCTTGCTTGAACTTCTTGTTGTCGCTCTCAGCTGGGTAGTACTGCCGCCCTGGGTATGCTGCCCTCTGCCACATTTGTGGTCTGTCCCAGCTGTGAGTCATGGCAAAGAAAATACCCAGACTTCCATGGCCCGGGTGTTTCTGTGATGCGGCTACCCCAGCAGTTCTTCACCTGCCTTAGCCGCTTAGGCTGCTATAAAAAATTGCCATTGACTAGGTGGCTGCAATAAAAAACATCTATACTAGTATCTCAGAGTTCTGGAGGCTGAAAAGACCAAGATCAAGATGCAGACAGATCCAGTGTCTGGTGGGGGCTCTCTCTCCGGTTTGCACACGGCCGCCTTCTTGTTGCCTCTCTTTCTCTTCTTAGAAGGGCACTAATACCATCATGGTCCCCACCATCATGACCTCATCTAAACCTGATTACTACCCAAAGGCCCCAATCCCTAATACCATCTCACTGGGGGTTCAGGTTTCAACATATGAATGGGGGTGGGGGGCTCAAGCACGCAGCCCATAACATCACCTGCCTAAGATGTCAAACCTTCATTTGGGAAGAGCCTGATTAATCATGACTTACAAATAACATCTGTCATGGGAGCAGAAGGGCAGAATCGAAGCAAGAAAGGCATTACTTGCCATCCCTACGTACACCAACAGAACCACTATTGTTCAAGAGTGTTTGGGTGTTGCTTTTGGGAGACACAGTGCCTTCCTTCAATAAGAACATCATCCAGGTGGGCAGTGTTGCTAGGTGTACAAATGCAGCCTCTGCAAAACAGAATATTCATTCAACAGATGTTTACCGAAACCCTGCTATGCACCAGGCAGTCCCAGGCACTAAGGACACAGAGATGAAACAAGACACAAAGAGAGAGCCCCTGCCCTGGTAGAACCTACATTCTAGAGGGGACACCATCACATAAACAAATTATATAAAATACAGTGTCAGGAAGACATTGCTCAGAAGGAAAACACAGCAGAGACAGAGTGGCAGGACGAGGAATGCTATTTAGACGAGATGGTCAGAGTCAGAGATGGGGCTATTTTAAAGTGATCTGAGTTAAGAGAATGGGTATTAAGCCCTGGGATATCTGAGGGAATCGTAAGTGCAAAGGCCCTGAGGCAGGCATGTTTTGGGCAAGGTTGAGGAGCAGCAGAGGCTGGTGTGTCTGGTGTGACATGAGTGAGGGGGAGAGCTGTCGGACATGAGTTAGAGTGGCAGGCGGTGGCCACATGAGGAGGGACTGGCAGGCCGGGGTAAGGACTTGAAGTTGTATTCCATTGGAGGGTTTAAGCAGGTGGGAAAGAGAGCAGATGTCCGTTTTAAACGGTCCCTCTGGCTGCTGTATGGACGATGGACCATAGGAGACAAGCGTGTAAGTGGGGAGCCCGGGGAGGCTGTTGCAACACTGCAGGTGAGAGATGATGGCGGCTTGGATCCGGGAGGAAATGATACTTATATGAGACGTGGCCAGATCCCAGGTGTATTTTAAAGGTGGAGCTGGTGGGTGTGCCAATGCAGTGCCTGAGGGGAGGCCCGAGAGACAGAAGAATTGACCGTGACTCACAACTGGGAGTTGAGAGGGAGCTGTTAGAGCTGAGTTCTCTGCTGGGACCTGTGTTTCCGTGGCATGCCCACATGCGATGGAACCCAGGACAGACCGCCAACCCTGGACGGTTGGATGCTGATCAGCTGGCAGGGTTTTCGGGTTCTTTTCCCAGCCCTGGGCTTTCTATTTACTCTTAATCTGATGCCTGGGGGACCAGCCACCCAGCCGAGCCCCATGGAGGAGTCCTGCCTCCCAGCCAGAGGACTGTCAGGACGGGCCCTGGCTGCGCCCAGCCGGGAAGAACGTGAGCCGCTCGTCTCCTGCCCGCTGGGCTGGACGGAGCGGGACTCCCGATGAAAGCTCAGACACCTCGGCCCCGCCTCAGGAAAGCTGCTGCCCACCTGGCCTTCCTCGCTCGGCTTGGCTGTGTCCTCTTGGCCGGGCTGGCCTGCATAGCAGAGAATAAATTAGCACTTCCATGAGGGGGAAACGTCTGCTTCTATTTTTTGGTGATGAAATGAAGTATGGGGAAATGTTTTGGTTATAGGGGCGGGGGCGGGGGGGAGCGGGCATCCAGGGACGTGAGTAGTAGGACAGGACAGGACAGGAGGAGCAGCGGGCAGGATCTGCCTTCCGCCCGCCCAGGGAAGGGCCCCGGCAGTGGCATCTACGCTGGAGGTCACTGCAGGTCTCGGGGCTTCGAACGCTTGACTTTAGGAAGCGGCCGCTGCCCTGGGTTGGACAGAGCTGGAGTCTAGCCCCGGGTAGATGTGGCTGCATGACTTGGGGGAAGTCCTCCATCTTCTCTGGGCCTCAGTTTCTTCATCTGTTAAAGGAGACGTTGGTCGAAATGGCCTCTCAGGGCCTCCTCATGGCCACTGTCTGGGACCCGCTTGACTGGGGGCAACAGAAGCTGGCCCTGCGGTGGTGTCTGACACCATCACCAGATGCAGCGGGGGAAGCAATGGGCCCAGCATTTCAGGATAGGGCTGTGCTCACTCTAAGTACTGTAACCGCTCATGGGGGAGTTCATGCCACAAGCACAGCCTCTTCTACCTGGAGGGGGTTGAGGCAAACTTAACTATGTCCAAGCCAGGTTGCTGAGAGCTCCTGGCGCTGGAGGAGGCGGGGCAGGGGACGGGGAGACTCTAGAGAGAGTGGGGTGACCCTGAGTGTGTGAGAGTGTGTGTGTGTGTGTGTGTGTGTGTGTTGGGGGGAGCACCTACTCTTGCACTCAATGCTGGTGCATAGTAGGAGCTCACTGGTCAGCCTTCCAGTATGGGCTGCACTTAAAGGTTCTGATCCAAGGTCCCAGGAGGGCACTTAGCAGGCTTTAGTGTCAGATACGATGGCCGAACCATGGGCCGGTGCGGGCGGCCACACCGATGCCCGGGTCCAGACTCAGGGCAAGGATGGGCAACTCAGAGGCGAGGTCTGGCCTCCTCTCCAGCGGGTGGTAGCATGGCACTGCGGTTTTGTGCTTGGGCTCAAGATTCAGAAGCAGCAGGCTCACAGCCGAACACAGCTCCCACTGAGCCACCCTGGGCAGCTGCCTTCTCCTCGTCTCCTCCTCCGTAAGTCCTGCCTCGCAGAGCTGAGGCAAGGATTCAGTAAGACCAGGTGCTATGTGTTGGGGTACCTGGGCCCCGTTCACTGTCGCTGGGTGTCATTTTCAAGGGGACAGGAGGCCCACCCGGCAGTCTCTGCCCCATGCCTGGGCCCGGCAGAGTGAACTTGGGAAGACCCTACCTCTCCCAGCTGGCACTGTGCCTCGGGCCTGGGGACAGAGCCATAGAGGCGGACTCCGGGCGTCTCAGGTGAGGCAGATTCCTGCCCAGGCGCCAGGTCCTCCACCAGACCCTCCCAGGCTTCAGCCAGCGCAGAGGAGACACGCCAGTCCCAGCCCAGGCACAGACGGCTGCTGGCAGCCTGCCCCTCTGACGCTTCAAGGCCAGGCCCTTGCTCTGCTCCCACAGACCCTGCCTTGTCCCCGAGGACCTATCTGTCTGCAGGGTAGGCGTGCTCTCTAGCCTCCCCATCAGGTTCCAATGTGACCAGCCGGTGACTCACAGCCCTAAGCGGAGTGCTTGGCACCCTCGAGGAGACAATGCCGGTCCCACTCCCAGGCGCTCCGAGGAGGCCCTCAGTGACAGGGTGTGCTTGGGGGCCACCCACCCACCAGATTATCTCCTCGGTGGATGCCTGAAATTCCACCGCTAATACTTCATTCTTTGGGAGGATACTGTGGCCTTATCTCAGTTCCACTCTCTCCATATAAGCCCCCTGGGATATATAACATACCTGAATATGGATGAGCGTGTCAAAACATTTTCCTTCCCACGGGAGGGATCCAGCTTCTCGGGCTCCGAGTTCAGCACTCTTTCCGGCACTTTCAGTCCCCCCAGCCAGCCCCTACTGTGCTGCACCCTGTGCCCAGTGCGGAGGTGAGGGAGACACAGTCTGGTCCATGAGGCACATAGTAGGTGCCCCGTAAATGTTAGTGGAAGGCCTTACTCTTGCACTCGGTGCTGGTGCATGGTAGGCGCTCACTAGATAATCGTAGACTGAACGAATGAAGCGCAGCAGCTGCAAATACAAGGCAGCTCAGCGCCGGGAGTGTGAGCACAGAGCTGAAGCCCACTGTCTGAGTCTGTCTCCGGGCTCTGCCACTCCCCAGCTCTGGGACGTCAGCACATCTCTGCCTCAGTCTCCTGGTTGGTAAAATGGGAGCGATAATGGTCGGTCTGAGGATTCACGGAGTTCATCTTTGGAAAGCACTCAGAACATTTCCTGGCACGCGGCACACACTATGTAAGTGTTTGTTAAATAACGAAATCTCAACAAACATTATTGAACACACATGGAAGGTATTCGTTCATGTTTGCTGGCTGGTCCGAGGACTCCGCAGGGCAGGGGTGGTGTCTTACTCTTCTCCGTAGCCTGAGAGGCTGGCACGGGATAGGCATCGGTAAATGTTGGTTTACTGGCCTGGTCCCCGCCTGGACCGGTCCTGGCTTTCCCGGCCGGGAGCGGTGTGTCTGGGCGTGCGGGAGCCGCAGCGGGGCTGGTGCGCTTTGGCAGCCCACGCGCTGGGAGATGCGGTCGTAAATCCAGTTGTCGTCGGGTCCCTCCAGCAGGGCTGTTTTTTTCTGCCTGTTTGGGTGCAGACAGAAACTGTCAATACAGAATCGATCTTTACAAGGCGGAGACTCGTGTGTGGGGCGGTGAAACGTGGTGTGGACACAAGCGGGAACAGCCCGTACTTCTCACGACTTCCCCGTGGTTTTGGGCGTGTGATCGGTACGTGGGAAATGCTCGCTAATGATGTGTGAGCCTGTTTGGAACAGCCAGCCCGCCCGTGACTCCGCGCGCACGCTACGACGTGTCCACGCCGAGCCTTCGCTTGGGCTGGTCTCGCCACACAGACCTTCTCTTTACACCCCCTTCTCTTTTCCGAATTCCTTCTGCCTTGTTCACGTGGCTTTTCCCCAGATCCCTGTTCAGTTTTTTGTGCAATATCTTCCCTTCCAGGCAAACAACACCCCAGCCCCACCAAACTGCTGCTTGCAAACACATGCCTCGAGGCTCTGCTCTGTGCTGGGACCCAGGGACCCCAGATCACAGCCTCCTGAGAAAACGGAAAGTGAACAAATGCTGACAGTGTGCAAAGGAGGAGTGGACGGCGCTGTGGGTTACCAGGCGTGGAGAGCTCAGGGTTCAGGAAGGGCCTGGC
>NW_005354551.1:273484-300974 GCF_000412655.1 Myotis brandtii
GCCGAGTGTCTGAGATGAAGGAAGGGAGAGAGCAGTGAAGATTTGAACTTGATACCGAGGGCCATGGGGAGCCTGAAATGGAGAATCTGATGATGGGATGTCAATTTCAGATACAAAATGAGATTGATGTTTGAAAATATAAAACTGGCATTTTTTAAAGTTTTTATTTTTAATCAGCTCTATTAAAAATATAATTTACGTATAAAAATTACCAGTTTTAAGTGTACAAATCCGTCCATTTTGAGCACCATGCCTCTGAGAGTCCCCAATCCTTTTTACTACAAAGTAATACTCCCTGCCCGTCCCAAGCGTGGTTAGTGGTTATCCTTTCACGGCGGGTGGGCATTTGCGTTGTGAGCGGTCGGCTTTGGATTCTCCCCTCCTCCACCCTAAAGCATGTTGCCTTGCAGCCTGGATAATCGTCTGGAACGCCAGCCTGGCGGGGAAAGAAAAGCTTCCTTAAACACATCCCAGGCTCCCTGTGTATTCACAAGCCAGGCCTGGCCCACTTGGACCAGAGAGCATTACTGGGAGCCTGAGAGGGAACGCGGGGTGCAAGGGGAGCACCCTGCCCCCCAGCGAGTGGAACTGGGAGCCTCCCTGCAGGCAGGGAGGAGGGGGAAGGACCAGCCTTGGGAGAGGGGAGAAAACGGAAGCTCTGCGGGGCACTTTAGGGAGTAAAGGGGGATTGAGAGCAGGCCGGCTCAGGCCCACATCAAGGGAAGTGTCCAGAACAGCACATCTGAGAGAGCCTGGCTGGCTGCCTGCAGCCTGCGGGTGAGGGACACAAGCCCAGAAGTCCACTCGTGCCTCCCGAAGTGGGGTTCAGAGGGACCAAGAGGGTCAGGGACTGGAGGCCACAGAGAGGTCATGGCAGGGACCAAGGACAGCACCTGCAGATTCCGAGAAAACAGAGTCTGCAGGGGGGCGGGACGCCTGAGGCCCAGGAGGTGGGCCAGAGGACACAGGTGGACTAGCAGCAACCCCTGCACCCCGAGATCCACCCCAGGAAGGAAAGAGGGGGTGGAGGTGGAGAGAATCAGTGAAAGACAGAGGAAGGAACCAAGATCACCCAAAAGAGATGGACTCACCTTTAATTGGTGAAGTCCAGTCTTCCTGTTAGTTTGTCTTTCTTGGAGCAAGTTCTTGACATCATTTGAGCACCTGGATCCCAGGCCGTCCTTTGAGTTTTCTGTGACTTGAGTCCAGGAGAAAATAAGCTTTATTTCTAGGCACGTGTGGTACATCTCAACTATAGTGGGTGTGCTTTTTTCCTGCGATGAGAGGCTGCTCTGGCTAGAGTGTGGGAGATGGGTTTGAGGGGGGAGGGGCTGCCCTGGAGGCGAGGCTGAAGACTGTCCTAGTTGTCCTTGGAGGAGGCCTGGCCCAGGGTGGGGCTGTGGGAGCTGAGAGGGACCGGGGCAGGGGCAGTGGGTCTCAGCCTCAGGTGGACATTGGAATTGCAGCATCTCGCTGCTCAGACCACACCCGGGACCAATTCAATCAGCATCTCTGCAGGTGGACCCAGGCACCAGCATCTTCAAAGGCCCTCAGATGATGTCACTATGCAGCCAAGGTTGAGAAAAGTAGAAGTTGGAGAAGTTGGAGAGCAGAGGTCCTAGGACTTTAATACTCATATGAATCATCGGGGATGTTGCTAAAATACACATTTTAGGTCTGAGGTGGGGCCGAGGGTCTGATGCTGATGCTGCTGGTCCATGGACCACACTTGGAGGAGCGAGTATTTGGCGAAAATATTGAGGAGTTAGAACCGACAGACTTGGTGCTGCCTGGACGTGGGGGAGGGCAGGCAATTCCAGGGAGGTTCCCAGGTTCCTGGCCTGAGCGACTGAGAGGACGGGGGCCTTCCCCCGATGGAACTGGAGGCTGAGTGGGCATGAGGATTGTGGCGGGGGGGTGGAGGCCAGGCCAGTCTAGGTCCCATCGAGCAGAACTGTCTATTGGCCTGGAGCTCAGCAGCATGAATTGGAGGTATAGATTCGGGAGTTGTCAGTACATGGCTAACATCAGCTCCCATTTACTGAGCACAAACGATGTGTTGGGCTCGAGTAGCATTTTGCATATAATAACTCACTTAAAGGCCACAGTGCCCCTATGAGACGAGTAGTATTGTTATCCCATTTCTAAGATAGGGAAACTGAGGCATGGTGGACTCTTTTAGTCACAGGTGATAGAAACCCAACTCAAACTCCCTTATGTAAACAATGGAAGTTGTTGGCTCAAGTAACTGAAAACTCCAAGGACAGATCTGATTGACAGGTGTGCCGGGATCCGGCGCTAAAATGACACCAAGAACTTGCTCCATGTCTCGCTCTCCTTCCCTGTGTCAGTCATTCCCAGGCGACCTTTCCTCGGGTGCGACCGTGAGGTCCAACAGCTCCAGGCTCCCGTCTTACCAGTTTAGCAACCCCGATAGAGAGAGGGACAGTTTCCTAATTGCTCCTGCCACAGTCCTGGCACTGCCACTCGCTGCCTCTGATTGGCCCAGCGCAGGTCATGTGCCAAGCCCTGAGCCAATCGCTGTGGCCAGGCAAAGGCCAAGTGCCCCCTCCAGGGTGAACTCTGGGGCCTGGAAGTGCCGGGGTGGGAATGGATTCTGGGCAAGCCAAAGCACAGAGGCCGCTAGTAAGGGGAACAGAAGCCAGAGCTTGCCCCGTGGACACAGGGATGCCACGATCCCGCCAGGCGTGGTGCAGCCCCGCATCCTTGCCCTGCTGTTTCCTCAGCCCGACTGCCTTCCCAGCTCCCCGCCCCACACTCTTCTACTTACTCATCCCTCCAGGCCTGGCTCCCGTACATCTGCCCCCTCTGGTGCTCTCCTCACAGCCCTAGTTTATCAGACGCCTCTTACCCACCACTTCAGATCCTCTGTCCTCAGAGTCCTGTGGCTCCTTCCTGCTCTCCATGTCTGCCAGCCATCTTCCTGCCCATCCTGGGGCTTCCCTTCACTCTGTCTTGGGGTGCCTGTGTGCCAAGCCCAGGTGTGCTCCACCCAAAAGTGCAGGGGTTCCTGGATCCATGTGTAAAACTGATCACTTGGAGATGAGAGCCAGTGGATAAATTTTCTCCCCGCCTCTCAACCCCAAGGGATGTCCCAAAGCCCAGCAGATGTGGTGTCTCAGGAAGCGGTTCACAGGCCCGGCCGTCAATGACTCTTGCCTGTAGCCGACTGGACGCACATCCCCCTAAGGCTCTCTCCCCACCTCATTCCTCTTGTCCTTCACGTCTGCGTCCTAGTGTGTTAGGATTCTCCAGAGCAACAGAACCATTAGGAGACATATCTATGTCGATACTGACATTGAAACATGCGTGTCAGTATGAGATTTGCTGTAAGGAACTGGCTCACATAGTTAGGGGGACTGGGAAGTCCCGGGATCTGCCATCTGCAAGCTGGAGACCCCAGAAAGCTAGGGGTGTCATTTCAGCCTGAGCCGGAGCCGGAGAACCTGAGTGCCGAGGGCGTGAATTCCAGTCCAAGGCGACTCGCTTTATGACCATGGTCTGGAACCGAACCCACAACATCTCTGAGATCTGCCTGCACTTCAAGAAGTGCTTCCTGCAGCGAGAGGCCTGGCTGGTGCAGGGGTGCCTGGGGGGTGCTACGTGCATGGGCATCCATATCAGCATAGAAGAAACCCACTGCTTTGTCTCCCCAACTTTATCGGGTTATATTTGAAGTACAATGCTCTGCACACATTTCAAGTGTACAATTTTGATCAGGTTTGACATATGTATACGGTCACGAAACCATCACCATAACTGGGATAAGAAACATCTCCCTCATCCACTGATCTGCATCCGTCACTACAAATTGTTTTTTTCACCCTTGCCAGTTTGGCTCAGTGGATAGAGTGTTGGCCTGCGGACCAAAGGGTCCCAGGTTTGATTCTGGTCAAGGGCAGGTACCTGGGTTTCAGGCTCCTCCCTGACCCCGGCCTGGTTAGGGCTCGTGCAGGAGACAGCCAATTGATGTGTTTCTCTCACATCGATGTTTCTCTCTCTCTTTCCCTCTCTCTTCCACTCTCCCTAAAAATCAATGGAAAAATATCCTCGGGTTAGTATTAAAAAAAACACCAAAAAAACCTGTTTTTGTTTTCTAGAGTTTTATATAGAGTCACATAGAATATATTTTTTTTTGTCTGGCTCCTTTTGCTCAGCTTAATTATTTTGATTCATGCACATTGGTACATATATCAATCACTGATTCCTTTTAATTGCTGACTCATAGCCCCTGGTAGAGATATAGGACAATTTGTTTATCCGTTCATCTGTTGACCAACATTTGGGTTGGTCCCCGTTTTTAGCTGTTACAAATACAGCCGCTAAAACATGTGCATACAAGGGTCTTTAAACACGTATATTTCCCTTCCTTTCCGGTAAGAGGAATGAAACGGCCGGGTCACGCAGCACTGCCAGACCGCATTCCAGAGTGGTTATGCTGTTTTTCCTTCCCACCAGCAGTGAACAAGAGTCTCATCTTCACCAGCACTTGATATGGTGTATGTCTTCAATTTCAGCCATTCTAATCGGTGTGAACGGTATCTCAGTGAGGCTGTAATAATCTGTTCTCAGGTCATTGATTATCTTAAACATCTTTCATGTGCTTATTTGCCGTCCGTATATCTTCTTTGGTGAAGTGTCTGTTCAAATCTTTTGCCCCCCACTCCTCTTTTTTTTTTTGGTTGGGCTGTTCGCTTTCTTCTTATTTTTGAAAGTTCTTTATACATTCCAGATGCAAGTCCTTTAACAGATATGTGAGCTGCAAATGGCTTCTCTCAGCCTGTGCCTTATCTTTTCATTTTCTTAGCAAAGTCTTTCGGAGAGCATACGTTCTTAATTTTGATGTAGTCTGATTTACCCATTTCTTCTTCTACGGACAGTGTTTTTGGGTGCTAGATCCAAGAAACCTTTGCCTTCCCCAGGATCACAAAGATTTCTTCCCGTGTTTTCTTCTAGAACTTTTGCATTTCTATGTTTTATATTTGGGTATGCGATCCATTTTTATTTCTGTTTTTTAAGTATGAAATTGCAAGATGCAAGATACAGCTCCTGGGGCAGAGCATTTAATCTTTCGCCATGAAGTGTGCTGCTTGCTCTAGATTTGCCATTGCGGTCCTGTATCAGGTTCAGGGCCGTCCTATTTCCATGGCTCTTATATGTTCATTTTTGGATTGCACTCTGGACACTGTGAATGTGATGTTGTGTGGATTCTGGATCGTTATTGTCTTTGAAGAATGTTGAGGCTTGTCCTTAAGCAGCCAGACAACCTGGCTGGGTTCAGACTCTGAGTTCTGCGTCGCTCCCGTGGGCGGCGGTTCGCCTCCCAGTGCAGTTTTCTGAGTCTTTGCCATGTTGGGTTGGATCTGTCCAGTGGCCGCGTTGTGCTGGGCTAGGCTGAGACTGGCCTCGGTCGTTCAGATCTCTGAGCCCCGTCCTGATTAGAGCGGTACCACAACCCTTTGAGCTGCACGAGGCAAAAGTCAACCTCCTCCCCTGGCAGATGAAGCCATTCGGGACCCACGGCTACGTAGGTGCTCGGGGTCAAAGGCCACAAGTAGTGGGTTCCTTCCCCGCAGGCTGTGAGGGCTGCGGGAGACCTCCATCTGTGTCGCTAGTGGTGGGAGGCTGCTCCGGCATCTTTGCACCACAGTGTGGAGACCGGGGGCCCAGGGCTGACCTCCCCAGCCACACCCTGGCTCCAGCCAAGGTCTCCCAGCTCCCAGCGCCCCGCCCACATACCCCCCACCCAGATGACAAGCACTCTGACTCAGATTGTCCTCATCCTTCCACCCCATGGCTCAAGAGCATGTGGAGGGAGTGGAGGGAGGGAAGGAGAAGTGCGAGGAAGGGGTGATCCCATCTCTCAGGGCGTCTCTGGGACTCACCATGAAGTCAGCGGAGTCCCAGCGGCTGATGTCAAGGAATAATAGTAATAAACACTGCGCTTACTGTGCGCTTGCTGTGTGCCAGGCACCGTGCAAAGCACATGTATGTACACTCAGGCACGCCTCAACTCCTGGTAACAACTTCATGAGACGGGCTGAGATGACACCCATTTCACAGACGAGGAAACTGAGGCGCCACTTGAAGGCAAACTCCCTTGTCCAAGGTCACACAGCGAATAAATGGTAGGGCCCCTGGAGGGGGACTCAGAGTCGGATGCCTCTCTCTGTAACCTGGGTGGCTCTGGCAACTGGACCAGCTCCCCAGTGCCTTGCCGCCTTCCCTGGGAACCGCCTACCCTCGGGTGCCAGAGCCCTTTCTTGGGATGCCCAGAGAAATGAGGTGATCCCAGCCCCATCCCCAAAAGAGAAGGGGCAGATTCCCAGGGGCCCCCTGGCTGAGCAGGCCCCTGCCTCCAACCGGAAATTAACTCAGAGGGTGAAGGAGGAAAAGAGATGGGGTTGACTGTTTTCTGTTCTTTATTAAGTAACAAAGGGGGAAACCAACTGGGCATGGTGCACAAGATTCCCCACCAGCACCACCCCGGACCCCGCAACATCTTTATCCACTTACCCGGGGAATCAGGAAATTCTCCTCCAAGCCAGTTTTATTGGAGATTTTGGAAGCGAAGCTCACAGCCTCCCAATCAATAACAGATGAACGATGCTCGCATCACATTTTTTCAGGAGGACGTTTGGCCCAGGCTTGTCCCAAGGCCTAGCCTTGGACATCCCCATTCCACTGGACATTGCTGGGAAATGAGGCTCAGGGCAGTTCTAGAAGCCAGAGTCATCGGCATGTGGGTGCGGCGGGCAGGGGTGTCCTGGCCGGGTCAGGCCTGGGGAAGCCCTGTGTTTTGCAAGGGTTGGGGTCTGGCCCACACATCTCCCCCTTGCCCCCCCTCCCCCCCACCTCTTCCCTGGCTCATCCTCCACATGTGCTCAGCACGGGCATCGAATCCACAGGCCATAAAGAATCAATCAAATCCAGTCCTGGCTGAGCCGGGGGACGCGGCGCCAAAGCGCTGATGGAGGAAGCATAGGCAGCAGGGTGATGGCAGGCCTGCTGTGCAGAGTGATTTCGGCAGAAACCTTCCCCTCACCGCACCCACAGATACCATGGTCCAAGACTGGGACCAGGACCACTTCTTGGGCCTCCTTGTCCCCCAGCCCCACAGCTGCAAGTGGGGGACGGAGAGCAGTGAGGGGGACGGGGAATGGTGGTAACACTTTGTCACCATCAGAGCATCTGTAGTACAAGAAATGAGCTACTTGGAATGTGAAGCTGGGTCCGCAGTTTCATTTTCCCATCCCATCAACACTTGTTGAGCACCTACTATGTGCCAGGTGGGAGGGTATGAAGTATGGTGAGCAAATGCAGACCCTGCCCACTGCAGCTTCCAGTCTGGAGGGCTGTAGCCCCTCAGTCAACATCACAACTCTCTCCTCAAGAAAGCAAAAAGCAACAAGAAGGATTATCCACATTCTGGGGTCTCATCTCAGTGTCGTGACAGATGTATGAGATAAGACCTCGTATCCCCCTTTCATGGTGAGAAAACTTGGGCCCATCCAAGGGCCGGTGACTTGCCTACCTGAGAGACAGATTGAAAATTCTGCAAACAAAGTACCACAGGCTGGGCGCTCCTGAAAGCCAGAGCGATGGAGGAGGCCTTCCAGGAACAGAAGGTGTTGGCATCTGAGGCTCAGAGAACAAGAATGGATTGTTTCCTAGGATGCTTCATTCACTCATGTATTCATTCATTTATTCATTCATTCACTCACTCAGTCCCTAATTCAGAATTCACTCACCCATTTGTTTTATTTTTGTTAATCCTCACCCGAGGATATTTTTCCATTGATTTTTAGGGAGAGTGGAAGAGAGAGGGAAAAACAGAGAGAAACATCAATGTGAGAGAAACACATTGATTGGTTGCCTCCTGCACGAGCCCCAACCAGGGCCCGGGCCAGGGAGGAGCCTGCAACCAAGGTATGTGCTCTTGACTGGAATCGAACCTGGAACCCTCTGGTCTGCAGGCCAACGCTCTATCCACTGAGCCAAACTGGCTAAGGCTCACTCATTTGTTTTCTCACTCCCTCATTAATGAATTCATATACTTACTCATTAATTAATTTATTTAATCATGTGCATGTTCCGTGTAGCAGGCTTTATTTCTGGACTGTGTTTGTTAGAATTCTTTCATTGCCAGTGGAAGAAACACAACTCAAATTCACTCAAGCAGAAAAAGGAATTTATAGGTATGTGTATCTGAACTGTGCTAAGGTGAGGATATATACAGCTTCAGTCATGACTGGATCCAGGTGCTTAGATGTTATTGCCAGGAACTATCCCTACACCCTTTGCCTCTGCTCTCCTCTGTGTTGACGTCACTCTCGGGCAGGTTAGGTTTTTTTCTCTCTGCTTATAAAGTTGCCCAACAGCACCTGCAGGCTTATGTTCTATCAGTTTAGCCACTCCAGCTGAAAGAAGATGCCTTTTTCCCAAGAGCTCAGCAAAAAATCCCAGAGAGGCCTCTTATTGGCCTAGCCTGGGTCACATGCTCACTCCCGAACCAATCACTGTGGTTGGAGGAGTCAGGGCTCTGATTGGCCAGGCCTGGTTCTGGGTTAATAGCATCAACCTCAGCAAATGGCATAGACTGAGCACGGAGGAGGGGTGTTTCTCTAAAGAAACTTGGCGTGCTCTTACTAGAAAATGGATTCAGTGGTGGGGGCTGGCGGGCGAAAATTAAGAGGTGTCTTTTATATAGGATAAGAAGTTTGCATTGTACTGGGCTCCTCCCACCCAGTTCATCCACCAATTTCTTATTGGTTTCATGATGGAGTTGGGGAAATAATGGCTTCACATTTGGAAATGCCCAGCTATGCTGTCCTTCAAGACAATGATACGAGGCCTTCATTACCTGGCTGACTAAAGGCTTTACAGACAGGCCCCTTTAATCCTGCCCCAGGGAGGTGGGCAGGGGGAAGTGCTGTTCCCATTTCACACGTGGGAAGCCTGAGGATTTGAGAAGGTAAGGACTTTAAGCTACGGTGATGGCTAATTTTATGTGTCAACTTGACTGGGCCAAGGGAGGCGCAGGTAGCTGGAGACGCATCATTTCTGGGTGTGCCTGTGAGCGGTTTCTGTGGAGAGGAGCATTGGAGTCAGTAGACTGAGTAACGCAGACACCTGGCCAATGTGGGCATCATCCAATCCATCGAGGGAATGCAGTGTTGGAGGAAGGGCGATTGGCTCTCTCTCCGTGAGCTGGGACATCCATCGGCGGCCCTGGAGCTTGGGCCTTCAGACTCAGGTTGAGCCTCATAATGTGGGCATCATCCAATCCATCGAGGGAACGCAGTGTTGGAGGAAGGGCAATTGGCTCTCTCTCCTTGAGCTGGGACATCCATCGACGGCCCTGAGACATCGGTGCCCCTGGAGCTTGGGCCTTCAGACTCAGGTTGAGCCTCATCACTAGTGTTCCCTTTTCTGGGTCTCCAGCCCACAGAGGGCTTCCTGGCCTCCAGAATCTCATGAGCCAACCTTGTAGTAAATCTCTCCTATACTCTATTCCAGCGGTTCTCAACCTGTGGGTCGCGACCCCTTTGGCGGTCAAATGACCCTTTCACAGGGGTCCCCTAAGACCATCCTGCATATCAGATATTTACATTACGATTCATAACAGGAGCAACATTACAGTTATGAAGTAGCAACGAAAATAATTTGATGGTTGGGTCACAACATGAGGAACTATATTTAAAGGGCCAGAAGGTTGAGAACCACTGCTCTATTCTATTAGAGGCCCGATGCACAAAATTCGTGTGAATAGGCCTTTCTTCCCCCGGCTGCCAGCACCGGCACCTGGGACCCGGGCTTCCCTCATGGCCCTGGCTTCATCTGGAAGGTAGTCCAGAAGGACGTCCGGTCTAATTAGTATATTACACTTTTATTATTATAGATTGGTCCTGTTTTTCAGGGGAACCCTGACTACACTCACAGCTGCCCAGTGACGGAGCTCAGGGTTCAACCCAAGTGTATGCGATCCTAGAGTCCACGCCATCCGTCTCCACAGGTGAAGGTGAAATCTTGCTCACAGGCGAAGTCCGGGTCCGCTCAGGGTGGGAGAGGGGGGAGAGGGCAGAGTTCTCCATGTGGACCTGGTGGAAAAGGAGCTTCCATGGTCACTGGGGCTTTCTCAGACCCACCCCCGCTGAACAGTTTCCGTTGCGCTGGCCACGCGGAGGCAGGCCGCCTGGGGCAGGGCTCAGGCAGGCACACCCTGCAGGACGCATCTCAAGCCTCCCGGGTGGAGGGTAACTGAGGTCACCAGGCAGCCGAGGAGGGGTGGGAACCGAGTGTTTGCAGAGCATCCATTGTTTCCCAGAACAGCCGGGCTGAGCAGGATACCAGGAAACATAACCGTCACAAGCATCGTGGGCAGGGATTCGTTTGATATCAGCACAAGTGGCCCCCAGAGGCCATCTGGTTCAGGGCTGGCAAACTCAGATGGCTGTTAGGGCGGCACAAGCGACATTCCTGAGCGAAGGGCATGGGGCCTGGGAGGGTGGGGAGTCTGTGGAACACAGACCCCCTCTGAGGGGCAGCCGCCACTCAGCATCTGCCATGTGGGTGTGTGAGCCCTGTCTGCTACGCCTCCTGGCTTTCTGGAGGAAACCTAGAAATCAATTTTGAGGTAAACTCCTCCAGTCTTTAAAAAACAGGCCTAACTTTTTAAAGGACACTGTGTGGGCTAAAGCAACATGTCTACAGGTATTTAGACCTCACCTCCCTTTACTGATGGGGATACCGAGGCCCAGAGAGGGAAGGCGATGTGCCCCAGGTCACACAGCCAGAATGCGAGCCAGCTCTTCCACCCTCCAGGCCTGTGGTCTGACCCTGGGCCACTGTGTCCCTGACAAGTACACGTCTAGCACACGGCAGTTTGCACAGCACTTCTGCACCCCGTATCTCAGGATCTTCACCTTGCCCGGAGGAGGCAGAGGGGGGACAGCCACCCCCACTTTCCTGATGAGGAAGCAGAGGCCCAGAGGAGCTGAGCATCACGCCCACACCCCACAGATGTCTGGGGAAGGAACGCAGACGCCGGGCTCCCAGGGCAGTGTCTGCTCTCCTCGCTGGTGCTACATCTTGTGTTTGATTTTTGTTCCCAGCTCCTGAAACATCGTTTGTGAGCCCCTCTCAATGACACCTGAGTTTATGTTAATGAGGTGACTTTTGGAAAGCCCCTAAGGATGGGGGCTTGTTGCCAAGGGAACCGAGCATGTGATTAGAGGGTTGGAACTTTAATCACTAATAAGCAATAATCACCACTAACCAATGATTTAATCAACATATCTAACGAAGGCTCCGTAAAAACCCTGACTGAAGGGGTTTGGGGAGCTTCCAGGTTGGTGAATGCGTGAAGGTGCTGGGAGGGTGGCACACCTGGAGGGGGCGTGCGAGTCCCCACCCTCCCCCATCCTTGTACCTCTTCCCCTGGCTGCTCACCTGTGTCCTTGGTGATATCCTTTACAGGCCATAAATGAAAGTACATGTTTCCGAGTTTGTGAGCCGTTGTAGCAGATTATCAAAACTGAGGAGGGAGTGGTGGGAACAGGTGGCGGAAGTACAGGTGACAACTTGGGCACCTGAAGGGACTGAGTCTTACACACCTGTGGGGTCTGCGCGAACTGAGTTAAACTGCAGGACACCTAGTCTGTGTCCTCCGAGAGCTGGTTGGTGTGGGAAGCACACACATCAGGTGTCAGAGGCGCTGGGAGTAGAGGAAACCGGAGTTCTTCCTTTAAGTTCCAAGAGAGGGCGTCCCTCCAGCCAGCATCCGGAGGCCCAGGCGAACCCGCAAGGCTTCTGACCCGCCTGGGATGTCACCAACCGCTCTTGTGCCGCTCTCTGCTGGTCCAAACCGAGTCACAAGCCAACCCAGGGTCAAGGGGAGGGGGCTACACAAGCTGAGAGTATTGGGAGGTGCAGGTCACCTTCAGAGACCAGCTACAGTACTACCATTCGGCACCCCATCCACTTCCCCCACCCTAGACTCTGCTCCCCAGTTTCCTCTGTTGACAGAGGTTCAGTCCAGCTCATCCAGGTGCTCGGCAGGAACCTGACGTTCAGCACAGAGCTGGCATCCAGCAGGTACTTAATACATATGTGCTGAGTGAGTGAGGGAGGGAGGGAGGAGAGGAGGGAGGAAGGAGGGGAGGGAGGGAAGGAGGTTTCTGACAACAGCCAGTCATAACCCAGCCTTCTCCCAGAACCTCCAACACCCAAGCTCCTGCCTGTGTTAGGTCTTTACACCTGCTGTTCCCTTTGCCTGGATCTTCTTCTCCCCAAGTTGTCCATGACCAGGTCCCTCTTGTTGTCCAGGTTGCAGCTCAAAAGTCACCTCCTTAGAGAGGGGCCTTCTGGTCACCCCGTGTCACAACCACCACTGGCCGCTCCCTCGTTACCCATTTGCTTCAGAGCTCCTGTCACCGCCAGCAGCAGTCTTGTCTATTCATGTATTTGTTACCTGTGTCCCTGCCCCCCTCCCTTGGCACCGTTGACATGTGGGGCTGGATAACTCTTCATTGGGGGCGGGGGGCGCCCTGTGTATTGTAGAATGTCTAGCAGGGTCCCTGCTCCCTATCTGCTAGGTGCCAGTAGCATCTCTTGTCTGTCGTGATAACCAGACGTATCCCATGTAGACATTGCCCAATGCCTTGGCAGAGGTGTGTGTGTGTGTGTGTGTGTGTGTGTGTGTGTGTGTGTGTACACAATCATGCCTGGTTGAGAACCACCGTTTTAAACGATTGGGTCTCAGGCGTAACGTGCCTCAGAATTACCTGGCAGACTTGACGCATTGCTGGGCCCCACCCCAGAGTTTCTGACTCAACGGGTCTGAGGTGGGACGGAGAACTCACGCTTCTCTCCAGTTCCAAGGTGATGCTTCCAGAAGCCCTGGCCTGAAAGCAGGGAGGCTGTCTGCCTTGGATCCTAAGTGCCTACAGCAGTGGCCGCACATAGCTGGCACTCATAAATATTTCTTGAATAAACCATCTCAACATCTCAGCAGTAAGGAGACAGCTCCTGGGGGCTTACATGAAAAATCATCTGGCGGGAGAAGGGGAAATGTATGTGTTTGGGGAGGGAGCGTGAGAGAGAGAACTTGAAGTTGGTCGGTTGGCTTTGACCTGGGTGGGCTTTCTGGCGTGGCCATTCATCTTGGATTTCTCCTGCGGTTCACTCCGATCCATCGCTCCTTATCGTCGGGGGATTATTTGCTGCTGGAGCAGCTGGTAGTGAGATTCCTGTGGCGCATGCTCCCTCCCTCTGGGTCCCTGGCCTCTCTGAGCTCTGCGGCTGCCTCACAGCTGGAGGATTGGAAAGGTGATGGGTCCACCTGGGGGAGGTGAAGCCTCTGCAGCTGTAATAATATTAATAACAACGACCAGAGCCAACATTTATGGGGCTCACGTGGGCAGCGTGAAGGCACATGCACCCGTGACTGCGTGTGCCCTCAACCAGGCTCTGTGAAGTAGGTCATCTTGTTATCCCCGTTTTACAGATGAGGAAACTGAGACTGAGGTGACGTCAGTCTAAGTGGAAGAGAGGAAGTTGGGATATAAACCTACGTCTTTCTGACCGAAGCCTTGCTTTTAACCTCTACATCCGTTTCTCAAACTGCTTGGTAGATGCTAAACCGTGTTCTGTGGAGGCGGTGGGGCTGGGCCGTTTGGTGGCTGTCCTGCTGCTCCTACATCTCGGCAGGCGTGCTGGGGCCTCAGGGACTTTGCACCTGAGGTTCCCTCTGCCTGGAATGCTCTTCCCCCAGGTATCTGCACGGTGGGCTTCCTCGCCTCCCGTTGGTCTCAGATCAAACGTCATCTCCCTAACTAGGGCTGCCTCACCTCCACACTTAAAATTGCCAATCACCCCCCACTCCAGCACTGCCCCTCCTTGCCTGCTGTATTCTCCTCCGTAGCACTTGCCTCCATCTGACATACTCTGTGTTTTACTTACTACACATATACGGTGGGGCAAAGTGGGTTTACAGTTGTTCATATGGGAAATAATTAATAAATACCACAAGAGTAGGCTCTGTGTCGGGTACTCACAACAGCAAACCTACATTTGCCCACCTTGCGTTCTCTGTCTCCTCCTTCCTGCAGGGAGCCTGGGGTTCTCTTCCCCGCTGTGTCCCCAAAACTTGGGACAGTCCCTGGTGGATATTAGGGACCATTGAGCATTTGCTGAAGAAAGAATGAGAGGAAGAAGGAAGGAAGGAAGGAAGGAAGGAAGGGAAGGAGGGAAAGAGGGAGGGAAAAAATCATGGTCATTGTTAAAAGTTAATAAATTGTTCTTGCTGCAGGAGTTCTCAGAGCCTTCATCCACTAAAGTGTATACTGTAAATTTAAAGCGTGATATACCTGGGATTCCTCAAGCTACTTGATGGCTGAGCACACTTTTTGGTGGAGCTGCAGTTAACCTTGACTGTCCCAAGGCAAGAGGCCACTCGCCAGGCAAAAGCAAGGTGTCCTGAACTTGGGACAACAAAACAAGGCAGACAATGAATCTATTCGAAGCGGCTGGGAGCCGCAGGGGTTGTGAGAACTTGGCTTTCAGGACAACCGGGAGCCAGGTCGCACTGGACAGAAGTTTCCGTGTCTTTTTATCTGCAATCAGAGCCAACAAGTCCCGGGGGCCGAAGGACTCCCCATCTGACCTCTGGATTCCTGCTACGCAGCGGGGCCTTCCAGGCCACCAGACCCAACCTTGGAGCACTTGCCCTCCTCTGTACCCGCAAGGCCACCTTTCTGTGGGGCGTCATCATTTACAGAGCAATGGTGTCAACAGCGTGCACTTTGGAATCAACAGGCCTTGGCTCAAACCCCGGCTCAGGCGGTGACAGCTGAGGGACTTCAGGCAAGTCGCTTCCTCTCTCAGAGCCTCGATTTCCTGTTCTGTAAAATGGACCAATCCGGCTTTACTTTTCCCTCCTTGCCTCCCTTACAGTCAGTGGGGTTCGTTCATTCATTCATTCATTCATTCGCCCATGCTACACACAGCATTCAGGGCTCTTCTGACCCACAGTGGTCGTCCTTGGGCTCCAACACCCCTCAGTGTCCACCCTGCACGCGTGGTCCAGAGGAGGGAGCGCTGGGCCAGACACATGGGGGCTGGGTTCCAGTCCTGGCTCTCCTGTGCTGCCAGGGTCCTGCTGCATCAGACACAGTGGTAGTGGGCGACATCTTCCTTTCTTCTTCCAGAACCATTTGTTTCCCTCATTTCTAAAAGAATAAAAAATTCTCAAGAGTGGCACCTCCAATATTTTGTGTATATCCTACCAGTATGTGTGTGTGTGTATGACAGTATTATATATATATATTAGAGGCCCAGCGTGCGAAATTGCGCGAGACCCCAGACCCACCACACCACCACGGGCAGGACCCTAGCATCCGCCGTGCCACCGCAGGGGCGGGACCCCAGACCCCAGACCTGCCGCGCCAGCGAGACCCATCAATGCACCTCCTGGTGACCGCTTGTTTGCTCATTACAGAGTTAGGGTCACGGGCTTTCTATATACATAGATATATATAAATATATATTCCTCAACTTACAATGGGGCTATATCTCAATAAACTCACTGTAAGTTGTAAATATCTTAAGTGGAAATATTGTGAGTAGAAAATGCATTTAATGCACTTACCGTACCGTAGCTTAGCCTAGCTTATCTTGAATGTCCTCAGAACACAATATCCAAAAATCACAGGCAACACAGCACACTGTAGAGTATTATTTATTTCTCCTCGTGATGGCGGGCTGACTGGCAGCCGCGGCTCAGCCACTGCCCAGCATCCCGAGAGAGTATCGTACCTCATACCTCTAGCTCAGGAAAAGATCAAAACTCAAAACGTGAAATACGTTTCCTACTGAATGTGTATCGTTTTCACACCATTATAAAGTGAAAGATTCATAACTTGAAGCATCAGACTGCCTGTATATACATATATATGTATCTATGTATAATGTATGTGCCTGTATGTATGTATGTGTGTGTATAGAGATACATATATATGTTATTGAGACCCCAAATGCTTGCGATGTGCTAGGCTTTGCACAAAGCAAATTAAATCTATTATATTTGCTAATCCTTCTGATGACCTCAGGATGTGTACCGTGACATGTCCCTCTTCTAGAAGGGGAAGCCGTGATTCAGAGAGATTAAGAGCTTGCCTGGGGTCACACAGCTGCTAAGTGGTAGAGCCCTCCCCTGGCAGGAAGGGGTGAGGGGGCGCACAGCCACCTCGGTGGGCAGAGAGGGCAGAAAGAGTCACATGAGCCAGGATCTGGAATCTATTGAAAGCATGCAGCAAGGTGGGTGGGTAAGCAGTGTCTTACATAAGTGCTGTGTGCTCCCTGCACAAAAAGCAGAGAAACACAAAGGAGGGAATAAAAATAAGCTCCACACCCATCCACCACCCAGAAATAATCAGAGTTAAAATGCTGTGGGGTTTTTTGTTATTACTAGAGGCCCGATGCGCAAAATTCGTGCAAGGGTAGGCCTTCGCAGCCCGGCTGCCTCACACCCCACCCCCCGCCCGCACCTGCCTTGGCCTGGTGCTGCCCGCTTCGGCCACCACACACCCCCTGTTCCCCGGTTCCACGGAGCCCCCCGATCGATGGCCCTGCAAAGGGTAGCCTGGGCCTCCCTGTGTGGGAGCAATCATGGGACAATGACGGGCCCCCCAGCCAATCACATCGCACCCGCCTTGGCTGGCCTGGCGCCAGTGCGTGTCATAGTGTGGTCGTCCGGAAGGTCGTCCAGACGGTCGTTCTGCTGTCCGGTCGTTCAGTCGATTTGCATATTATGCTTTTGTTATTATAGATTACTGCACTTCCATTTAACCCTAGAATCTGCCTCTCACCTCCATGGCCAGGGCACCTGTTCCAGAAGTGCTAACAGGCTCCCTTCACTGAAGACACCACAGTCATTTCCACGTGCAATAGACTACTCTCAGAGGCAAATTATTATCAAAAATCTCATGGTATTCTGACTGTGGGGTAATTTATCCCCAATAGAGAGAATTATCCCAAATTTTGCATATTTACATTGTTTCTATATTTTAACTATTATAGATGACACTTGGGATGAACATTCTTGTAGACAGATCTTTTCCCTGATCTTTGTTATTTCCCAAAAAATTCTTAACAGAGGAATTGTTCTTCTTACTACTTTGCACAAAGGGTGTGCAGAGTACTAAGCATTTGACATCCACTTGCCAGGAGAGAGGACAGCTTTTCATTCAGGCCTCCAAACCTCTCTCTCCCTTTCCCCCTGCTTCGTGGGGAGTGGCAGCCCATTGTACGGGGTGACCGCTGAGACCCAGCACCATTTGGCTCATGCAACAGTTTTGAGGTCTTTTTTCTCCACAGCTCCAGTGGGACGTGGAGGATTTACCAATAGCATTAAATCATTTTAAAAGCAGAAGGAGAGAGGCATGGCCTTGATAGGTGCAAAGAACCTCGGAGCAGAGACCCTCGATCGCCACTAAACGCTGTGATAAATCAGATACAACCCTGCCTGGTGGGAGGCCTGAGTTCTGATCCGCGTGGACTCTCTGTGGGACCTCTGTCTCCTCTCTCTTCACATAGAGAGGATTGGGCAAGACCCCCGAGGAACCTTCTAGATCTAGAATGCTCTGGAGTATTACAGACAGACAGACGGACGCAGCAGGATCTCTTGCCCTGGGAAAATTAGCCTCCTGCCCTCGCCCCTCCTGCCACGCCAGAAGAGCATCCGCTTCCTGCCCTGGGTCCCATTGACAAGACTCCTATCGCCTTCGTCTCAGGCGACACCAGGCTCTGGAAGGAATGACAATGACACCTCCTGTTGACCGAGGACTTTCTACCCACTGCTCCACTGATTCCTCTCAGGAGCCCTGTGAGAGGGGAGCTCTGTGAGGGGGGAGCTGTGGTCCCCATTCACAGCGCAGGAAATGACCCATCAAGGCACCCACGCCTGCGTCCTCCTCACCCTGTGCCGGAGTCAGAGACAACCAGGCTGCCTGGGCTGCAGACACAGGGCCCGGCCCCCTGCCCAGCCCCACCGGGGCCCTGCTGGGTGTGGGGAGCTGAGATAGTGGGAGAGATGCTGCCCAGGGCTCAGCTGATAGGGCCTGGGGTGAGGTCAGCGCTGGGAGGCCCCATGGAAGAAGTGAGTATTCAGGAGGCAGCGGCAGGAGGGGGAAGGAGTTCGCTGCGGATGTTGGAAGCTGGGGTTGACGATCTGCATGTCCTGAGCAGGGAGACACTGCCTTGGATGTGGGAGGCAGGAGGGGCCTGTGTTTCGGGACCAGATGGCCACATATGTGCAGTCACAATAGCATCGGTGACCATGACAACTTGCTGAGTGCCTGCTCATACCGGGCACAGTGCAGCGTTCTCCGTTAGTTTCTCCCTTTTTCACTTGGGTAGGTATTCTGGTCTCTATTTTTCAGATGCGAAGCAGGCTCAGAGAGGTGCAGTGGCTTGCCCAAGGCCACACAGCTAGTGTCCGGCAGAGCCAGGTTCACTCCCAGGACTGCTGAACTCCAAACAAACTTCTCCCTGCTGGATGGATTCAGGATCCAGGAGGAAAAAGGGGCCTATTTCTAGTGGTTTCCAAACTTGTCTGCCTGTAAAATCATCTTTAAAATACAGATTCCCAGTCCTAAATCAGCTGACATTCAAATGAGTTTCCTGTCCCCGAAGGGACATGCCCAGGAGAAGGCCATAGGACTCTGAGGGGCACGGAGGAGCCCAGAGCTTGAGTAGAGGGTCATGTAGCACAGAGGAAAGCTGCCCACCACACTTGGGACAGCACTCAAAACCTGTGCTTGGTCTACGACAATCATGTCAAACTCGCGGCCCGCGGGCTGCATGTGGCCCACAACAAATATTTTTGCAGCCCAGCCAACACAACAGTATGTAAGAAATGTTTTAATAAAAATTTTATAACTTAATTTGTTCAATATCCTGTTATACATCATTATTAATAACGAACTACAATGTTCGCTAATGACTGATTACTATAATTGTGTTGCATTCACTTCCCTTATGCGCAGGCACACCATTTCTCTCCACTAATACTACCAGCGAATATTTTAGCAGCCGATCGCCATGTCATTAGTCTTGTACTGACTTGTTTGGTGTGCGCAACAGGAAATATTTCGCTTTCAGAGAACAAGAAAAATAGGTTTATTTGCGTTACGCTTATTAATTTGTGCAGTTATTCAGTGTCTGCTAAGTTAATGTTCAAGAAAAAAAATTAATTTTTATTAAAATGTTTTATCATTTTATGTTGATTACTCATTTATTTCACCCTTTGTATTCAACATGTCTCTATCGAAATAAACCTATGTTTCTATGAAAATTGAAGCTTTTGTTTTTTTTGTGGCCCACATAAACTTACACCTTGTTTATCTGGCCCGTGTTAGCCTTTGAGTATGACATGCTTGGTCTACAAGGTTCAGTGATCTGACCTCACCCTACCTCATGGATCTAATTTCTTACTATCCTCCTCCTAGCCACACCCACCCCACCTCACCTCGGTTTTATAATGTTCCATTGTGGGGTACAAATTTCCAAATACATCCATAGTTTCTTAGTTGTTCTTATGACTAGAAACACAGCCTCAGTGAGCTTAAGCAAAAAGGGGAATGCATAGGCTCACAGAACTGAGAAAACTGGGGATGGGCAGTGGCAGGCATGGCTGGATCCAGGGACCCTGGCTGTCTTTTCTATTCCTCTCACTATAGTTTTCAGCTCTGCTTCCTTCTGTGTTGGCTTAAATCTCAGAGAAGCTTTCATCCACAGGATGAGAAAGACAGCTTTGCCAAACCTGCCTATGTCCACAATGCTTATTACCTAACAGGTTCTTTTCTCCCAGAGTCCATACAGCCGACTTTTTGGTAGGTACTTGATTGGCTGTCTTTGGGTCAACTGCCCACCCTTGGCCCAATTACTATGTCCAGAGGGATAGATTCCGAGGTTGCCAAGGTGGTAGGCACAGTAGGAGCACTGGTTTCCACAGGAACCTCATGGGTTGGACACCTGGGGAAGATACAGAAAGCAATGTCCCTTGTACCTTTCCCCCTAAAGTTACCCCTGGTTGAAATCGAAAAGGAAACAGAAGTGACTATAAAAGTCACCATCCATAAGCACTGTCATTGTTTCCACGGGTCGTGATGTTGCTAAGGCACAGAGGCAGTGAGTCATGGGCAATTTCGGGGCTAATGCTATAACTCCACGCCTTTCTCTTTCATTCAAGAAACTGTCCAAAAGTAAGTGAGAACCATGATAATTTTGAATCCCCTCTGTGTCTCAGTGGCTTTGATATTTACAACAATGAAAGCATAAAATTAGTTGAGACACACTTCCCACAGATGTGGAGCACACGTGCAAACATTGGGAAGCTGTTGTTACAATGCATGAACACAGGAGTTGGGGGCTTAATACAGTGATTCCCATAGTATGTTTCACAAGATACAGTTATAGAAAAAAAAAGTTACACGGTCAAATAAACTTAGGCAAAAATGAGATTGCACAAAATCAATCCAGTTCCTTTCATGCAGGACTTCTCAGAGCCTTTAATATGCTAAGGAATTTGTGGCTTTCCAAGAGGGAGAACTAGTGTGCAACATTTCCCAAAATACTTAGTCCAATAAAGA
This sequence comes from Myotis brandtii, assembly GCF_000412655.1. NCBI lineage: Eukaryota > Metazoa > Chordata > Mammalia > Chiroptera > Vespertilionidae > Myotis > Myotis brandtii. The sequence continues at coordinate 294,157 of NW_005354551.1, forward strand.
TCTTTTGGGCATACCATCTGTCAGCTCTATGTCCCCCAGGAAATACTTGGGAAGTGGAAATATTACAGGATTTGGAGTCAGAACACCTGTGTTTGGAACCCAGCTCTGACACTTGGCCACTGTGTGAACTCTCAAATGTGAGCCTCACTTTTCTCATCTGTAAAATGGGGTCATTATCATTACTGCCTTGTTTTTGCCTTGTTATAAGGATTATGAATATGAGGTCATTTAATAGAGTGCCTGGTGCAAGGACTCCTTCTTCTCTGACCTAAATTCAGTCCTTGCAGCAGAATTATCAAAGGACACGAATACTGCCCCCAGTGGTGGCCGACTAACAAGTGCCACCCACACCCTGAAATCCCCTGGGTGCAGAAATCCGATAACCTTGGGAACTCAATGGCTTGCTTGCATCAGACATCTTAAGCCTGTTATCCAAATAGCTAATGCCTCCCACGTCACTGGAAGCTTCGGGAATGGTAAACGTCAATGTCAAATGGCTCTAGCCAACAGGTTGGGGTGCACGTATTGGGGGTGGGAGAGATGTCATGTCAGCCAAGAACAGAAACCTTCAGGGAACTTCTTTGTCCGGTAGCCATTGCTGTGTAATTACCCTGGGAACTATCTGACTTTTAACTTTAGAACCTTTTAAATTACTAAAAGTTTAAGTGTCGCCAGCTCTATACATCCTACCCCATAGGGAGTGTGCAAAATAAAAAAATTTTTTAAGGATGCTGGATTTGGCCGTACTGAAGTTTAGTGTTACTAACAGGGCTGGCTAAGAGGGTAAGTGAGATTACAGGGGCCTGGACCCAGAATCTGTCCTTTTGGGATCAAGTGGAGCTGGGAGGAGGCGATTCGGGAGTTGTCAGCGGCCGTCGTGCCTGCTGAAACCAGGGGAGCCAAACAGCGTTGAGAGATGAATGAATGCAGATGGAGGGCCCTGATCCCCCAAAACTGGTCCTTCAAAGCTGGGGGCTTCACCTGTGAGTCAACACTTTACCTTTTTCCTTGAACCAAGTTATGTTTCTGTACCTCAACCAAAAGAGTCTTCATCAGTAAAAGGAGTGTTTAGTTTTCTTATTCATAAGTAGTTACTCAATAAATGTGTATTAAATACCTACTATGTGCCACGTCCTCCTGTGAGCACTGGGAGTATACAAGGAACAAAGCAGACATATTCCCTGTTCTCCTAGGCCAGTCTGAAGTAGAGACCCATTGGATGAATTAACTTAAAATATTATTTTTAATATGTCAATTATATCTTAATATAAGAAAGAAAAAATAGTTTTAATTCCTGGTTATAAAACTACTACAAAGTCATTGGAGATCTTTAAAACAATACAAAGAAGACATACCAAAACAAGAAAAAATAGAAGGAAGAAAAAAAAATTTCACTCGTAATTCCATCATCCAGAGATAATCGCTGTTAACATTTTTATGTATTTCATTTTTTTCCAAAACAAATATGTTTTTAAGAAATGAAATAACTTAGAATATATGGTTCTCATCGTGCATTTTTACCAAAGGCATCTTGAATATTTTCCCATGTCATTAAATATTCTTCAGAAATATTATTTTGGAAAAACATGATTCAAAACAGCTGCCTTGCCTTTTATCACATGGATAAACAGAATTTTTCATAACAAATCTCCTAGTCTTGGGCAGTCAGGTTATTTCCAACGTTATGGTGTTATAAATAACACGGAGATGAACATCCTGGAAAAGAACACTTTGTTGGGCTCTCTTGATTTCTTTAACCATGCCTCCAGAGGTGGAATTTTGCTAGGCCCAAAGTCAGAAACATTTCAGTGTTTGTTGGTGCTTATCACATTTTGCCAGGCAGAGAAGCCGTACCTGTCTGTATCTCTATCTAGAGGAGAGGAGCAGTCCCCTTTCTCCTCTCCCTTCCTCTTTTGAGAATCAGCAGGGCCAGGATTGGGTGATCTGAGTGAGGTACTTGCCTCAGGCACACAATTTAAGGGGGCACCAAAAAAACTCAGTACTCAAGATAAATAGTATTTAATGCAGTATTTTTTTTAAAAAAATCAAAATGAATGCCAAAAAATCCATGATGAACAAAATATCAAAATTTTACATAAAATCACGGTGCCATGAGTCCGACGAGAAATGTGTTCCCCTCGTTACATGATTTACATCTTTAAATATCTTTCCCAGAATGGTAAAGTAGTTGAAGAATATGAAAAAATTTGGAAAAGTAGCTGTGTTAAAACACAATATTAAGTTTAAGTATTTGGGAAGTATACTGACATCTTTTGATAAAGCTTTATATTCATCAAACATTTTCAAAGTTTTATTTGTCGTAACTGCGACTCTCAGAAAACAAAACAGGCCAATAAGTAGATTCTGAATTTTGATTTGTACTGATGAGTTGGCTTCCACTCAAGCCAGGAAGCAATATTATAGTAAATTCTGGTTAGGGTATAATTAACATATCCAAACTTAAAATAATGTGAGTTCTAATAACCTGTTTTTCACTATTCAATATTATTTAACTAGAGGCCCAATGCATGAAATTGGTGCAAGAGTAGGCCGCCTTCCTTCCCCCGGCTGCTGGCACCGGCTTCCCTCCGGCACCCGGGACCCGGGCTTCCCTCGCAGCCCTGGCTTCATCTGGAAGGTCCTCCGGTAGCATATTACGCTTTTATTATTATAGATGTTCTAGAAAAATTAACTATTAAAAAACTATTTAAACATGAATATATGGGTATACATTTTCCCCTTTGCTTTTGGCTCCAATATGGCTTGGCAGAGCGCTGGAATTTGCCCATCGGCAGTTGATTTGAGAGTCATTCAATTCATTGTTGGTTTCAGATTCATTCATTCTGTCATTCAAATTGGTGCACATATTACTGGTTCCCGGTGGGGGGTGGGTATCCAGATGTGAGTGCAACAGTCCCTGCCCTGACAGACACTATAATTTAGAAGGGAGAACTGAGTGTGTGAATAGATCATCGAATGGACCTATTGATTACCAGCTCTTTGACCTTGAACAAGCCCTCAACCTTTCCAGGCTAAATTTTTCCTCATGTAAAACAGTGATTATAAACACCTCCCTGGCAGGTTTGTGGTAGGTAAGGTGTTCAGCAGTCAGCGAATGCTCAACATTCAGTAACTATGACCATGATGGTCAAGGTCATTCATCTGTCCAATTCATTCAGGCCACTCATTCTGCAAACAATGATGGAGCAGCATCTGTGTGCCAGGCATGGTGCTTGGCTCTAAGAATTGGGCCAATAAAGCGTAACCCTAACCCTGGCTAAATCACAACATAATGCACGAAGTCCTTGATAAAAGTAGGGTATTGTAGCATAAGTAGAAGTTTGCTGGGTAGAGAAGAGGGGAGAGGGCCCTGAAGGAGTTTACAATCCAGTGGGGGCAGCAGACGCGCAAATGGCTAAATCGCAACATAATCCACGAAGTCCTTGATAAAAGTAGGGTATTGTAGGATAAGTAGAAGTTTGCTGGGTAGAGAAGAGGGGAGAGGGCATTACAGCAAAAGGGACAGAAGGAGCAGAGACATGGGGGCAGGAACGGCCTGGGAAAACATGTAAACTTCATGTGGCTCCAAACGGTGGGTGGAGGGAATCCAGCAGGCCTCTTCTCACCCTTGGAAAAGATTCCTCATGGATCCCTGCGGTCAGGGCGTGTGCTCATCATGCTTGTCTGCCTGTGGTCAATGGCACTTGAGGTGCTGAGTAGCTGAGTGATTCGATCCAGGTCACAGAGCGAAGGACTCTGGGGCAATTAGTTCAACGAAGGCCAAACGTTGTATTTGTTCTTTGGGAAAACTGGAGAAGCCATGGCATTTATATTTGCTTTTCCTCTTTGAAAATCCCATCTTTTATTGATTTGCCCTTCCTTTCGCCATCGTGCACGCGGACTGTCCCTGACATTTAGCAGTTGATGTGCCTAGACACAGCTGCCCGTAGATCACATCTAGTCAACCTGGAACCAGGATGAATCTGATCACTGTCAATCCCCCCAACACGCACCCCCCCCCATGATGAACTCCGTGGGGGCCAGGGGTTCCTGTCTGGTTGCCTCCCTGATGTGGGGACTGTACCTGGCAAATAGTAGGTGCCGAGCAAACATTTGTTCAATCGACACAATCCAGATGCCTCTGATGACCTTTCAGGGGTGTTTCCTCCCCAGGCTGGGTAAGGACGGGGCCTCTCCCTTTTTCTCTGCATCTTCCCAGATTCCCGGGCCCTTGGTGGGGCCTCCCAGCCTCTCAGTCTGGAGGTTACTGAGCTATAAACAGACACTTAAATGAACGAGCGCACAGCCTTTAAAGAATCCTTTGAAGAAAGGTTGCAACGTGACTAATCACCCCTAATTTATTGGTCTGTAAATTTGCATTTTCCTACAATACATTTTTCCTAATGGAGGGCCCTCCCACACCACGGACAAAGGCAATTTTAGCTGGGGGCTCCGCTTCCCATGTAGAAGCTGCAGATTCCTTCCCAACATTGGAGTCATTATTGTTTTGATGTCTATAAGGAGATCATATGAGGCAGGGGCCAGGGGAGGTAGGGTGGGCAGGGACAGGGGAGGAGGCTGGGGCAGGGGCAAGGGAGAGGGAGGCAGGGACTCGGAGCGGGGAGGGCAGCTTGGGCCCCATCGTTACCCCACCCCCTGTCTTCCCCTTAGTCAAGAGCCCCCAGTCAGCTACAGACTTTCGGTACCTGGAACTGCTCCCCGCTCCTCACCCTTCCCCCCTCTTGTCTCCCCTCCCCCATCGCTTGGCCAGGGGACCGGCTTGGGCAGGATTTATGGGGCTGGCCCCTGCAGAGAGGATCCGGGGATAAATCTCAGCTTATTTAGGAGCGTGATCTACATTTATTGCACTTAATGTGATCTTTAACGTGTCCAAGAGGGGCCCATAAATCCCAGCCTGGCCGGCTCCGCCAGCAGGGCCCCTGGGCCGCCCCGCCCCTTGCTGGGGGGAGCTAGTGGGAGTTCCTGGGTCTGTTGATTCCTCTTGCTTGAGGCTCCCACCCTGGCTCAGCATCAGAGGCTGGTGCCCTCCTCCCTGAGCCAAAGCCACATGCCCACAGGTGGGCTCTGCCCGCGCAGCCCCTGCTCCGCTGAGTCAGGGCCCCCTCTGCGGGATAGAAACGCTCATGCCTCTTGGACTAGGTAACTTCTAGGACCCTTTCCAGAGCTACGAGTCTGTAATTAACATGATGCAGGCACCGAGGAGGGAGGTGAGCAGAGCGGGGTCTGTTGAATAATGTCCCAGGGCATTCAGCTGGGGTAGAGGAGAAGGCAGGTTCTGTGACCACTATGACTTACCATTATTTTTATAATATGAGCAAATATATACGGGTGGGCAAAAGTAGGTTTACGGTTGCTTGTCTGGAAAATAATACAATAATTAATAAATGATAACACAAGAATAAACTTGCATGCACTCATGACTGTAAGCCTACTTTTGCCCCACAAGGTACATGTGAGCCCTGCAATGTGGATAGCATTGTACAGCCTATCGGTCACATCCACACCCATCCTTCCCGCTTCCCGGGAGAAACGAAGGTTCCGAGGGGCTACAATTGGCCCAAATCCACAGCTAAGCTGGGCTTGGGAGCTGGACAACTGTCTCTCTTCACGCTACCTCGCTGCCCACATGTGTGAGTACACGTGCGCCCACCAAGAGCACATGTGCACGTGGGTATGGCACACCCAGAGGCAGTGGACTTGGGAGCACCCTCTATGTCTGAGCACCTGCGGGAGCCCTCCCACCAGGGATGCTGCAGACCCGGGAGGTCCCCCCATGTCTCTTCAATCGCTTTGTCTCTGATTGTTTCCTCGCCATGCCTTGCTGTTAAGAATATGTGTATGTGGCCCGGCCTGTATAGCTCAGTGGTTGAGCACCGGCCTATGAAGCAGGAGGTCACAGGTAGATTCCGGGTCAGGGCACATACCTGGGTTGCGGGCTTGATCCCCAGTAGGGGGCAGGCAGGGGGTAGCGGATAATGAGTCTCTCTCATCATTGATGTTTCTATCTCTCCCTCTCTCTTCCTCTCTGAAATCAATAAAAAAAATATTAAAAAACAAAGAACTGGGGTGTGATGGGAAGGGTGGGGAGGAAGTCTCAGCGAGCCCATTCTCCTAGCCATGATAAAAGCAGCTCCGATAGTCCAGGATCATTCTTTTCTCTGGGTGTGAGTGATGGCCCCGGTCCTTATTTTGCCATTCGTTGGGAGCATGCCCAGCCCCAAGAAACACATCTGTGTACACATCTGTCTGCACACACATGTGCATGTACATGTGAAACACAGGGTGTGGAGCCCCAGACCCAGCAGGGCCGATGTGATCATCAGGGCTGCCACTTGGGGTTGAGGGTTATATGTTTTCCTTGGGCGAATTTCTAGAAATGGTGTCGTGTCTGTAATAAAGGTTTGCAGCTGAGTGTTGTATAAGAAACACCAGGGGAAGGATTAATCACTGCTGTTCCATCGCGTTTAATGGAAAGGCTGCACTCTGTGTATTATTTTCTAATTATAATGCTAATCCATATTCGTTGCAGAAAAGTTAGTAAATCAGGAGAGCATAATTAAGAAAAAACTGTTTTAAATCACTTGTAATTCTTCTGTGTAGAGAGCATTCATTTTTAACGTTTCTAGCGGATAGCCGATCAGACTTCTTTCTATGCGTGTATGTATTTCTTGAAAACGGGGCTCACCCCACGAATCCCATCTCGAAAACTTTTTTTTCTTAATCTATTGGGAACTGTCTTGCCTGACATCCCGCCCCCTCGTCCCTGTTGTTGTCAGGGACACCTTGCTTCACTCCCC
>NW_005354551.1:301003-303486 GCF_000412655.1 Myotis brandtii
TTTCACTCTTAGAAACAATCTTTGAGGCTAAGCCCCGGACGCATCCTGTGATGGGTTCCGTAGATGACATTCCCAGAAGTGGAATCGAAGGCTCGGAGGCTGTGCACGTTCGAGACCTTTCTAAAAACTTGCCGAGTTGCTCTCTAGAAAGCAGGCTCTGCCCCTGTTGGTCGGGGGCCGAGGGGTCCACTTGACGAGGCGAAGGGTTTGTTTATAAAGGAGGAGTTTGGGAGGAAGGAGCTGGGTCGCCCTGTCCCTTCTGCTGTGGTGTGGGTGGCAGAGGCAGGGAGCGGGGGAGTGAAGAAGGCGTCCTCCCAGCCTGAGCCCTTTGCCGAGCACCGCCTGGCCTGCATGCCGCCCGGCCCTCTGTCCCCAGCACCCTGCCGCAGTCCCCGCCCAGCAGTAGGCACAGGGCAGGGACTGAGTCAACACTGGCGGGAGAACAAATATTTGTTGAATGGACCGATGTTTGTTGAATGTTCAGAAATTTGCTGATAGAACAAATGTTTGTTAAAAGCACACTATTGTTCTTGGAAAAGCTCCTGCTGATTCACAGGCTGTTTTCCCTTCTCTGGGGTCCCTGGACTAGAATGTGAGTAAGCTCAGAGCCCACCCGGCAGAGCCGCACGGGGGCCCCCGAGCCTGGCCCTGCTCGGCCAGGCGGCTTCTGGAAGGCGGCTGGATGTTTGCCATCTCGGAGATGCCTGGGTGCAACACCTCCTCGCCTCCCCGCCTCCCTGCAGTGTTTGAGAAACATCGGTTCAACGAATAAATGACTTGGTTTTAGACCCTGCTCGACTAACCGTTAACTCCCCCTGTGGCATGCAAAGGCCGGCCTGACCTCTCTGAGGCTCCCATCCTCGACGCCTGGGTGCAACACCTCGCCACCTCCCCGCCTCCCCGAAGTGTTTGAGAAACATCGGTTCAACAAATAACTGACTTGGTTTTTTAGACCCTGCTCGACTAACCGTTAACTCCCCGTGTGGCGTGCAAAGGCCGGCCTGACCTCTCTGAGGCTCCCATCCTCAGATGGAAAAGGAAGAGAGGGGCCTCTCCGTGGTTTTCCACCATTTTCTTTACCGCGGAATTGTTTTCTTCAAATGCATCCCCTTCCAGAGTACTGCCTTCTCTCCCTGGGTGGAACCCCTAGGGTTCCGTGGCGCATGATTTGAGAACTCTCAACATGGTTTGTGTCTGAAGTCCAGACTAACCCACAGGAGACATGGCTGGCACTCACAGTGATCCCCCAACACAGCCAATCTGTCCAAGAAACCGTAAGAGAAGTGACTGAAATCCTTGTGGGAGAACTATGGAGTGAAGCGTGATATCAATGTTAAATTTCCTGAGTTTTAGAACTGTGCGTTCTGTGGTTACATAAGAGAATACCTTTGTTTTTAGAAAATACACCCGGAAATGTGAAGGCACAGAGCAGCATCACGCAGCCTACTCCCAAATGGTTCAGGAACAATATGGGTGTGAATACATCCCTGTGGCAAAATGTTCCAAGTGATGGGTATGGATAAAGGACAGACAGGGGCTCTTTGTACTGCTTTTGCCCCTTTTCTATAAGATCCAATGATCTCCAAATTTAAAAATTTAAATTCTCAATCTTTTTCAGAGTGCTTGGGAAAAAAACATTTAAAATAACTAATGGGGGAAATAGAAAAGAAATCAGGCTCCGAGGGAAGGCGAGAGTGTGGGCGCCCGCAGCCCTGACCAGGTTCACCCTTTCCTGAGGGGCAGGGGGCAGGGAACCTCCAGGTCAAGTACACTCACTGGCCCGCAGTGGGGAGGCATGAAGCTGGGGCTTGGTCCTTCCGTCAGAATCAGAAGTGGCTGAACGAAGCTCACAACATGCGAGCAGTTCCCACTCAGGAATGTTGCTGATGAATGGGAGCTCCAGGGCCGCTCCATTCTGAGTCTCTCAGGGAGGAAGAGGAGGAGGAGAGGGAGGAGGAGGGAGAGGAGGGGGAGAAGGAGGAGCAGGAGGAGGAAGAGGGGAGAGTGAAGTTCTGGAGGGTGTAGGAGGGCGATACTGGGGTGGGGGTGGGAAGAAGGATGGGGTCAGCACCTGGGTGACCACTTGGTGAGGATGTTGTCAGAGGGCTCAAGAGATGCCTCTGTGGTCCCTCAAGCATTCAGAGGATCAAGACATGTCCCTGGTATGTGAGTCTGGGTGTGGATAAGACGTGTGTGTGTGTGTGTGTGTGTGTGTGTGTGTGTGTATCCATGTGCATGTAATACTGGGGTGGGGGTGGGAGGAAGGATGGGGTCAGCACCTGGGTTGTTGCGGCCAAAGGTAAACTGAGTCGGGGGGTGAAAGGATTAAGGAAAAGACAGACAAGAGAACAATAGCTGGGTCTCGGTGGGACGCTGCCTCCCTGATGAGGAGACAACGACAGCGCCCACAAGCCTTGTCTTTATTTTATCGCAGATGCCACTTGGCAAAGTAGGGGCGTGATCACGTTGTTTACAGCATTCTC
>NW_005354551.1:303558-313421 GCF_000412655.1 Myotis brandtii
TGGGGGGGCCCTGCCCTCTAGCTGGGACTTGCACGTGGCAATGAGAGGACCCTGTCCTTTCATTAGTCCGAGGCTTGAACCTGACCAAAACACCGTAACCGCGCCCCACACTGGGTGACCACTTGGTGAGGATGTTGTCAAAGGGATCAAGAGATGCCTCTGTGGCCCCTCAAGGATTCAGAGGAGCAAGACATGTCCCTGGCATGTGAGTCTGGGTGTGGATAAGACGTGTGTGTGTGTGTGTGTGTGTGTGTGTGTGTGTGTATCCATGTGCATGTTCACGCTCGGGCTCCTCCCCGCCTGCTCCCCTGAGGAGAACAGGGCTCCAACATCCATCACAAATGCACAAATGTCCGTGTCATGGGGGCTGAGCAGCCCACCCTCCGGGCACCTCCCGAGGGGTCCTCGGTGCTTACTCGCCACCCTGAAACCCCAGAAGCCCCACGAGCCAGGTTCCCCGCACTCGCAAGTCCGTAAAACACACTGGAGCTGTCGGGAGGCTATTTATGGCCTTTACCTTTCCCACCTACTGTGAGTGTGCGTGCGTCTCACCGAAGAAATATTAGCGTGTTTGCGTGCACGGTGCGCCCAGGCCGCACAGGTGTGGTTATAAACGCTGTGGAATGCGAACCAGTCACCCTGCTAAAACCTGGAACGCTCTGAAGTCTGAAATATGTGGCCCCAAGGGTTTCAGATAAGGGACTGTGGACTTGTTCTAGGGTGAAGTCGTGGTTTCCAGGAGAGGGTGGGGGATGGGCAGCCAGTTGCCGTGTGTGTGTGTGTGTGTGTGTGTGTGTGTGTGAGAGAGAGAGAGAGAGAGAGAGAGAGAGAGAGAGCTGGACCTGGGTCCCAGTAACTGGCTCTGAGCAAACCTGAGCTCTGCAAGCAGACATCAAGATGTTGGCGGTTTCACTCCTTAAATAGCAAAAGAGGATTCATTTATTCAATCGTTCATTCATTTTATTTTGGGGACGTCAACATGGTTGGTTGAAAACAGCAAAGCTCACTCTGCACATAGATCAAATGACAGAGAATGCACCGAGGAGGGAGGCTGGGGTTAACCACCACCCCCTCCCCAGAGCACGGTGGGCCGGAGCGCTGTCCCGGCCACAGCCTGGCCAGGTCTCCTGTGTGGCCCTTCCTGCTCTGTGTCTCTCACCTGCCCCTTCTGCTTGGCCTGTGCTTCATCACACCCACCTGGCACCTCCCAAGTCCCAGAGCTGGTGTGTGGGGTGGCGCTTTCTGTGTTTTTCCCAGCTCTGCCCTTTCCAGCTTGGCCACCTGCGATGCCCAGAACACACCGGCTGCGGTGGAGAGACAGGCTGACAGTTGCGGCCGAGCCGGGACCCATGTGCAGGACCTCCACCGCGGACACCGCGTGGCCTCGGGGAGACCCTGCTCCTCTGCGCCCCTCTCCTCAGCCCCCCTACTTGCCTCTGGGCTTGTCTTTCTCTTGGGGGAGGAGTCCTGAAATGACTTTGTATGTAGAGGCATTTGTAAGCAGGCAGCATCATTCACGTGTGAGTGGTGGCGCCTGTGTTTTTGGGTGGCCTCCGCCTGGCACCGGGTGGTCAGGCGCCAGGAGGGCCCTTGCACCTGGAGGAGGACATCCCTGGCAATCACCCCGCCTCACTCACCTGGACTAGGCCATCCCCATCAGCACCGGCAGCAAGGCCCCCGAGTCAAAAATATGAAACACAAAACCCACCTTCTCTGTGAAAGGCAACGTGGTGTCGGCATTGGACTGGCTCCCGGAGCAGAGAAAGAGCTTGTGTGGAGCCCTGGTGAAGTCGGGATCAAGCCTGTAGGCTGCCTGAGAGCATTGCTCCAACGTCAGTGTCTTAGTCTTGACAAATGAACTGTGGTTAGAGACGACGTTAGCATCCCAGGAAGCGGTGTGAAGCGTATATGGGAACTCTCTGTAGTATCTTTGCAACTTTCCTGTAAATATAAAATGATTCAAACAACACATTTTAAACGTTATTTTTAAGAAAGCTCTCCCTTGATTCCACACGCCCTACCATATTTTGTTTTATCAAAACTCCCCCAAAGAACTGTCCACACTCGCCGTCGGCGGTTCCTCTTTGCTCATTCGTTTGTGAGCCCACGCCAACCAACGCTGTCCCCAAACTGCTCTGTCAGGTCTCCACTGGCTTCCGAGTGGCGGTCTCACAGCAGTTCTCAGTCCTCGCCTTTCTTCCCCTCCCAGCAGGATTGCTAACCCCAAGTCTCTGGCTTCCCCTCCCAGCACCCTTCCCCTGGCCCGCTCTGCTCCAGCCACCCCGGCTTTTTCTGTCCTTCAAATATGCTGCCGAGTTCCCGCCTCAGGGCCTTTGCCTGCGCCGTTCCCTGCACTGGAATACTCTACCCTCTCACTTCAGTTCTCTGCTCAAGTTCCTCTTCTCTGCCCACCTTGGATAAAACAGCAAAACTCCCATTCTTTCCCCCAGTTTAGACTTATCGTTGTGTGATGCGCTCTGTCTACTTGCTTATTGCTGATCGTCTCCCTGGCTAGACATCACATCCAGAGGACAGAAACTCGATTTTGTTTTCTGCTAGATCCCTCGTGCCTGGGACAGAACCTGGTGGGTGAGAGTTTTTTTTGTTTTGTTTTGTTTTGGGTTTTTTGTTTGTTTGTTTGTTTGTTTTGTCCTCTTCTCTGCCCACCTTGGATAAAACAGCGAAACTCCCATTCTTTCCCCCAGTTTAGACTTACCGTTGTGTGGTGCGCTCTGTCTACTTGCTTATTGCTGATCGTCTCCCTGGCTAGACATCACGTCCAGAAGACAGAAACTCGATTTTGTTTTCTGCTAGACCCCTCGTACCTGGGACAGAACCTGGTGGGTGAGAGGTTTTTTGTTTTGTTTTGTTTTGGGGTTTTTTGTTTGTTTGTTTTTTAATTAACTTTCGGGACTTACACTGGGAAAAGAATTCCTTGCTGGGCTGCCTGCTGCCTGCAGCATTCTCTGCCGGTTCTGGAAGGCTTTTCCTGTGGCCGCCAGGGCTAAGGTAGCCTGGCCAGCTGGGCTTGGGAACCAGCACCCGCTGTCCCCCATGGGAATCCTCTGCAGGTGGGCAAGGGCACTCACTCGTGTGCATGTCAACTTTCGGGACTTACGCTGGGAAAAGAATTCCTTGCTGGGCTGCCTGCTGCCTGCAGCATTCTCTGCCGGTTCTGGAAGGCTTTTCCTGTGGCCGCCAGGGCTAAGGTAGCCTGGCCAGCCGGGCTTGGGAACCAGCACCCGCTGTCCCCCATGGGAATCCTCTGCAGGTGGGCAAGGGCACTCACTCGTGTGCATGTGTGTGCGTGTGGCCTGCGTGTGTGTGCACTGGGGGCTGAGAGGGTGGCGCACACTGGTGGCTACAAGGCCCAGGTGTCTTCACGGCTGCTGGGGGAGCCACTTGTCTGCCCATAAAGATTCCTGTGACATGCCAGGGTGAGAGTGGGCCTGGAATGGAGGCCCATGGACTGGAAGTCCAGGGGGCTGCAGCCTCCTCCCTCCTCTTCTCCCCGCCACCCCGCTGCCCCCAGCACCTCCCTCTGACTAGCTGCACAGTCCACTGGGTGAGGGGTGGAGGGAGAAAGGCCTGAGTGCTGGGAGGGGAGGGACCCAGCCCAGCCAGGGAAGTGGGGACCCTGTCGGGGTGGGGGTGGGGGCAGCTCCCTTGGTGCCCTTTCCAGCGAATGGTCTGGACCAGCTGCCCTTTGCTTGGGCCCCTGTCCTGGTTCCCAACTGAGGCCCCTGTCTGGTATGCTCCCCTCTCTCTCCTTCCTTCTTTGTCTCGCTATGTTGTTCTTTCCCTTTCTTTCCTCCTTTTCACTCTTCTCTCCCTGATGTTTCCCTACTTTTCTTCTAGTCTCTGTTTCTGCCCTTCTCTCTGCCTCCATCTCTCTCTGTCTCTGCGTCTGTCCCTCCTTCTCCTTCTCTTTTCTCTGTGAGGCCCGTCTTCGCGAGTCTCTTTGCTGTGTCCTCCCCACTTTCTTGCACATCTGTCCGCCTCCTCTCCTGCCTCTCTCTCTCTCTCCCTTTCCTTCTTTCAGCCACTCTCCCTGGTCTGTCCGTCTGTCCCTTTCTGCCTGTGCCTCCTCCGTGCCTACCCTCACTGCCTCCCTCTCTCCCCGCCGGTCCCAGTTGTCTCTTCCTTGCTGGGCCTCGTCCGTCTGTCTCCCCGTCACCCTGTCTGTCTCTCCCTCCGCTTTCCGGGAAGGCAGCGTGATTTACGAGCTGCAGACAGGGCCAGCTGCGGGTGCGGGAGGCCCTGATTACAGTTTCCCGGAGGAAGCTGCCTGCTCGGGGATGGCAGGGTGACAGCGTTTATACAGAGCAGCCCGGGGCTCGGAGCACGGCTGTCAGCCCTAGACGGATGGAGTGCCGGAGAAGGCCCATTACTTCATTCACACCTCTTCGGGCAAACAATAAAACACTTACACACGGCCTTGACGCGGGCGGGCCTCCCCCCAGCACATTCCCAGCCTGGCCCAGGGTCTGGGCCTCTCTGATGGGAAGGAGCAGGGCAGGGGGGCAGGGGGGCAGGGGACAGGGGTGGTCCCTGGGGAGACCCACCAGGCCCAAGCCCCAGAGAAAGCCCTGGACCTGGCTCCCATCCTGGGCTTTGGCACTGCCCTGGCCAGTCTCTTCTCTCTGGGCCTCAGTTTCCTCATCTGTGAAATGGAATGGAATGCTACCCCTAACCCACACCCATCCCCCTGTGGGATCTGCGTGTTCCCCAGGAGCAGAGCTTTCGGTTAAAGGATGGAGCTCCAGGCACCACCCAGGTGTGCAGAGAGGATCAGAGACTCGTGTGGGACGGTTTCACTGACTTGTGACTGTCCCCGCGTTTCCAGAGCGGAAATCCCAGTGATGGCACACTCGCTGTAAGCCGGGCACTTGAGCCGCAAGTGCCACCATCATTTGTCGCACCTCTTCCATGTGCCAGGCATGGGACACGTTCTTTGTGCCTATTGCTTCAGCGAGTGCCCCCCGCACCCCTGAAAGCTGGATATTGAAGCCCACACCTCATAGCCGAGGAAGCGGAGGCTCAGAGAGGTTAAGCAACTGTCACACCTCTTCCATGTGCCAGGCATGGGGCACGTTCTTTGTGCCCCCCGCACCCCTGAAAGCTGGGTATTGAAGCCCACACCGCATAGCCGAGGAAGCGGAGGCTCAGAGAGGTTAAGCAACTAGCCCAAGCTCACACAGCTTGTCCGTGGTGGAACAGGGATTGGAATCCAGCTCCTCCCCCAGGCGTGGAAGAGCAGGTGGTGGGTGGGCTCTGGGGACAGGGTACCGGAGGCCCAGTGCTGGCTTCACCACTTTCCAGCTGTGTGACTTGGGGCGAGTGGCTCACCCTCTCTTGGGCTCAGTTTCTGCATCCATCCTCGGGAGATGGTGAGGAGTATCCCCGGGGTGGCTGTGAGGATTAGCTGAGAGGATGCGTGGAAAGGTCTGAGAGCAGTGCCTGGTGCGCACAGCACACAGGCAACAAGTGTGACGCCGTAACTGAGGCACAAGGTGTCCAGCCCCTGCATCCTGCCCGTCCCTGCCCCTCCCTGCTCCCCTGCCCTCACTCTTGGTCTCCGGTGTCCATTTCATACCCGTCCTTTTAAGAGGCAGACAGGAGGCTGAGGCTGTAACATAAGGAGTTGGCCCACAGATAGACTCAACTCTAGGGTCAAAGTTATTCACCAGGCAGTGGAAGCCAAAGTGTTCATCTGTTCCTTTTCCTCGATTGGACACCAGCTGGTGTCATCACACACCTTGACAGGCCTGTGGTCAAGATGAACCAAAGTGTTCATCTGTTCCTTTTCCTCGATTGGATGACCAGTTGGTGTCATCACACACCTTGACAGGCCTGTGGTCAAGAGATGAGAGACCTGGGCTTGAACCAGGCTCCACGGGTGGCTGGGTGTGTAAACTGACCAGTTCCCCTTGCTTTTCGGAGCCTCAGCTTCCCCATCTCCAAAGTGAAACTGATCACACCTACCATGGAGGTGGCTGTAAAGACTGAATGAGAGGATGCAGTAATGTGGCCATTAGTATGACAGATATTCACTGAGCACCTACTATGTGCCAGGCAGTGTCGTAGGCATGGGGGATACAGCGATGAGCTAGACAAAGTGCCCCCCGGGAGCTTACATTCTGGAAGGGGGATTTCAGATTGTGGGATGGCCCACAGAGAAGATAAAATGAAGAAGCATGAATGGGAGTGGGAGAGGGCACCTGTGGCTGGGATGTTCTGCGTGGTCCCTTCTCTTTTCCTCCCTAAATTATGACAGCCCTGTCCCCCAGGGGCTGTTCCTTCCATATCATCCAGCCAGGCCTGGCAGTACTCTCCAGCGCTTCTCTGTCTCCACGCTCATAAGTGACATGACCAGGCCTCCAGGCAGAGGCCACAGGAGAAGCGCCCCCTTTAGGGTCCCCTGGAGACCAGCCCTCCTGCATCCCCAGACCATTTGGCCAAGCCTTCAGTGGCCCCTGGTTCCTGCCCCAGCCCCATCCACCTGAGGTATCAGCCAAGACCCCCGGCCCATGGTGGCCACCCAGGGGAGGCCCCTGGAGAGGACCTCCCTCACTTGGACTAGGGTCGCAGGGCAGAGTGCGAACAGAGGGTGCAGCAGGTAGAATGGCCTCGGGCCTGAGGGCAGCAGGGGTCACGGCCTCTATGTGCCCAGGTGGCCGGGTGAGGCAGCCTGGTGTCCTGGGTGCGGGCATGGGGCATAGCCAGCGCCCGAGCCAAGGACTCCCCTGTGACTCAGCGGACGGCCAGCACATCTCACAGCCTGGGGGCCTTCCAAGAGCCCCCGGGGAGAATTTACACAACGTGCTCCCCATCCCCCAGGGCCCAGAAATGGCCCTCCAACTATAGGATTAAATAGTACAAGCAAGACCTCGCTGGACCCAGGGCAGTTTCTGTTTTATCCCTGAACTGAGGGATTAAGGACCATGAGCTGGAGGCGGCTGAGCAGAGGCAAACAGAGAAAAACTATCTCCCTTAGGGTCAGTCAGAGGAGGCTTCCTGGAGGAAGGAGCGTTTTTACGGTAATGAAAGTGGCTGCGTGAGTCACATTTGCTGAGCTGCACTGTGAGCCCTGTGCAGAGCCGATGCCCTCTGCGTCTCCTTTATTCCACATGACAAGTTCACCAGACAAGTGCGTGCTCCTGGGGCCTCCGGCTCTGATGGGGCCCTGGCAGCTCATTCGCCGTGGGTGTGGGCAGAACTGGGACTCATCTCAGAGTCCCGGACCTTAACTCCATGCCATGGGGAGCCCTGCATCTTAGCAGCGGCACAGGAGCCAGAGGATGGGAGATTCCAAGATCCCCGTCTTGAAGGGACCCCCATTACCCGATCACCGTGGGAAAGTGAGGGGATTGGGTTTCCCCCACCCCCACCCACCTCTGTCCCCCATGACCTCTGGGGGCTGATGGGCAGGAGTGGGAGGGAGCAGGGAGGCCTGAACCACCATGTTCAGAGCACCTGCTGTGTTCAGACAATTCCCATCCTGACCTGTTATCCTCACACCTGTGGGACCCCACCAACCCGTCAACAGCAATAATGGCTCTTTATGGAACATTTGTTATATATTCACTAGAGGCCCGGTGCACGAAATTTGTGCATGGGGGTGGGGGTCCCTCAGCCCGGCCTGCACCCTCTCCAATCTGGGACCCCTCAGGGGATATCCGACTGCCAGTTTAGGCCCACAGGGATCGGGCCTAAACTGGCAGTCGGACATGCCTCTCGCAATCCCGGACCGCTGGCTCCTAACCACTCGCCTGCCTGCTTGCCTGATCACCCCTAACCACCTCTGCCTGCCTGTCTGATTGCCCCTAACTGCTCCCCTGCTGGCCTTATCACCCCTAACCACCTCTGCCTTGGCCCTGCACCCGGGACCCAGGAATCCCTCCCCGGCCAGCTGCAGGCACCTGGGACCTGGGCTTCCCTCCCTCTGGCTGGTCACAGGCACCCAGGATCCAGGCCGGCTTTGCCTGAGCCAGCTTCAGGGGCCCGGGACCGTGGGGTGGGTGGCTTGTCCCTCTCCTGGGCCACAGTCGCAGGTGCTGGCGCCCAGAACCACAGGGCGGGCGGCTTGTCCCAGGCCTGGCTTTGTCAGGATGGACATCCGGAAGGTCATCCGGAAGATGTCCGGTCTAATTAGCATATTACCCTTTTATTAGTATAGATGATTGTACTAAACCTGGGGCCAGAGTTGGGCAGATGGGGAACAGTAAGGCATGACCCTGCCTTCAAGGGGCCTGGGATCCCTGGGTAGAGACAGCATGTGCTCAGAAAAGTGCCCAGAAGGTGAAATGTGTCTAATAAGTGTGATTTGCTACAGGAGATGAGAGGGGTGGAGAACCCAGTGACCAGGGGGCTCCTGGAAGGGGGTGCTCGAGAAAGGCCTTAAGGAAGCTTCTAGGCTCTTCGCACACAGCACTCAGCTGCTCCTGACTGCATGTCCTTTGTGGGGCGCTCACACATGTGTGCTCACAGCCCACTGGTCTACCTGGACACCTGCCTCTCTGCAAGGGCTGAGATGGGCCCCCTTCCGAAGCTGTCCCCATCTCCCTGGCTTCCGGTGACAGCATTAGTGGCTCCGGTGCCCGAGGTCTGATGACCACAGTATGTGAACTCCCCCACCACACTGGCCAGGCAGAAATGTGATCGCCCCTCTGTCTTCATGGACACCCCGTAGGTGAGGATCCAGAATGAATGGGTGTAAAGTGCCTACTTAGCACGGGGTCCGGCACTCAGGAGGACTGCAAAGCCATGATGGTATTGATGGTGTTCATGGGCGCCCAGTGTATTTTTTAATTAAGTGGAATTCCATGGATGGGTGAGAACAGGAGTAAACACACACAGCCCGGCAGGGAGAGGGCCTGGCGAGAGGGGCAGAGGCTGGCGGGAAGGAGCCAGCTATGCGGGGAGGCAGCATCTGAGCGGCCTGAGATGGTAAAGATCTTCAGACGCGGATGCCTGCTCGGGGGGAGCTGAGGGGGAGGCAAGGGGAAGGAGGCTGTGTGATCCTTCACCCAGATGGATGGTTCCAGCAACAGCCCAGACAGGTAAACATTGGGGCTGAGGCCAGACGGGCCACCCACCCCCTGCTGGATCTGTGCTGGTGACAACTCTTGTCAAGGCTTGATGGGAGGCTGCTGGCTGCTTCTGCCCCTTTGGCCCTGCTAGGGGGGTAGTTCCCAAAGTTGGGGGGCCAGGGGCTACTCTGGTGACCCATCTGCACACAAAATCTCAGGGGGAGAGAGCAGAGGGTCCTTTGCTTATACTCTCCACCTCCACGGGAATTTCGAAGGACATGGGTCTGCCAGATCTTCTGTGTTAGTCAGTGCCCCACCTCCTCCAGGAAGCCCTCCCCGGTGTCTCCTTTTCCTCCCCCTCTAGTCAGCACCCCCATCCCCACGTGCAGGCCCTGACATCCACTGTGTGTCCCATTCACTGACACTAGGATTTGCACACCGGGAGCCCAGGTCTGCCCTCAATGGCCATGTGGCTGCTCTGAACTGTAGTTCCTTCTACTACTTGGTGGGGATATGAGAGAGATTCTTTAAGACAGATTTTGATCCTTGGACCTGCCCCTTTCTGGCTTTGAACCTCAGTTTCTGCATCTGAGAAGTGGGGGTCACCATAATGCTCACTTCACGGTGCTCGTGTGAGCGTCAGTGAGGCACTGGTGTCAGGGCCCAGCCCAGGGAGATGCTTCGGGAGTGGGAGTATCCCCTTTCCCTGGACAGGCAAGCACAGGGCTCACCGAGCAGCCCCAGCACCACCCCTGGGCAGGGGCTCAGGGGGGAGGGTCTCACTCCCAACTCTCTGGCTCAGGGTCAGGGATGCGGGAGCTCCGGGCGGGG
>NW_005354551.1:313442-364205 GCF_000412655.1 Myotis brandtii
GGGAGGGTGTCTGGCACATTCCCCTAAGGTCCTATTGACCCAATGACCTGCTCACCCACATTTCCATCCCCCATCAAATGATTGTTTGCTGCATTTTATTCTTTGTATACTGGCGATTGTTTAGCTAATTAGTCTAAAGACATTCTGGCTGACTTTGGGGGGATTAACAAGGATCTCAACTATGTAGTGTTTTCGTTGGGGTGAGTGTCCTTTCACAATTTATTTGAATTACTTTGGAACTCTTCAAGACCATGTTTTAGTTTTTAAAGTTCAACATCTAGTTATCAAAATGTAATTTTAGTTCATTAAATTTAAATTGCAGTGTTATCTGAGATAACGTCTCAGTTTTGGTTTTATTTTCAGGACAACTGAGGAGATATCACTAACACACACACACACACCAGGGGCTGCTGTGACCAGTGAGGGGCTGGAGCTGCTGAGGCATTCCGGCAGAGGACAGAGGCTGACCCCGCCCCCCGAGCCTGATCTGGGGGTCCCGTTGTATTTCTGGGGGAGCTGTCAGGATGCCCCTGACAAGACTCAAGATGGGTGGGCCCCAGAGAAGGGCTGCAGTCTCCCAGTTGTTCCCCGTCCCCGTGGCGGGGGGCGGGGGGGCAAACTGGTGGGTGTGAAACCGCAGGTCAGGTCATTTAGGTACAGAGAGGGCCGCATCTCAGCAGAACTGAAGCAACATCTGCCCTTCTCACCCTCCATCCTGTCTGTCCATCCACACATTCATCTGCCCATCCATCCATCCAATCCATCCATCCACCCTTCCATCCATCCAAACCCATTATCCACCCACGCTATCCCTGCCCACCCTCTTCCATCCCCTCACTCAATTACCTGTCCACTCACCCACCCACCTATTCATCCACTCACTTAATCACCTGCCCATTTACCCACCTACATAACCATCCATCCATTCATCCATCCATCCATCCATCCATCCATCCATCCACTCACACACCCGCCCGTTCACCCACTCATCCATACACCCATCCAACCAACTACCCGTGCATCTATCCAGTGCATACTTGTTTTGACAAGGAAAAGAGAAGTAACAGTAAGATCCCAGGGTAGGAAAGAACAGGAATTCGAGCCTATGAGAGAAGAACCATGTGGCTGAAAGGAATAAGTGAAAAGGTAAAGAGAGAGAGATGCGTGAGGAACTAGGCAGGGACAGGCCACGCTGGTCCCTATGGGCCACAATCAGGTGTGAGTCTGGGGCCCAAGGCTGAGCTAGTCCTGGGGTGGAGGTGGCAAGGAAGGCCCTGGGGTCCCTCTGGCATAGCCCTGGTGCTGCCACCACCACCGCCCAGCAGCCTTGGCAGGGGCAGGAGCTGGCACTGGGAGAGGGGGTTGGATTTGCAAGCTGCAGACTGCGTCTGGGTGGGGCTCTGCTTCCCACTGTCTGTGTGACCTTCCCGGGCCTCAGTTTCTTCAATGGCAAAATGGACACAATCTTTCTATCCCTGGATTGCAGGAGGCGCGAGTGAAAGAATGGTTGTGGGGAGCTGTGCCCAGGTGAGGTGCTGAAGCAGCTGGGGCTGGGAGCGGGGCAGGGAGTGTTGACTTGAGGGCTTGCCCAGGTTGGCACAGCAGGGGTGGGTGGGGTGGGCCAGGCTCCCTGGCTGCTGGGGGTGGGGGGAGGGGGGAGCCTCCAGCTGTGTGGTTGGAGGTTTATGACAGCAAGAGGTGAGCAGGCAGTCATGTTCAGAAGGGATCTATTCAACCCACTTGCCCATGGGTTGAATGGGAAATTTCAGTAAGCATATTTTTTACAAAGTTTCCATCTGCCACCACCCTGGCACCCACTTGTACCCACCGTCGGGGAGGGTGATGGCAGGAGGCCCGGAGGAGGCACAGCTGCCTCTGGCCACAGGACTTTGAAGGCAAGTTGAGATGGTTGGGTGGTTGAGAAGAAATGATAAAGTGTCCCCTTCGCTCCCCCTCTGTGCTCGCTTTGTTCCAGAAAAGTATTTAAGTCTGATGTCAAGTACCTGGCGCACCGTGATTGCTCATTCATCCAAAACCGTAGGGGGCGGCCCCTCAGAGGCTGGCCCTGTGCCTTCGCCCCTCTGGCCCGGCCACAGGCCGCCCCCCACTCCCACCCCTACCCCCACCCCGGGCCATGGGCTCAGGGAGAGCAGGGGCTCCAGCTCCACAGGGGAGGCCGGGGTGGGGCCTGGCAGCTGCCCAGGATAATCTCTCAGAGATACAAGCGGGTCCAGGAAGCGTGCGCTGGATTAGGGAGCATCCCGGAATCCGAGGTGATGGTTTCTTTCCATGCACTCATTCATTTACCGAACTTCGGCGGAGCATAGGCTCTGGCTTCCCCAGTGTTGGTGGGGGGAAGCGGGGGACTCAGCTGGGGGCCCTCGGGCCTCCAACTGGCCTGGACACCGTTCACTGGGTTGGGGAGCGAGAGGTGAGGTGGGGGTGGGAGGTGCTGTCCCAGACAGACAGACCCACAGACAGAGTTGAGACGGCCCCCAAGCTTAGTCATGGCTTCAACTTTTCACATTTGAACCTAAGACAGCGGATGTCAAACTCCGGCCCCTGCCCAGACTCCCACACTCTCCCTCCCGGCTCCAGGCCCCTCTCCCTCCTCCTACCCACCCCCACCTCCGCCTGCAGTTTATGGATGGCTCCCAACCTCACCCTGACACTGTGGGATCCTCACTTCCTGTGTTTATCTTGGAGAAGGATGGGGCTCTCTCCTCTCACCCACCCAGTCGATGGGCCGCCCCACGCAGGTTACAGCGCTGCATTTGTGCACATGGGCACGAGATTGTTGGTGCAGGGGGCCAGGAAGCCTGGCTGTCCTCCTGGGGTCTGCATGTCCCTTGAGCAGGTCTGAGGTGTGTGAGGACTTCGTGCATCGTCTCTGGGTGCCTGAGTGTTGGGTGGGGACAAGCACACAGGGACTGGGCACCACAGGGGCATCCTCAGGCACCAGCTGCTTCTGGCCTCACCACCGCCCGTAGCACTCCGTTTTGCCAGGAGCGAGGAGGCGCAGTGAAGTGATGTGATGGGGCAGGGTCAGAGAGTGGCTGGGTGGGTGGAAAGGAGCCTAGAACCCAAGGCACTCCTTTCTTTGATAACTGTGGTTTTCCCCCACCAATTAGAAACACAAAAAGGATAATAAAGAAGAAGAAAATAATTCATAATTCCAGCAGAGAGAACAATTGTTAATATTTTGGTTTATATCATCATATATAATTTAATTAAAAATGGAATTGTATCTTCCTTCCTTCCTTCCTTCCTTCCTTCCTTCCTTCCTTCCTTCCCTCCTTCCTTCCTTCCTTGTTCTTCCTTCCTTCCTGTCTCTTTTGCTCTTTATGATAGAAAAATACAACATATACAATTCTATATAATAAAAGACAATATGCAAATAGACCAAACAGCTGAATGACCGGTCGCTATGACACACACTGACCACCAGGGGGCAGACGCTCAATGCAGGAGCTGCCCCTGGTGGTCAGTGTGCTCCCATAGGGGGAGCGATGCTCAGCCAGAAGCCCTGAGCAGGGCTCACTCTGGTGAGCACAGCAGCAGTGGCGGGAGCCTCTCCCACCTCCACGGCAGTGCTAAGGATGCCCAGCTGCCAGCTTAGGTCTGCAGGGCTCCTGGACTGCAAGAAAGCACAGGCTGGGCTGAGCCCCCCCCCTCAGTGCACAAATCTCGTGCACCCATCCTCTAGTAGTAGAGAGAATAGCATAAAGAATTCCCAACGCACGAGGCCTGGGCATGGATTCGGGGAGGTAGGTCTGGGTGAACAGCTTGTCTAGAAGTCACCATTCGGGGCCCTGATCACTTTATCAGGATGTGTGCCTCAGGGAATCATCTACAAAGGGCATGGAAGGTCCTGTTCAGTGGCACCTCCCAGAGCACCATCAACGGTCCTTGCCCACCACCCTCCTTCCACCTGCAGCACAGGAGAGGGGCTGGTTCCCTCCCCCGGGAGACACCAGAGGTCCGCTCTGCTGACCAGGAGGGGGGCAGCGGGGTCTCCAAGGGGTGGGGCTTGTGCAGAGAGAGCCCGGACGCCCCCCCTCCCGCCATCTCCCCTAGAAGCCGCCCTTTCCCCACAGTTGCTCGCACTGTCCCCACAGTTTGATTTCCCCCACCCAGTGCTCACACGGGAGACACCCAGGGCCCAGCAGCAGCAGGAGGCCTGGTGTAACAGCCAACTGTGCTGGGGGCTGTAGCCAAAGCATATTAATCTCGCTCAGCCTCTGTCTCCTTGTCTGTGAAATGGGGGTAATGCTCACACCCGCCTCGTTGGGTCTCCGCGGGGACTGAGCAAGGTCATATATGGAAAGTACTTCTACACTTGACAAGAGCTAAACACTGTTTGCGTTATTATCAAGGGAGCTGATGCCAGAACCCAAAGCAGTGACTTGGTGTCAGAGCTGCCCCCCTTTACCCAGAGGAATAACATGACAGGCACATCTTCATGGAGCTTCCAGATACATCATCAAAATGAATGATTATAAATTGTGCCGAGTCCTGGACCAGAGAACAGATTGGGATGCTAAATGGAGGCCTTCCGGAGGAGGCGACAGATCATTGGAGACCTGAGAGATGAGAGGTCTTGTGAGGGGGAGAAGAGTGTTCTAGATGGTCGGAGCAGCATGTGCAAAGGCCCTGAGGTAAGTAGGGGCTGCATTGGCTGAGTTTTAGGGACCAGGAAGGAGCCCAGGGTGGCTGGGGCAGAGTGAGCGGACAGAGTGGCAGACAGTGCAGGAGGTGGCCCCTGGCGGTCATTCATCCTCATCCTGTTCTGCCAAATCCCTGGACTGGGCTTGGGTCACCATTTTCTTGTGCCTCCCTCAGTACCTCGTCCAAGGCTTACACCAGGGCCCCTCGAAACCCCAGACCCTTGGGTGGGCAGGCGCCTCTCCAGCCTTCGCAGCCCTGACTTGGCCTTGGCCAGTGTGCAGTGGGCCCGGGGCCAGGCCGGGGCTATGGGAGGCCATTCCCCCCTCCCTCCCCTCCCCCACCCCCGCTTTCATCTGTAGGCAGATCTCTCCCATCGGATCTGTTGTTTTTAGACACATGCTGGGCCGTGGACAGTGAATGACAGTTCAGGAGCGCCCCCCTATAAATCTGCACAGAGTAAAGGAAGGGTCCACGCGTCGGGGTGTCTGCCACCCCACGGGCCCTCCCTTCCCCTGGTCCACTGAGGAGGCCTTGGGGCCTGCTGTCGGGGACAAGCTGAGAAAAGCAAGGAACCCAGGTGGGTGGCAGACAGATGGGAGCTGGAGGAGAACTGGACCCGTCAAACCCGGCTCAGCATCACACGGCACATCGGGCCAGAGTGGGACTAGAACCCAAGAGCTTCTGTGCAGGACCTGAGCACCTACTGGGTGCTGGGCCTGGAAGGGAGATGAACAATTGCTGGGCGTGGGGTGGCACACCAGGCCAGAGTCGAGGACTCCGGACCAGTTGGGCGACCTCAGGCAAGTCCATACCCTCTGAGCCTCTGTTTTTCTCCTCTGTAGATGCTTCTATGATGTTGGGAGGCTCTGAAATCACATGAAACCATGGATGCCAAGAGATTCCGGCAGCTGCAAACTGCTGCATCTGTGCCAGGCTCTTAATCTTTGTTTTCATTTGTTATTTTTAAACCAGTCCTTGCAGGTACATTCTCTTACTGTCCAGCTTGGGTTAAAGGTGGGAAGTGGGAATCAGACTAACTCACCGGAGATAGTTAGCAAGCAGCCCAGTGTTCATCCAGCATCTCGCATCAACTTGCATGCCTCCACTGACAGGCGGCTCACTACCGAATGAGGTTGCCATGTGCCATGGAGGAATAGCTCTGAGGATTTATCAAGGACCTCTCACATTGGGATGAAGACTGCCCCTCGTGCCAAAGCCATTGGGTCGGGGATAATCCCAGTTTCTCACCCATTTCTGAGGCGATCCTTCCAGAATCCCATGGCCCCGAGCGTGCTCCCTGCCAGCTCCGAGAGGCCGGGCTGACTCTGGTTCCTGGGGCCTTTCTCTTCCCTCTTCTGAGTTTTCTCTAATGAATATGTGCTGCTTTTTCTATTTTTAAAGTTACTTTTAGTTTATATTATTTGTGATAACCAAACAATACGGAATTATAAGGAGAAGAATGAAGAGACTTTCAAACCCTGCTCTATTCAAGGCCCAGAGAAACATCCTTGCCAACTTTTCTGTATCTTGGGTTATGAGTATACATAAACATAGGATAGTGCAGCGAACACAGAGCAGGCTACATAGTGGAGGGGTTGACCTTGCCTGCCGCCTGAACGTGACTCCCACCTCCTTACCTCAGTTTGTACATCTGTAAAATGGGGCAATTATGGTACCTACTACTACTGCACCTCATGAGGACTGAGAGAGTGGCACACACACAGTGGTTAGGCCAATGCTGAACACGCGGAGCTGTCACAGGTGATTTGTTTTTTAAATTAAAAACAGATGGAATCCTATGGACGTTTCTTTCTACAGTTTTTGCATCTTTCATTCTGGACAGCTGTCCATGGGGCACAGGTCCACAGTTATGTTGTGGGACTGCATGTACAGTTTATCCATTTTTAATATTGGGAGAAGTCACTTTTTAAGAACGCCCCAGGGTGAGGCCCTTTGGCAGCCTATTGCCACAGTTGGTATTAAACCTTTGGTTCTCTCCTTGGTGGCTCACAGTGGCCCTGGACAGGCCAGGCCAGCTCTGGAGAGTGGGAGCCAGGCTCTGACTAAGAAGGCAGCTGGGCCCCAGTGGTGGCCATAGTTGGGAGAGGGTGGATACAGGTGAGAAGTGACCTAACAATGCTAGGGCTCCTTAGAGAGGGACATCATGGAAGGCTTCCTGGAGGAGGCGGGATTTAAGTGGGGTCTTGAGAAAGAGGGAGTTGGACAGATAGAGATGGGGTTGGGGGAGGTGTACGTGTGGCAGAGATGAGCCTGTGTGAGACACTGGAGCATTTAGGATGACTAGAACTAAAAGGCCACACAAGGGAAGAGGAAGATCTTGAACACCAGGCTGCATGTGGGCCTGCCCTGCCAGCAAAGGGGAGCCACTACAGGTTCTAGACAGCAGGAGGCTCCCCTCTGTGCGATTCTGAGAAAAGCTCCAAGCCCCTGGAGGCCTCAGCTGCCTGTGGGTTCTGGAACAAGCTTGGGGGAGGTATAGGGGGCTACTTAGAAACTGGAATGTGGGATCAGGCCCTGCTTCCTCCAATCACAGGGACCTGGAAGAGTGGGGGGGACCTGGAAGAGTGGGGGCAACCCCAGAGGCCCGTCCCTACCTTCAGATCCCTGCTTCACAGAATTCAAACCGTTTCCTTTCCTTTTAACCTGCCGGCTTTCCCGGGAAATCTGATTTTGCAAACATGTTTTCTTAGCCAGGGGAAATGAGCGCTATGCAAACAATGAAGATAGCTGTGCACGATAAGGGCCTCCCGGCTGGCGGTCTGGCCTGAGTGAAAAAAAAAGGGGGGGGGTGGGAGACTGGAGTGGCCCTGGCTGCCACAGGCACCAGAAGACACCAGGCTCAGAATTGGGTACTTGGGGTCAAGATGTGAGCTCTGGGGTAAAGGTGTGTCTTCTGCCCCAACACTGGTGTTTGAGTTTTGATGGAGAAAAGGGTGAGGGAAGAAGCTGTCCAAGCCATTGTCATGGAGACCACAGAACTCCAGGGCTCAGGTAGGGCTGCTGTATGGCCCAGGTGACAAATCCTAAGCCCACCTCACCATGAGCCTCATTGCAACTGTGCCACCTGGAAGCTCAGGGTGGCCAAGGGGGAGGGGGGGACGGGGCACGCCTGATGAGGCTTTGTGTGCGGGGGCACCTGTGACCAGGACGCCAAGAATATGAGCAGGCTTGTTCCTGGGTGTGGGTGGGGCACCTCCTTGGGAGGTGCTGGAAGCGGCCTATCGATTCGGGGCGGGGAGGACATTTGGGGGGAGAT
This sequence comes from Myotis brandtii, assembly GCF_000412655.1. Taxonomy (NCBI): domain Eukaryota; kingdom Metazoa; phylum Chordata; class Mammalia; order Chiroptera; family Vespertilionidae; genus Myotis; species Myotis brandtii. The sequence continues at coordinate 321,388 of NW_005354551.1, forward strand.
GAGACCTAAGAACCTTCTTCGTCTGAGTACTGACGTCAGTGTGACCTCCTGGGTACCTGCAGGCCCGTGAGGCCTGGGGACAGGGGTTCCAGTGAATTATCACCATCTGTCACTCTCCCGCAGGCCCCGCTGCTCAGGGTCTGCTGGGCGGAGCCTCAGTTCAGAATGAACAGGTGTCTGGAGTGCCTGGCAACCCTTGAGGTTGGTGCTTCTTCCATTTTCCAGAGAAGGAAACCAAAGCTCCTAAACTGCCCAGGAAGTGCCCTCACGAGTGATGATCCTTCCCTCTCCGCAACTCCCGCTTTTTCTAGGCGCAGATGCTAACCATGGCATTGCTGGCACTGCCGTGACTCAAGGTGGGGGGCAGTGCTGGGCTGTTTGCACCCCTGGGGGCACTCACAGTGTCAGCGGAGGGAGCACCGGGAAATAGTGCTGGGTTCCTCAGCAGTCGCCTCCCCGCACCCATGCCTCCTGGCTCCCACATTCCATCTTCCCGGGACCACTCCACCCAGAACTGCGGCCCCACAGGGAAGCACAGCCACATCCCTTCCACTGTCTTCGTGGGACAGGAAGATGCCCAAGTCAGGTCAGCCTGTGTCTCACCCATGAGACCAGCAAAGGCTCGCATCTCGGCCTGACTTAACCCTGGACAATAAGCCAGGTAGAGAGGCAGCGGGGGCCACAGCCCCACCTTCCTTTTCCCAGCCATCGTCCTTTCCTGAAACCAGGCCCCTTTGTGTGACCTTTAGAGCCTCCGTTTTCCCACCTGTAAAATGGGGTCATAGAAACAACACTTCCTAGTCCTGTTGTCTCTCTCCAATGCCCAACACCAACACTGAGCACACTTAGAGACCAGAGTCACCTGCCTCCTCCTCTCGGCAGGGCTAGTTTCCCTGTTGGCTGCCCACCTCAGCCAGGGCCGCCAGCAGCCACGGGAGGCCGTCCTGGGCCCACACCCTGGCACCTCTGCTGACAGCTTACTTCCCAGAGACTTTGGACAAGTCCCCGGGTCTCTCTGTGGCTCTGTCTTCTCCTGTCTAGAGTGGGGACAATGGCAGCACCCCACTCACTGTTTTGAGGACCAGGTGACACTGAGCCCCGGCCTAGTATCTAGCTGGTGCTCAGTAAATATCAGCCATGAGGACAGCTGAGAAGGGCAGTGACTATGGGGAATGAAAAGTGTTTCATCCCCAGGGAGGCCTCATCCATCTCACTTTATTAGATCATAAGTGCTTTTAACAAGGCAAACAGCGGACGGCAGGCAGCTGGCCAGCAAGGGCCAAGAACCCAAGTCCAGTTCTCCAAGTCCCTGGACATCAAACACAACAGAAAAGGCCACACATCAAAGCGCGCACGGCAAGTCCAAACATTGCGTTGTGCTCTTATCTTAATTAAAGCAAGTCTTACGTGGGGGTTTTGATGACACAAGTTGAAAAGCCAGGGTCTGGTTTTATTGGCTTTTGCTGACACCCACAGAGAAGTTTGTGACTAGCCCAAGGTCACCCGGTACCCTGGGGCCAGACTCGGAGCCCAAACTCAGGCCTCAGAGGCTGGAGCTCCTTCCACAACCCCCACCCCAGCCTGAGCAACTGGGTCCAGGGTGGCGTGTGATCCAGGAGAGAGGCATCCGTTCATTCATTCACCTGTGTGTTTAATACTGTTTATTGAAGGACCTAGCAATGAACAAGGCAGTCTAGTGGGGGGGGGCGTGGGGAGGAAAGGGAAGCAGGTATCAATAAATAATGACATAAATAACTGTTCTTATTGCAATTGTGGTGAACAGCTATTCTCTATGTCCCTTCTCTTTGAATCTGGGCTCAGTGACTGCCTGGTCACTAGAATACAATGGAAGTGTTACTATAACCCTTTCCAGGCCCAACCTGACGCCCATCTCTTGGAACCCCGCCTCCATGGTAGGAGGAAGCCCAAGCTGCCCCGCGGAGAGGTCCACGTGGGGAGAAACTGGCCAGCAGTCATGTGAGCGCTTCGCCTTGGAAGGAGACCCCCCAGCCCCAGGCGACTAGCTGACACTCCAGGGAGCAGAGACCAGCTGTCCCTGCCCGGCCCTGCCAAGTTGCAAATTCATGAGCAAAACAAAGGATGGCTGCATTGGAAGCTATTGTGTTTCAGAGTTATCCAGCAATAGACAACTACAACATGACAGTTCGCCTTCAGGGGGAAGGGTGGATCCAATTATGACCCCATTTCATAGACAAAGAAACCGAGGCTCAGAAAGGTAAAATGACTTGCTCAGGGTCACACAGGTAATAAGTGGCAAAGCCAGAGTCATTGACTTCGAATCCTGTTGGGGGTTTTTTTCCCACTGAACCCCATCACTGTCAGCTCAATCGCATGGCGACCAGTGTTTTCGTTAACACGTTCCTGCTCAAAAGCCGTAAACTCCGAAGGTGGATCCCCAGTCATGGTAGACGTGATTGAGGAGACGGTTTTTGAGCAAGGGAGCTTCTGACATTCTTGGAGCCCTGTGGGCGTCTGCTGCTTGTTGGGAAGGAGAGTCCATGGTGGTGTTTGAGATGAGCACACACAGGCCCACCCCCCTGCCCCAGGCCTCTCCTTCCCCTGTCCCAGGCCTCTATTTCCCTTTCTGCTAAAGAAGAACAAGAAACCCACCCTGTTCTGCTCCAGCTGGGGCTGGAGATGAGCTTACAGATAACACGCGCAGTCTTCCCCAGAGGCTCCTTGTCAAATGCTAACATTCCATTTGGAAAGAAATGAATAATAGCTGAGACTCCCACGATGAGATTTTTAATGCAAGGAAGTCCGTGCTTGCAGGCAGGACCCACTCCCCAAAGCTTTGTAAGGAAAACCCCCTCCAATGTGTTGCTTCTGTGGCTGGACGCACGCAGCCTGGAAAGCTCCAGACTGAGAGGCAAGAGCCCTGGAACCTGGTCCCAGCTCTGCCTCTGACCTGCTGTGTGACCTCGGGCAGGTCACTGTCCCTCTCTGGAGCCTCGTAGGTATAAGGAGAGGCTGGGTCAGATGATCTGGGAGATCCTGACGGTGTCCAACATCCAAAAAAAAAATGTGAGACGCTTTCCTGCCTCATCCCCACCCCCAGGAGCTCACAGAATTTAGCAGTCGGTCAAGAACCCAACCCTTGGGCTGTTTCTAGAAGCAAGACGTAGGTGAGCTCCCCGAGGCAAATTCTCGTCCCCCTCCTCCTCGCCTCCTCCAATGTCAGCTCGTTATTTATTGGGTTTCAGATGGGCCACCCAGAGCTCTTTATAAAGATAAAAATACCATAACTCAAAGCCCCCACCAGCAACCCAATCCCACCTGCAGGATGGAGGGTTGCACACCAGGGCCCTGTGCCTTGCAGCTCTGACCCTTCTAAGGCCTTATGACATGAGAGCGGGCACTTTAAACGTTAAGTGGACGAGAAGATGCCAGTGCTGAGGCTGGTGGTGGTGGCCGCCCCATGCCAGGGCCCACTCTGCGCCGGGCCCTGTGCCCAGCGTTTTACATGACGTCTCATCAACTCTCTCTTCACAATAACCCGACAAAGTGGTCAGGTGTCATTGTTGCTTTTGCAAAGATAAGGAAACCGAGGCCTGGACAGGGAAAGAAATTGTCCGGCGCCTCAGAGTTAGCAATCGGAACTTCGGGTCCAGGCAGTCTGCCCCCAGAGCCCCAGTTCTGAATAATGAGGCTGCTTTGCTCTCGGGCAACAACAGCAACAACTGCTCCCACTTTCACTGCTCCCCTTCACTGAGCGCTCCTTATGTGCTAGGCAGGGGGCCAGGGCTTTACATTTTGTTCTAAAAAAATCCCTGCTGCAGAGCAAATCAACCCCAAACTTAGTGGCTTCCAGCAATGACAGCTATTTCTTTTGCTCATGAACCTGCAATTTGGGCGGGGCTCGGTGGGGACAGCTCATGTCTGTCGGCACTGGGAGGCTTCCAACACCTGGGGCAGGAAGAGCTGGGGGCTGTCCGGGCCTCTCTGCCTCCACCGTGGCTCCGGGCCTCTCCACGCGGTCTGTCCCGCGAGACCTGCTCAGGGTCGTCAGATTCTTACAGGGGGACTGGAGGCTCCTGGAGACCAAAGCAGAAACAGCAGGGCTCCTCCTGACGGGTCCGGGAGGCCGCAGCATCGCTCCTGCCACATTCTGTGGGTTGCGAGCCAACACTAAGGCCAGTCGGATTCCAGGGGAGGGGAATCAAACCCCCACATCCCAATGGGAGGAGAGTCAGGGATTTATGGTCATCTTTTATCCACCACACTTAGACTCAGGAATCTTTACAACCTGAGATTCGTTATCCACTCACATTTGTGGAGCACATACCGTGGGACTCTGTTGCCAGCCCTTGGAGAGCGCAGCGAGCGGGATGTAGTTATACCCACTTTACAGATGAGGCAACTGAGACTTGCTAAGGTTTATGTGCCAGTGAAAGGGCCCGCACTTGGCCTGTCGACTGGATGATTCCTGACAGGCCGTGGGGTAGATGCTGTCATTGCCAGCTGTGAAGTGGAGGAGTCGGATTCAAACCCTGGTTCTCACCCAGCACCCCACGCTGCCCCAGGTCAGCATGATTTCACATCTGTGCTTCACTGTGACACCGCCAGCTGTGAAGTGGAGGAGCCGGATTCAAACCCTGGTCCCCTATTCTAAGGCCAGGCACTCACCCAGCACCCCACACTGCCCCATGTCAGCATGATTTCACATCTGTGCTTCACTGTGACACCCATGCGTGGGCCTCACTGGGACGTGGGCCCCCTGGGAGGGGGCAGGCTGCTGGAGGAGAAGCCCCGTGGCGCTGGTTAAAAAGTCAGCCCTGATGTGAGCAGAAGGAAGCACAGGAGCTCAGATGATGGCCCAGCCTGAACCGGTCACCAAGGCAACCACAGGGGCTGTCTGGAGCCAGCAGCCTGCCAGGCCTTGGCCCCACAAAACCCAGGAGGGAGGCAGAGGGGGTGGCCCAGGGAGGCATAAATCAGGGAGTTCTATGCCCCTGACTCTGGGCAGACGATTTATGGGATTGCTCAGAGCCCACTGGTTGCACCGGGGAGAGCGGAGAGGATCTCCCTGTTCCCACCGCCCCTGGGGCCCCTGCTTGGTTCCTGCCGGTGGGGCAGGAAGAGGCGCCAGGGCCTGGGAGCCCCTCCAGGCCACCCTCCGTGCTCTGGAGGCCCTGCCCCCACCAGGCCTGCACCCACCCCTCTGCCCACAGAACCAGCCTGCTGACCCCAGGCTGACAGCAGAAGTTTCAAGAAACAAGTCTTTTCCTGAACTGCTTGAGATGCATGCCGACATTTTCTACCCTATTCTGTTCTGGCCTTTTATAATTCACAGCCCTCTGAATTAGTATCCTGGCTCATGAATGGCTTAAGGGGCTGCAGTGAGAGAAACACTGAGCCAAAGGTGCCAGAAGGGGACACTGAGGCTCCCTCAGCCCGCCCAGCCCTCGTACAACCGGAAGAGACAGACTTTACATTCATCATCTCTTCTATCCTCCCCACCAGCACCTGGGTCTGCCTCTACGGCACAAGCCCACCCCACTAGCCACCCAACCATGTAGTAATCCAAGACGGAACCAGCTTCCTCGTTAGGTCATGAGCTAACCGTCTCTGGAGTCATCCAAGCGAGAGTTGAACAACCACCTGCTGTGATACTTCACGGGATCCCAGCATCCACCAGAGGGGAAGACCCGAGGCCTCTGAGCTCGCACAGGGTGGGAGGCAGGCCAATGCGCACCACTGAGCCCATGTGCGTGCTGTGCCCCAGGTGAGGTGGCAGAGAATGCATGCCAGCCAGCACCAGCTGGGACGGGCTCAGGGCTCAGGCTGGCTCAGACAGACAGGGAAGCAAGGGTGTCATCAAGGTGAAGATGCCCGGCCGGCGCGGCTCAGCGGCTGAGCGTCGACCTACGAACCAGGAGGTCACGGTTCGAGGGCTCAGGGCTCAGGCTGGCTCAGACAGACAGGGAGGCAAGGGTGTCATCAAGGTGAGGATGGCCCGGCTGGCGCGGCTCAGCCGCTGAGCGTCAACCTACGAACCAGGAGGTCACGGATCGATTCCCGGTTAGGGCACGTGCCTGGGTAGGGGGCGTGCAGGAGTCAGCTGATCAATGATTCTCTTTCATCACTGATGTTTCTATCTCTCCCTCACCCTTCCTCTCTCATATCAATAAAAATATTTTTTTAAAAAGGTGAAGATGGGTGGGAACCTGGCAGAGACCTCAAGGTGGCCCATGGCTGGGACCCTCCTCTCTGAACAAGCCCCCCAGCCCCCCTGTGCGCTCACCGCCTGCCCTGGAAAGGTCTGTCCTCTCAGTTTCCCTCTCAGCGCCCTGCCTCCAGGAGGAAGCTCCTCCACCAGCTCCCGCTGAGAGGCTGAGAATGACCAGTGGCAGCTTCCAGCACATCAGGGAGGCCTGTGGCTCTCATGAAGATGGACGTGGGTCCCAGGCCCGACTCTGCCCCTCACCGGTGACACCTGGAGCTAAATACTCCTCCCCTCCAAGCCCGGCAAAGAGCGCTCACTTCTACCTCGGGGTGTTTGATACGGGAATATGTCCACGGTGCACTAAGTAAAAAGAGCAAATATGGTCCCACATGGGTTAAAAACAAAACACCCAAACCCACATGTACATGTTTGCTGTGCATGGAAACACCCACACAGGTAGCAGGAAAGGTACCAGGAGGGAGAGGGGTGAGAGGCTTTCATTTCATATGCACACAATCCTAAATCATTGGAAAAGATTTAACCCAACAAAGCATGTATTAAGTGTGTAACAAAAATTGAAATTAACGCTATCTCCCCCCTCCCACCCTCCCACCTCCTGCCCTATTCTTATTGTGAGGACTGAAAGGCAAACGTGTGGAGCAGGAGCCAGTGCCTAGTATCCCTCACTTCCCATCGGTTCTTCCCTTCCCGGGGTCTTGGACATTCCCAGGGTTTTTAAAAATGGATGAATTAGCCCTAACCAGTTTGGCTCAGTGGATAGAGCATCAGCCTGCTGACTCAAGGGTCCCAGGTTCGATTCCGGTCAAGGGCATGTACCTTGGTTGCAGACACATCCCCAGTAGGGAGTGTGCAGGAGGCAGCTGATCGATGTTTCTCTCTCATCGATGTTTCTAACTCTCTATCCCTCTCCCTTTCTCTCTGTAAAAAATCAATAAGATATATATTTTTTTAAAAATTGATGAATTAAAGATGTACAAAAATATCCTATATAATAAAAGCCTAATATGCAAATCGACTGAATGACGGAATGATGGGTGGAACAACCGGTTGCTATGACGTGCACTGACACCAGGGGGTTGACACTCAACACAGAGCTGCCCCCAGCCCGCAGGCCCCAGGCCAGCCAAGACGGGTGCCAGAGGGCCCTCCCCCCCAACATCACCCCACCGGTTGCCCCACAGATCGGCCCCGATCGCTGGGCAGGCTTAGGGACCCTACCCATGCACAAATTTCATGCATCGGGCCTCTAGTATAAAAATGCTATTCGAATTCACTGGGCAACTGACGACTTTCCTTCACCACAAAGAACGTTTGCTCGTTTGCTGACGGTCACCTGGCCTCCTGAAGGAATGAATGCATAAGGAGTCCCCCTTCCCCTGCCTGGGAAAAGGCAGCCTTTAAAACCTGCATCAACTGATGAGGTGGACAGGGTTACCACTGCCAGTCACAGAGAGGAAAAGCGAGGTTCAGCACTGAAGGCCTTGTCCAAGGTCAAAGGGCTGCGGGGTGGGGGAGTCAGGTGCATCCACCTGACTGACCCCTGTGCCCGCCGCCTCTCAAGGGCTTCTCTTGCAGCAGGAGCGGGTTTACTGCTCTGCGTGACCAGAGGACAGAACTAGGAACAGGAGCACGGGGTGGGGAGTGACCGAATCTTCACGGCAGCCCTCCAACTCCTCAGGGCTTCCACACTGGCTCTTCCCTCTGCCTGCAATGCTGTTCCACCAGGTGCCTGAATTTTGTATTTTCTCCATATTCAGGTCTCCTCAGAGAGGCCTGCTCTGACCAGATAGGCCCACCTAGGGCTGCCCCCACCATCCACACAGGCCCTGGCCAACTGCCTATCCCCATGGGCCCCCTTCCTGCTCTTTGGGGCATAAGGCTGCCTCCTGGTTTACTAGGTCACTGCCCGTCTCCCTCTCAGAGGGCAGCCCTGGCCCATCCCCAGGAGCTGCATCCCATGTACTTAGAATGGTGCCTTGTGCACACAGTAGGCACCCAATAAAGATCTGGCAAGATACCATTGTTGCCCCACCCACACCCCCTCAGCACCCTTCTCCTGGGCTACAACCCCTGACACTTCCAACTGCCAGCACCTGCGCTTCTCACTGGGGCTTTTCTGGCTGCTGAGCCCTGTCCACATGATGAGGCCACAGTGTCGAGGGTCAGTGTCCCTGGGAGCATCCTTCAGGCAAGGACTGATGGAAGCTGGTGGACAAACACCCCTGCCCCTGCCCCTTGGCACGTTATCCCGATCCCCCTGCATTCCCCGGGGGACCCAGCCTCAGTTTCCCACAGTGGCAATGTGCTGAACACCCACACTGCCTTTTTGTCGATTGCTTCCTTCCCTGCTGGATAAGGCTGCCCTAACCCACGAGGCGGCTTAAGACAACAGCAATGTATTCTTCTCCGGTCAGGGGGCTGGAAGTCTGACATCAAGGTGTGGGCAGGTCTGGTTCCTCCTGGGGAAGCAGAGGGAGGAGCTGTCCCATGCTGCTCTCCTGGAATCGGGTGGCTGCCGGCAGCCCTAGGCTTGTGGCAGCATCACGCCAACCTCTGCCTCCGTCCTCACGTGGCATTCTCCCTGTGTGTGTGTCCATGTGCCCAAATTCCCCTCATCCCATAAGGACACCAGTCATTGAACTAGAGTCCACCCTGATCTAACACAACCTCATCTTAACTCCTTTACATCTGCAAAGACCCAATTTCCAAATACAGTCACGAGTACCAGCAGTTAGGACTTGAACACCTTTTTGGGGGAACACACTTCAATCCACAACACCTTCCCTGTCCTAGTCTCTCCCTCTTCGAGGCTCTTCCTGGGACCATCTCCCAAATATATGCGCTCAAATCCTTGTCTCAGCCTGGGGAAACCCGCGCTAAGACCAAATACTGTTAGAATGAATCAGGGGTCCTCAAACTACGGCCCGTGGGCCACATGTGGCCCGCCGAAAACATTTATCCGGCCCGCCGGGTGTTTTTGCCGCCGCTGCCTGTTGCTTAGCAGCCGACTAGTTTTTTTTTTAAACTATAGTCCGGCCCTCCAATGGTCTGAGGGACAGTGAACTGGCCCTCTGTTTAAAAAGTTTGAGGACCCCTGGAATGAATGAATGGCATTTGCCAGAGGAGACTCATAGGGCAGGGAGCGCTTGCTCAGGGGCTGATGTCGACACCGGTGAGCGTCAGAACTGGGACTTTCCTCCAGGTCTGTCTGATTCCACGGCCCCCAAGAAGAGGGACTGTGGAGAGCTGTTGATCAACAGCGCAGTTACTTTAAAGGTAGTGAGCTCCCCATCCCTGGAAGGTTGCAAACGTGCCAGCAGGGATCACTGCACGAGGCTGAGTGCTGGTTTGGGTGACCTCAGAGGCCCGACTAGCCCGGACATCTGAGTCTGTGCATTTTGAAAGCATGTGGTAAAAGCTCCGGGCCTCCGGGTCAGAGAGCAGAATAACCTTCCCCTGACCTCCCCGGGGCCGCGCAGCAAAGCCAAGTTTCTCCAGCATCCGCTTTAATTTGATGTCTCTTCTTCTCGCTTATTAAAGGGACACAAAAGAGAGAAAACCACTTGAATTGTCCCCCAGACGGGCTGGCTATAAATGTCTCCATAAAGGGCCCAGCCTGGGCTCTGCTGCCCAACAATTACAGCTGCCGTGAGGCCCGCCCAGACAACCAGCCCAGGCACCTCTGAGGGCTCCTCCCTGGCCAGGCAGGTCACTGCCAGCAAGAGTCCCTCTTGGGGGACAGGCTCTGGACCCCAAGGTTTACCCAGGAACCCAGTTGACTCTTGTCCAAACACAGGGGTGGTCCGGCTCTGGAGGGCTTGTTCCCCAACTTCCTTCAAGGTTACAGCGAGCACAGCTGGGAGCGCCTGGAGGGGACAGTCAGCAGTGCGTTCTCTGGCACAAATCCCCCCCTCGCCCCTTGGTTTCCCTGTGTGCGCCTCCAGCCTTAGGCAGGAGGCCGGGAAAGGTCTGATCCCCTAGTTCCTCCTCAAGATCTCTAGTAGCTTCCTCTTGCCCAGTGAACAAAGCCCCAATCTTCAGTCTGGTTAGAGGAAGAGAGAGGGAGAGACCTAAAAGAGCAGAGGTCGTAAGTTATAAGCGTGGACTCTGATGCAAATCTCAGCTTCCCCACTTGCTAGCTGTGTGACTTCGGGCAAGTTGTTGAACCTCTCTGGTAGACAGGTTGAGACTATGAGTGCCTACTTCCTAGGGTTGGTGTAATGCTTAAATTTAGAGTTAAACCATAAAAAGCCCTTAGGTCAGGTCCTGCCACCTGTAGGACTCAACAAAAACTCAAGTCTGTTGAGTACCCCCTCTGTGGCCGGTACTTTGATTGTTTCATTTGGTCCTCGTGAGCAGCTCGTGAAGTAGATATTGTTATTGCCTGCATTCTGCGGAGGACAAAACTGAGATTTTGAGCATGAAGTGGTCCCCCACACTCTCCCAGAAAGGGGTGGAGCTGGATCCGAATCCTGGCTTCTCTGACTCCAGGATGTGGGGTCTTTTTTTTTTCAGGGCCTGGGGTCTCTTGGGGCTCTGGGAAGTCCCTGGATAGAAAAGGAAGGTCTGTGTCAGGCTCTGATGTGCCACCGTTTCACCCACTCGTTTCTTCCTTCCATCGTTTATTCATCTAACGAACATGTACTGCGTTCCTGCTGTTTTCCAGGCGTGGTGTCAGGCCTGGACATAGAGGCTGACAGTGGCCACAAGACCAATGTTCCCTCTGGCTTATCCAGAAACAATAGTTTTCAACTGTAGTTTCAGAATAATCCTTCCATCCCAGCTCAGATGCCTCTCTCCAGGAAGCCAGTCCCCATGACTCTCTTAATAAGATAATCACAGTTAATATTTCAGTGCCAGCTGTGTGCCAGGCACAGGGCGGGGTGCCATCCAGGTACTAGTCCGTTGGTGCAATAAGATGGATCAGGCCCTTGGTCGTTCTGACTTCCGGGGCAGAAGGCACATGATAGGTCCACAGAAAACACTAATAGATTTCCTGTCCCTTCTCCGAGGGGCAGAATTCATTGCATGTTCATAAAAGCCAAAGTGCTTCCAATGGCTGAACTTGACCTGTCCCAACCATGACCTCATCTCCTCACTCATTCTGCAGACACACTGGAATCCTTGCCATTTCTCAATTCTCCAAACACATTCCCACCTGAGGACCTTTGTGCATACTCTTCCTCCTGTCTAGAAGTCTCTTCTCTCAGATACCAACATGCCTTGCTTCATCTCCTTCAGGTTTCTGCTCATATTCACATGATCATTCAGGCCTTCCCTGACCACTGTTTCAAATTGCAACCCCACCCATCCCCACACTCCCTAGCTCCTAACCTTGCTTCTTTTTCTCCAGAGTAGTCATCATCATCTGATAGATTAAATAGGTAAACTATTTGTTAGCATTTGTCTCCCCACTCACTACTCCCCCCACCAAGAATGTGAGCTCTAAGAGGTCAGAAATTTTTTGGTCCGTTTTGTTGACTGAAGTATTCCTAGGCCTTCCAGGAGCATATGGCTATATATAGTACATGTAGAGTATGTGACAGTGTAGTAGGTGCTCAAAAATACTTGTTGAATAAATGAATGTATCCCTGAAGCTCCAAAAATGCTTTGTAAATGGTAGGTAATCATTTGTAAACATAAGTGGCCAGTAAGTGTATATGGTTTTTAAAGACAGCTATATTGAGCTACACTAAGCTGCACGCATTTCAAATATATACAGTTGGATTAGCTTTGACATGTGTATGCATCTATGAAAGCAACACTGTGGAAAAGATAGTCCCGTTCTAATTCCTCCTTCCCCTGGTCTGCTTTCTGTCACTAAGGATTCATTTGTATTTTCTAGAATTTTCTACAAATGAAATCATATAGTAGGCACTCCTGGCTTTTTCTCCCCCCATAATCATATTGAGATGTAACCATGTTGTCTCCTAGATCAGAGTTTGTGCCTTTTTGTTGCTGAGTAGTATTCCATTGCATGGCTCTATCATAATTTGTTTATCAGTTTCCCTGTTGGTGGACATTTGAGTTGTTTCCAGGTTTGGGCTATTATGGAGAAGGCTGCTATGAATGTTTATGCCCAAGTCTTTGTATGGATATGGGGGCATATGCTTTCATTTCTCTTGAGTAAATGCCTGGAGTAGAATGGTTGGATCAGTGGTTCTCAACCTTCCTAATGCCACGATCCTTTAATACAGTTCCTCATGTTGTGGTGACCCCCAACCATAAAATTATTTTCGTTGCTACTTCATAACTGTAATTTTGCTACTGTTATGAATCATCATGTAAATATCTGATATGCTATATGTGTTTCCCGATAGTCTTAGGCGACCCCTGTGAAAGGGTCGTTCGACTCCCAAAGGGGTCGCGACCCACAGGTTGAGAACCGCTGGGTTGGATTATATGGTAGGTGTGTGGTAACTGTATATGACGGCCAAACTGTTTTCCGACGTGTTTGTACCAGTAAAGGATGAGAGATCTGGGTGCTTCAGGTCTCACCAACACCTGAAATGGTCAGTCTTTCCCATTTTAGCCATTCTAATTCGTGTACTGGTATCTTACTGTGCATTCATTTGCATTTCCCTAATGGCTGATAATGCTGAGCATCTTGTCATGTGCTTGTTTGCCATTCTTATATCTTCTTTGGTGAAATAACTGTTCAAATCTCTTGCCCATTAAAAAAAATGTGGGTTGTGCAATCTGTTCATCCCAGTTTTGAATGTTCTTTATATGTTCAGGACATAAATCCTTTATCAGATAAGTGATCTGAAAAAATGTCTTCCCGGTCTGTGGCTTGTCTTCTCATTCTCATAACAGCGTTTTGAAGATAGAAGTTATTTTGATTTTAACAAAGTACACTTTGTCTATCTTTTCCTTTTATGGATTGTGCTTTTGGTGTCTCATCTAAGAAATTTTTGCCTAACCCAAGGCCACAAAGATTTCCCCCTATGTTTTCTGCTAGAAATTTTATAGCTTTAGATTTTTACATTTAGATCTTTTTGAGGTAATTTTAAAATATGGTCTGAGGCATAGATGAAAGCTCTTTCTTTCATGTTTTTTTTTGTTTGTTTATTTGTTTCTTTCCTTTCCTTTCTTTCTTCCTGTCTTGGTTTGTGTGGCAATATTTAGTTGTTCCAGCACCATTTGATAAAAAGACTATTCTCTCTCCACTGGCTTGCCTTTGCAAAACCAGTTGTCCATATACGTGTGGGTCTTTTTCCCATCCCATTGACCTATTTGTCTATCTCTATGCCAACACCACTCAGTTTTGATTACTATAACTTTCTAAGTCTTGAAGTCAGGTAGTGTAAGTCCTATTACTTTGTTCTTTTTCAAAGTTGCTTTGACACCTCTAGGTCCTTCGCATTTTCATGTGAATCTTTGAATCCGCTTATCAATATCTATACCAAAGCCTGCTGAGAATTTGATTGGGATCGCATGGACTCTGTAGATCAATTTGAGGAGAACTGACATCTTAGCAATATTGAGTCTTTTAAACCACGAACATAGTATATTTCTCCATTTATTTAGGTTTTCTTTCATTTCTCTCAGGAATGTTTTGTCGTTCTCTCCTGTCCAAATCTTGTACATCATTTTTCAGGATTTTATATTTTCTGATACTAGTATAAATAGTGTTTTTAATCTCAATTTATCATTGTTCATTGCTCGTATATAGAAATACAATTAAATCTGTATATTAATCTTGTATCCTGCAATCTTGCTAAACTTAACTATTAATTCTAGCATGCACTGGATTTTCTACATACAATATCATGTCATCTGTAATAGTTTTACTTCTTCTATTCCATTCTGAACGCCTTTTATTTCTTCTTCCCTTATTGCACTGGCTAGAACTTCTAGTACAGTGTTGAATAGACGTGGTAAGGACAAGTCATCCTTGTCTTGTTCTTGATCTTAGAGAGAAAGCATTTATGCTGTAAGTATATTGTTAGCTGTAATTTTGTGCTGTTTTTTTTTGGGGGGGTGTCCTTTATCAAGTTGAAGAGGTTACCTTCTATTCCTACTTTGCTAAGAGTTTTTATAAGGAATAGATGATGAATTTGTCAAGTGCTTATGCATCTATTGGGATGATCATGGAGGTCTTTTTCAGTGGTTTCTTGATATGGTGAATACATTGATTAATGGTCAACAGTTAAACCAACTTTGCATTCCTGGAATAATCTCATGTAATTATGGTGTATTATGTGTTATACATTGTTGAGTCCAACGTGATAAAATTGTGTTAAGAATTTTTACAACTTTGTACATGAAGGATACTAGTTGTAGCTTTCTTCTCTTGTAATGTCATGGTCTGGTTTTGGCCTCATAGCATGAGAAGTATTCCCTCCAGTTAATTTTTCTGGAAGAATTTGTGTACAACTGATATCATTCTTCCTTAAATGTTTCATAGAATTCACCAGTGAAGGTTGAGGGTTTCTTTGTGGGAAGGTTTCTAACTATACTGCAATTTCTTTAATAAGACTACATCTATTATTTCTCCTCCTCCTCCTCCTCCTCCTCCTCCTCCTCCTTCTCCTTCTCCTTCTCCTTCTCCTTCTCCTTCTCCTTCTCCTTCTCCTTCTCCTTCTCCTTCTTCTTCACCTTTGGTAGCCTGTGTCTTTCAAGGAAATTCTACATTTTATTTAAGTCATTACATTGGCACAAAATTATTAATAATATTCTCTTATCCTTTTAATATCTGTGAAATTTGTAGCGATGTCATCTCTCTCACTTTTTATATTGCTAATTTGTGTCTTCTCTCTTTCCTGACCAGTATGGCTGTATTAATTGTATTGATCTTCTTCAATAGCCAGCTTATGGTTCTATGAATGTTTCCCTTATTTTTCTGTTTTCTATTTCATTTGTTTCGTCTTCTATTTTTATTATTTCCATTCTTCTGTTTACTTTGGTTTTAATTTTATCTTCTTTTTCTAGTTTCTTTCAGTGAAAGCTGAGGTCTTAAATTCCAGACTTTTTCCCTTTTCTAAAACAGATATTTAGTGCTACAAATTTCCACCCAAGTACCTCTGTAATAGCATTCCACAAACTTTGGAATGTTGTGTTTTCATTTAGTTAAAAATAATTTATAATTTCCCTTTTAATTTCTTCTTTGACCTTTGGTTATTTAGAAGTGTATTATTTATTTTTCAAATATTGGAGTGATTTTCCAAGAGATCTCTCATTTATTGATTTTTAATGTAATTCCATTTTGATCAGTGATCATATTTGCATGACTTAAATTCTCTTAAGTTTATTGAAACTAGTTTTATGGCCCAGAATATATATTATAACCATTCCATGGGCACTTGGACAGAATGTGTACTCTTTTGTATTGGGTAGGATGTTCTATCAATGTGAACTAAGTCAAGTTGGCTGATAATGTTCAAGTCTTCTACATCCTATTGATTTTCTATCCACTTGTTCTATCCATTATCTAAAGACGTGTATTGAAATCTCTGATTATAATTGTGGATTTGTCTATTTCTCCTTGCAGTTCTATCAGTTTTTGTTTCTTGTATAGTATTTTGAACATCTTTATTAGGTGCATAAATATTTAGGATTATGCCCTCTTGATGAACTGACCCCTTTACAATTTTGAAATGGTCTTCTTTGTCATTCGCTTTGAAATCTATCTTGTCTGATATTAACACAGCCACTCCAGCTTTTCTTGATGAGTGCTTCATGGTATTTTTTTTCTATAATTTTACTTCTAACCCATTTGTCTTCATATTTAAAAGTAAGTTTCTAAGCAGAATCTTGTGGGGTCTACTTTATTGTCCAATCTAACAACTTTGTCTTTTAATGGAGGTTTTCAGATTATTTATATTTAATGTGATTATTGATATGATTAGGTTTAAATATACTATTTTACTATTTGTTTTCTAATTGTTCCATTTGTTCTTTGTCCTCTTTCTCCCCTCTTTCTGCCTTCTTTTTAGACTACTGGTTTCATTCTATCTTCTTTGTTTTCTTATTAGCTATATCTTTTTATTTTGTTATTTTCATGGTTGATTTAGAGTTTATAGTATACATATTTAATTTCTCCTTCTACTTTTGAGCAATATTATGCCACTTCATGAAAAGTACAAAAATCCTAAAATAGTATATTTTCATTTCTCCTCTCTTAGCTTTTGTGCTATTGTATTCATACATTTTATATCTACAGTATATATGCTATAAATTCTACATTACTTTGTTTTTGGTTAGTCAGTTATCTTTTCAAGACATTTAAGTACTAAAAAAAAATCTTGTATTTTTATCTTAATAATTACCACTGCCAGTGCTTTTCATTCTTTTGGGTAAATTCATATTCCATCTGATATCATTTTTCTTTTGCCTAAATGACTTTTAAAAAATATTTCCACTGTATGGATCTTCTGGTGAGAATTATTTTGGGGTTTGTATATCTTTAAAAGTATTTATTTCACCTTTCTTTTTTAAAGTTTTTGTTTCTCTTGGTGTAGAATTCTAGATAAACAGTTTTGGGTTTTGTATGTTTGTTTTTCAGTACTCTAACGATATTGTTCCACTGACTTTTCACTTGCATTGTCTCCAACAAGAAATCTGCTGTCGTCTTTATCTTTGTTCCTTTGTACATTATATATTTGTTTTCTTTGGTTACTTTTAAGATCTTTATCTAACGCTGGTTTTGAACACTTTGATTGTGATTTGATATAGTGTCACTTTCTTCATGTTTCTTGTGCTTGGGCCTCATTGAAATTCTTGGCTCACATATGGGAAATGTCAGTCATTATTTCTTCAAATATTTTTCTTTCTAATAAATTTTTCTTTTCCTCATCCCTTTCTCTCCTCTCCTTTGGGGAATCCATTACTCATATATTAGGCTGCTTGAGGTTGTCCTGCAGATCACTGATGCTCTCTTCATTTTTATTTTTATGTCCTGTTTCTCTCTGGTTTTATTTAAAATAATTTTTATTGATGTATTCAAGTCTACTAATTTTTTTCTTCAAAGCCTATTCTGCTATTAATTCCATCCAATGTATTTTTTATCTCATACATTATAATTTTAATATCTAGATGTTTGATTTGAGTCTTTTATCTCTTCTGTCACTCTACTTAACATGTTCAGTTTGGTTTTTTTTCTAGTTTTAAAAACATATGCAATATAGTTATAACTGTTTCAATGTCCTTACCTGCTAATTCTAAGGATGGGGCTGCTTCATGCTGGTGGGCTCTCTATGACTGGAGGGGTATGAAAGGAGAACATGGGTACCATTTGTGGGATGAGAACACTTGTACAGTTCTGCTGCCTGGTGTCTGGGGGTGAGGGGTGGGTGGGAGGGTACCTCTGAACTTCAGACAGAGTTGATTCCACTCTCAGTTGAGTAGGGGGAGGAGTGGGAGGGGACATATGTGACTAAGCCTGGGCAATTGGAACGTCACGTCCTAAGATCTTCTGCAGGACCTGAAGATGAGAGTCTGGGGCTTCTGGCATCCTCCTGCCTCATTAAAATGCTGAGAATGAGGCCACCATGGAGGGAGCAGAGCAGAGGAATATTCAGAGACCAGGCCTGGATGATATCGTTGAATCTGCTGGCTTCAGCCATACCTGGGGCTAAATTCTCCTCGGACTTTGAAGTGAACCAAGCCAATGAAACCCCCCTTTATTTTTCAGTTAGATCAGCCCGGGTGCTTTTTAAATTTTCTTATGGCCAAAAGAGTCCTATCATTGATATGACGAAGATGCTGAGATGCTTAGTAAGTGTTTGGTGGGGAGGGAGGAGAAAGGAGGAACGAGATGACCTTTAAGAGCCCTTCCGGCCAGAGAGGCTCTGACTCGGGCATTGAAGGGGCTGAATTGGTGGTTGTTTGAGGGACAGAAGACCAGACCGGCACTGCAGTGCCCCAGCATTCCTCCGACTCCAGTTTCCACTCCAAGGGCACTTCCTGGTGCATTTAAATGTGCCCCTGTGTGTGAGTGCCTTCAGGGGGTTTCAAAATAGCCTGAAATATAAACAGACTGGAAACCCACTCCTTCTCTTCCTCTCGCTGCCTCTCCTCCCTCCCTGGGGTGGAGGTGGGGGCTGCAGAACCTCTTTTGGAAGATTTAGAAAACATTTCAAATGAGGTCTTTCTGGGGTTGGCAAACTCACGCTGCCTGGCGGCTTTCCCCCGCAGTGGCAGGCCCAGGTGTGTGGGCAGGAAAAAGTGGGCTGTTGTGTTCCAACTTCGGATCCTTCAGGGCCCTGGCCCTGGCCCCCACCATCCTCTAGTTCCCAAGGAAAGGAGCCTGCAGGGGGACAAGGAGCCAACTGGGAAGGGGCTGGTGCCTATCACTTTCCTGCTAACGGAGCAGACCTCTTCACAACATAATTCAACACAACAGTCATTTCTTAAGCAACTACCCCTGTGCCAAACCCTGTGAGCTACCCAGGGTGGACAAACACAGGGACTACAAGAGCTTTCACCTGGGGTTCAGGAGAGGTATGAGCTTGCCGTGTAACTGGGGTAGCTGGTCTCCAAAAATGGCTCCCCACCTCCCTTCTGGTTTTCATACCCTCATGTGGTCCCCTACCGTGTGACTCACTCTTGGCCTCAGAATGCAGTAAAAGAGATGCTGTGTGATTTCAGAGAGTTGGTTAAAAGAAGCTTGGCCACTTCCACCTGCCTCTCTCCCAACACTTGCTCCGGGTGCTGCCCCCTGGAACCAGCTGTCACGCTGTGAGAGGCCGGAGCACAGGGAGACGGTCCGAGACCGTGTTGTGCGTTGAACTGTATCCCACCCCAAATGCTTCTGTTGGAGTCCTAACCTCTCTATTTGGAAGCGGGTTTATTGCAGATGTAAGTGGTTAAGATGAGATCCCACTGAAGTAGGGTGAGCCCCAATCCAATGTGAGCCACAATCCAAGGGGAGAATGCCATGTGAAGGTAAAGGCAGAGACCAGGGTGATGGCCTAGAAGCCAAGGGACACCAAAGACGGCCAGCAGCCCACCCGGAGCTAGGGGAGAGGCATGGAGCAGATGCTCCCTCAGAGCCCTCAGAAGGAGCCAACCCTGCTGACACCTCGATCTTGGACTTCTAGCCTCCAGATCTGTGAGATGATACATCACTACTGCTTAAGCCACCCACTTTGTACTACTTTGTTACAGCAGCACCAGGGAAATAACACAGGGCTCTTCTTAGCTTCCGTAACAGCCCGTGAGGCATGGGCCAGAGAGGTTAGGTGGTTTTCCCAGGGCCACACAGCAGAGTTGTAGCCACAAGGGCACTTGGCTATTTTTTCCCCTGTATCCTCACTCTTGACAAGACTGTGAGCATCTCAGAGCAGATCCATGCCTTGCTTAGCAATGTGTTTCATGCGGCAGCTAGCACAAAGTGGTGCATACAGCAGGTGCTTAGCACATGCGTGTGAAATTAAATATGAAAACTCACCTTCCTGAATAAGCCCTATTTCGGCAGAACCTAGCTGACAGTGAACTGTCCTTGACCAAGACTAACCCATTGACGTCCTAGGCAGCCACGAGGGTGCCATTGGTCCTTCCAGCCCATGTTGTATGTGTCGGGTGATGAAGTGAAGTGGCAGAACCAGAACACAGACCCCGGTCTGGCTGGCTGCTGTACCCTGCTGCCTCGGCTTCATCCTCTGCATGCAGTTCAGGCCCCATTATAGGGCTGGAGTGGGTATCAGAGGGCTTTCTGGGTCTGCCAATATCTGAGACCTCCAGTCCTCAGCCTTGGGCAAGTGGCTGCACTACCCTGAACTTCAGCTTTGCCATCTGTTTAATGAACGTGACTACCCCCACAGCCCGCTTTTAGTTAGGAATTATATTCAGACCATCCTATGTGGTTGCTTCTGGTCTCTGAGTTTGTAGGGCCCACCATGTAGGCCATCCCTGAAATTGAAGGGTTTACAGTGGTTCTCAAACTTCTGGCCCTTTAAATACAGTTCCTCATGTTGTGACCCAACCATAAAATTATTTTCGTTGCCGCAGGCCTCCCCTGAGCTTGTCAGGTTTAGTCTACGGCCCCCTTTTCTGTCCACACTAGTAAGAGATAGAGTCATATGGCCCCCTTTTCTGTCCACACTAGTAAGAGATAGAGTCTAGTTATAATCTTATGTCATGTAATCATGGGGGTGACATTCAATTACCTTTGCTCTATTCTGTTGGTTAGAAACAAGTCACATTTGAGGGGAGGGGATTACAGCCAGGATAGCAGGAGGCTAGGGTCACTGGGACCATTTAAGCATCTCCCCACCCAGAAGTGGTTCATCCAGGTGGTGGCAGCTGGTGAATGTACAGCTGCCTGGTACCACGGTGCTAGAGGAAGCTGAAGCCATACTGAGATGTCCAGAGACATAGAAAACGACAGCTACCGCTTATTGGGCCTTCACTATGTGCCAGGCACTGTTCCAGTGCTTTATACACATTGTCTCGTTGAATCTTTACAACAGCCTTTTGGGAAAGGGGTTCTGAGTCCCTGTTTAGAGAAGAGGCCCAGTGAGACTCAAGAGAGATGAAGTGACTTGCCCAAGGCCACACAGCAGACTAGTGGCAGAGCTGGGATTCCAGCGTGGCCCGCCTCACATCAAAGTCCTGGCTCCAAACCCTTGGGGTGCCTTGTCTGTGTGAGCCAGTTCAAAAGAGATTTGAATCAATGCCTGCTGAATCTGGACATTTCTCTAAAAATAAAAATAAAGGTCAGTCCTTGTCATCTGAGGGAAAGATGAAAGAACTGGGTGTGTTTGATTAGAGAAGAAAAGGAAAGAGAGTCATGGTCACTGACTTCAGCTCTCAGAAGGCTTGTCTCGGGGAGGAAGGATGCTTTTTCTGGAAGGCTCCAAGGCAGGCATGGGGGGGAGAGCAAACTCTGGGGAGCCGAGGGAGGTCCATGCCAGACCCCCACCCCAGGCCAGTGTCTTTCCCCTCATGTGGAAGGAAAGACTCATGAGCTTGTCTTTGCAGCTGAGCAAATATTTCTGCTTCCCCTTTCCAAGCTGGAGTCAGCTTCTTCTCCAGCCAGCTCTTCGGGCCTTCAGAGCAATGGCCTTGAGCTGTGGGTGGAGGTCAGCCCGGCCACCCTCACCAGATGGGACC
Organism: Myotis brandtii; assembly: GCF_000412655.1. Classification (NCBI taxonomy): domain Eukaryota; kingdom Metazoa; phylum Chordata; class Mammalia; order Chiroptera; family Vespertilionidae; genus Myotis; species Myotis brandtii. The sequence goes on from NW_005354551.1 coordinate 342,653, forward strand.
GGAGCGGAGACTGCTGGGCCCAGGTCAGAGGGCACTGCTGACGTTCTGTCTCTCTCTTCTGGGACTCATCACCAGGTCTCCCCTCGAGCCCATTTTCCATGGGACAGCTGAGCTGTCCTTCTACATATTAAAGCTGATCAGGTCACTCCCTGGCTCAAACCCTTCCGTGGCTCCCTACTGTCCTCAGGACACATTTAACTTGGCCCCAAGGCCCTACGTGATGAAGCTCTGCTCTCCGCCCAGGTTTTACCTCCAACTGCTTTCCCACCAGCTCCCACCTCACCTTTTAAGGCTGCTGACCAACATGCTGCTCCCAACCCACCGTGCAATGCTAGGCCTCCCTGCTCACGCTGCCTGCACTGCCCTTCCACCTGCAGCACTCCTCTATGTCCGCAAGGACCCAACTGAAGCATCGCCACCTCTGAGAAGCCTTCCCTCCGATGGAGTTGCTTCCCCTTCTCTACCACACTGCACCCAGGCCCAGCAGCAGCCGACGGTTACTGAGTGCGCTCCACGCAGGGCCCTGTGCTCAAGGATTCGCATGCATCAGCTCACTACGTCCTCCTCAGTTTTATCAGCTTCTGATCATCCCCGTTTTCCAAACCAAGAAACAGACGCGGAGAGGTTAAGTCCTCTATTCCAGGACACAAAGCCAGTAAGTAGCAAAACCAGAGCAGGAACCATCTTTCTCCAGGTCCAGAATCAGCGTTCTTTGTTGTTTACTTGAACGTGTAATTAAACATAATAATTCATGCAAATGGTAACAAATTTCTTAACAGCAAAGAGTAGAGAAGGAAAGAAATGATCTCTACCCCAACCCCACCCCAGCTATGTCACTAAGAAAAGTTTTTTGAAGTTTTGAGAGCACCAATAGTTGATGGTTACGAGCAGACAGACTTCTGGGAGTCAGCTATCTCAGGGTTCACACCCAGTATCCACCACGTACCAGCTGTGTACCTTGAGGCAGTTACTTAGTATCTCTGTGACTCAGTCTCCTCATCCATAGTATGGGATGATAATAACAGCATCTACCATGTAAGACTGTTGAAAGGATTCGGTGACTTGATGCCCACACCCGGTACGTAATGACACAAACACTCCGTATTGATTATCACTATTTCTAGTCTTAGTTTTCTGGTTGTTTCCTCCATATCCATATATAACATACGCACACTTCTATTTCTTCATGTGTCAACTCTAGGCAATAGCTCTTGACTCCTCGCTAAAGACAAGAATTTCTCTTTTATGTCCCTTATTCACAATGTTTGACAGTTATGCAATGATTTTTCTCCTGGTCAGGCCTATATTTCCCACTCCAGGTCACTGTCCTTGGCAGGGACATGTTTACACTTAGAACCACACACGGTACGTGATGACACAAACACTCCGTATTGATCATCACTATTTCTAGTCTTAGTTTTCTGGTTGTTTCCTCCATATCCATATATAACATACGCACACTTCTATTTCTTCATGTGTCAACTCTAGGCAATAGCTCTTGACTCCTCGCTAAAGACAAGAATTTCTCTTTTATGTCCCTTATTCACAATGTTTGACAGTTATGCAATGATTTTTCTCCTGGTCAGGCCTATATTTCCCACTCCAGGTCACTGTCCTTGGCAGGGACATGTTTACACGCCATATTGTCCACTTGACCCCTTAAGGGTGGGGACCCAGGTGAGGACCTAGTGAGGCATCTTTGCATCCCCAGCACCAGGCGCAGAACTTGGCCCATGCCGAGGGGTCAGCTCTGCGTCCTGAATGCACAAATATTTCAGATGAGGGTGTGGAAGCACAGTAAGGGATCGTACTTGGGACAAGAACAAGATTCTCAGATTTCAGACTTTTCTACCCACTTCACGGAACAAATTAGGCTGTGGCCTCCTGATTGTCCCAAAGTTTCAGATATGTCAGTGCAAGAGGCTCAGCGCAGGTGGACACAGGCAGGAATAGCCCTGACCCCCGGCCACAATGTGTGACCAAAGAGAGGGAAAAAGGGAGCTTTGAGAAAAACAGGGGCTGGATTGCTCTCCATCAGCTGAGAGCTGGACTCCATCTCCCTACCCAAGACCCAGGGGAGAGGAGGTGCCTTGCCTGGTGGGGCCAATGACAGTCTCTTTCTTTCCTCTAAAGTTTGGGCACGGGGTCCCTGACATGAAAGGAAGGAGCAGAGCCCAGGGCTCAACCAAGCCCCAAGTTACCCAAACACCTGCGTTAAAGGGCCGTCATGCAGGGGAGGCCAGCACCCCTAAAGTATCATCATTCCCACTTTACAGATGGGGAGACTGAGGCACGGAGTGATCAAATGCCTTGTCCAAGGTCATACTGCTCACACGTGGTAGAGAGAGAACTCAAACCCCAGAGCAGGGCAGCTGCCACTTGCTTCTGCATACTGACCACATGGCCGGATGCCCTGAAATGGCCCAAGATGAGAACACTGGTGACTCCTCTCACAATCCAGAGTCGATTTTGAGAGGTGGAAAGTTCCATGGAGGACTGTGGTGGAGAAAGACACGAGAGCATGCGGAGCAGATATTTTCAACCATTTCTTAAGCAACAAAAAGTTGCTTTTTTCCCCTACGGACTATTCCATTGAAACTCAATATGTAAAGTGGGCAGTAACAGTAGCTAGAATGTCGTGAAGACTCACCAAAGGCCAGCACTTTTTCCTGAGCATTTTGCACCATACGTTCCTTTAGTCCTCTCAGCAACCCTCTGAAGTATCATCATCCCCACTTTACAGGGTAGCTAGTATGTCGTGAAGACTCACCAAAGGCCAGCACTTTTTTCCTGAGTGTTTTGCACCATACATTCCTTTAGTCCTCACAGCAACCCTCTGAAGTATCATCATCCCCACTTTACAGATGGGGAAACTGAGGCACAGAGTGATCAAATGCCTTGTTCAAGGCCATACAGCTCACAAGTAGTAGAGATAGGACTCAAGCCCAGACAGCGTTGTTCCAGAACCCACGCTCCTTAAATAATGCCGCTCTGGTTAAAACAGGCCTGGTAACAGGAGGGGAGGGGAACTCTGACACCCAACTGCCCCCTCGGCCACTCCCAAACCCCAACCAGCCTTGAGGTGCCTCTGCATAACCGCACAGCTCTAAGGGACGTGGCTGGAATCTCAAAGTATGGTTCACACCCTGTTCTTCTAAGATGAATCCTGAGACCTGGTCGGTCTTACCCAGGTCAATCTTAGGGCCAGGGCTCGAATATGGAGATAACTATGGGCACCAGGGAGCAGGTGGTGGCAGGGGATGAGCCCAGGCTCAGGAGAGAAGTGCAACCCCACCACTGCCAGGCTGGGGGTAATCGGCTGACATACGCAGAGGAGAAAACTAGGAGGGTGGGGCTCCCTGAACCAACAGGGGCTGGCGAGGTGAGCTCAGGAGTGGCAGGTCCCGGGAGGGCTCAGGGAGGCTGGGCATTAAAGCAGGGACTGTGCCTGCTGTATGTGTCACTGTGTCCCAGGCCTCCAGACCAGTGCCTGGCCCAGGGTGGTGCTCCTGGGATAACAGCTGAATGAATCAATAAGTGAGCATTTGATAGTAAAAGCAAGCTGATCGGCACCTCACGACAGCTGTGATATTAAAAAAACAATCCCCAACTGATGTTGAGTGGCGTTGAATCACCCACCACTTGAGACCCAGAGACTCAGCTCAACACGGTTAGGTCAACTGGTCACTTCGGGGTTATGGGCTATACGAGGGGGTTGGAGAGGATGGTGGAGGCTCTCCTATTCTATTGGAGGGAAGGAGGCACCTAGAACTAGCCCCCACTGCCACCATAACCATCAAGATGACACAAAGGACAGGGGCCATTTACCCCAAGAAACCCAGAGGTTGGACGCTAGCAGCCACCCACACACGTCTGCTATAGCTGACTAATAATGCCGACAATGACAATCACGCTGACATTGGCACTAATTACTGAACATGACTATATCCCAAGACCGTGCTGGGCACCGCCAATACATCATCCTACTGAATCCTCAGAACAGACAATGGTTATTACTGCCACTTTACAGATGGGAGACTGAAGCTCAGAGAGACAAAGTAACTTGGCTGAGATCACACAGCCAGTGGGTGGTGGTAACAGAGCCCAGGCCTGCTGGACGGACTCGGGAGGGCATATTCCTAATCACTGCGATGCATCGCTTTCGCCCTCACCACGCAAGTGATTCAGGCTCCCTCGCCTTTGGCTTTCCCCATCTGTAAAATGGGGACAGTAACATATCTTCATGGGAGGTTTTGAAGGGTGGAGGGAATGGCCTGGCACACAGCAGGCCGATGGTTCTTGGAGCCATGCTGAGTGGCCACACTGACCCGGAGCTCGGTCCCTGACCTGGTGCCCAGGGCACTTCGCCTGGGCTCAGGACCTCCACAGGCAGGGCCTGGGGTATTTTCGCTCAGCTCTATGGACTCAGGCAGGTCGCTTTCTGTTACGGGCCTCAGTTTCCTCGTCTTTCAAAGGAAAGGGCGGTGGGGGAAATCTCCAAGGGCACCACTGTGTTGACATCGGATTTTAGGCAGCGGTGTGCGGAAAGTGCTCACCTCCGGAAGGCATTGGGCCCTGGCTTCCCGATGTCCGCAGAACTGGCCAAATGGATGCTGTAAATTTCCCCTCCTCCGAGGACCTCTCTCCTTCCACACCCTCCTTCCCGGAGGCTCACACTTTCTCTGCTTTCAGAGAGATGTTTTTCAAGCATCCTGCGCGGGAGCCCCAGCGACAGCAGCGTGCAGAGGCCCAGCCCCAGCGGTAATCCCGGCGGAAGGCGAGCGGGAAGAAACGTGCAGGATGGAGGCGCCAAGGAGGAGGCCTCACCCCAGGTTTGCCAGCAGCGAGCTTGGGGTGGAGGCCAAGGACGGGGCCTTGGGGGTGTCCAGCAGGTCCTCCGAGAGGGCCTCACTGGCACCATTCATAGCCCAAGATCCTCACCGGAACCCGGCGGGCAGCAGCAGGCACCCGAAGCGATCTCGCTTGTTTGGAGCACGAACACAGGCTGAGTTGTTAACACTGCTCTTCCTCCAACCGCCTCGCCGCGCCTCAGACCAAATGCCATCTGTCCTGGAGCCTCGCGCCGGTGCCCGAGCCCCAGAATGTGGCCTGCGAGCCGTGTGCAGTAAAACGAGCACTGAATTTGAAGTGGGGGCTATAACCACGGGCTTTGGCAGGACACTGAACGGGCTGCTGTGTGTGGCTGCTCAGCTTGTGCGCTGGACAAGGGCACCCGGGGTGATGAGGGGAAGCCAGTGTGTGCTCTGCTTATCGAGCCACGATCGCCCAGCGGGGCACCTTTCCTAACACACACAAAGGTGCTCTGTGGACTAACCAGGTCCTGACCCTCACCCTGACTCTCTGCCTCTGGAATGACCCGCCCACTTTCTCCTACAGGGAGATGGTGAGGAGACAGTCATTTAACCTATGTGAACACTCCTAGTCATTATGTGCAATGAATTCTCATATTGATTCATACAAAATCTTATTCCAAAAAAGATTTTAAAGGTAGATTACAAAATTACATATGTTTAAAACATATATAAATACAAATTTACACATTGAATGAACGAGGGTCGGCATGAGATGAATGGGATATCTGAATAAGATATCTGAACCCGTACTTCCCTTCCTGTGCCTGGGGCAGACATCACTAATCAATGCAATCTATGATGCACATTGCCCACGTTCTGAGCATCAGGTTCCATCTTGGTATAAAGGAAATGAGAAAATTGGCACAGGGTTGAGCCTGCTACACAGTAGGTGCTCAATAAATGGCAGTTATTATCATTGGAGCTGGTGGAGGCGGGCAGAGGAGGGAAGCTGGATGAGAAAGTTCTGCAATATTGTGTGTCAGTTTTAGTTTGAGCTTCATGGGGGGCAAAACAAAGAAGTAAGCATGCAGGCATGCACATGCACACACACACACACACACACACACACACACACGTGTCCATGATATAATAGTATACCATTTTTCTCAGACTTTATGCAAACTGCCTACACTAAGTTCTGAGTGAATTTCTCTTGTGGTTTCTCATAGCAGAGCCATGTGATGACTCAGTTGACATCCTCAATGGCAGCCTAGAGTACGCACATTGGCAGGCTTTGATTGGTGACTATACAGAGCAAAGTCAGGATGTACTATCCAAGCAGAGCCCAGTGAAAGCACGTGTAAGCCCTGTCCCCACCCACACCCAGCTCATGGGAAGTGTGCTGGGAGTAACAGCAACCCCCTCCTCATTTTCTGGTATTGGAGAATAGATGAGGAGACCAAGACTCTGAGAGGCAGGGAGGAGCCCCACGTGCCCACCTCCAAGCCCAGAAGTATTTCTGTGCCCCCGCCCCCCCTCCCCCCGCCTCCCCAGAAGTTGCTGGTCACTCAACAGGACTTCCTCGTACAGCTTGGCCCATAAGCAGGCTGGGTGGTTACCTCCAAGTCCTATGGCCCAGGTCCCCAAGCAACACCCACTGAGAATTCCATCATCAGCGGGCAAGGCTTTGGGCTAGGTTGCCCCAAGGAACCCCTTTGCAAAGGAACATGGATGCAGAACGTGGTCCCAAGGCTTGAGGGGGAGGCATCTGAGCAGACCTTCAACGACGGGTCCCTCCCACCCTGTAGCTTGTCAGGAAGGACAAAGCATGATCTTGGGATCAGGCAAACCTCAGTGCAAACCCCTGCCCTGCTGCTTATTGTGTCCTTGGGGAGTTCCTCCACCTCCTCTGAGCCTCGCTTTCCTCTCTGTAAAGTCCGGTTAACACCTGACCCCTCCGAGTTGTGAGGACTGAGATCAGTGCTTCTCCAAGTTGGTTGTTTATTGTTCACACTGCCGTTACCATAAATAACGGACTCACAGGAGGTGGGCAGAGCTGGAGTCCGACAGATCTGAGTTTGAATCCTGGCTCCAATATGACTGGCCAAGTTACTTTCTGGACCTCAGTTTCCCCATCTGTTAGATGGGAGGCAGGACCACTCCAGAGGCCAGTGGCCTGTGAGGGTGCATTCCCAGCTTGGCCCTGCTGAAGCCGGCAAGCCCAGAGGAGCCTGTACCTCGTCTGGAGGGAGGCAGGGCCCAAGAGGGCCTGAGGCCGCAGAGCTCACCAGCAGCTCCCCTCCCAGGCCTGGGCCACGGGAATGTGTGGGAGGCAGGTCCGGGGAGGGGGCCCTGGAGCTGGGAGGAACAGCCCTGGCGGCGGGCAGCGGGGGTGACCCAGGAGGGAGAGAGAGCTTGGCTCCAAGCTCATCACTCAGCAAGCTGTCTCCCTCAGGCCCGGAACCCCGGCGGCTTGTCCTCCCCACTTCCTGCGTGCTGGGTCAATATTGTGATTTCCACCGTGCTGCCCGCCTGGGACGGCCTGGCCTGCGCCGCCCAAGGTCACAGGGCTGGGGGGAGACAGGGGTATGGAGAGGTCACTCGCTGCCTGGAAGATGACTCAGGGCTTGAAGGCTGCAGGCGGCGCGGCCGAAAGCAACCTCACCTCCACCATCCCCACCCCGTCCACAAAGAAAGGGCCACCAGCCCACGAACCCCAACAGGTCAGAACTGGGCTGGTGCCTTATCGAGGCCTCTGTGCCCCTCCCATCGAAATGGAGGGGTCCACTGAGGACAGGAGAGGGCTGGGCTTGCCCAAGGTCACAGAAGAGTTTGTGGTTGACGGAGGACCCAAAGCCCATCTCCTGACTTCCAATCCAGACCTAACCCCATCTCCTACCCTCCCTGCCCAAGTTGGTCTACTTATCATTCTTTCATCAGCATTCATGACTCATTTCCTCCATAGGAGAGAGGACAAGACCGGCGCTGGCCAAGGAACATTGCTATTGGCTTCTCCGGGAGGGAGAGACCATGAAGAGAATGCTGTTGGGGCCACTCACACACTGGTAATTATGGAGACATCGTGGCTAGAGGGACCAGCTCTGAGAACAGGGGACCTGTGGTTTCACTTCAGTCGAGTAAGCTCATCACATGATAGACTCAGCACAGACTGAACCTGCTTCTGGAGCCCCGCACCGTTCTCCCTGGCACTTAGTTGGCACCAGCTGAGTGAAGGAAAGAACAGACAAAGTACATGAACTCCATGGGGAGGACCACATAGGCTCTGTCCAGTATTAGCCACCCCATCTCCTTTGGAAAACTGTCCTTCTTCCCCACATGACTTTGTCAATCACTAAACCTCAGTGCCCTAACCATACAACCTAGACTTGATCAATGATTGTACCCACGTTCCTGGCAGCAGTGATTGGTCCAAGAGTGGGCATGTGACCCAAACAAGGCCAAAGTCCTTCCTAGGAGAAGACAGTCCAGTTCTGAACCAGCATTGCCAAACTGGGCTGATGATGGCTAAGTTCTTTACCCCATAGAAGGGAGAGAATGAGGCCAACGCCAAAGGGAAACAGAGACAAGCAGAGGTGAGCAATGGAGAGAGAATCCTGGCGGCCCTGAGCCCTGGCTCCAGCCCTAGGGGCCTTCTCAGGCCACTTCCTGGGCCATCAAGTTCCCTTTTTAATTCGTGCTGATGTGATGTGGGCTTCTCTTGGCTTGTAGCAGAAAGAATTCTGAATAACATTAAAACAAGGAGAAAGAAGTGAGAGGAAGAGAGTGAGTCCAAGTGGAGACACAGATATTGAACAGTGGTTGACCAGTAGGCTCAAGGAGATTAAGGAATTTCCTGCTGAGGGTACAGTAGAGACCCTCCAGCTCACTGTGGGCAGGGCCAAAGGACAAGACTTTGCAGCAGAAGGAAGGCCCTGGGGTGGACTTGGTGCACTTCCCTTCAAATGACAGAAACCCAACTCAAACTGGCATACCTAAGGTGTCTATGGGACTCTAGCTTCAGACATGGCCAAATCCAGGTACTCAGCTCCTACTGTCAGGAATCAAAAAACCTGGAATTTAATCTGATTGGCCTTGTTTCAGCCTCTGCCCATCCCCAAACCAACCCTGAGATGAGGGGAACACAGTGCTCTCATTGGCCAGGTCTGGAGCAAGCCCCACCAAAACCGATGACCCAAAGGTCCCAAGGGTGCTGCTGTCAGAAGGGGGGTATGTGCTGAGCAGGCAGAATTAAAGAAGTCTATAGTCCTCAGGAAGCTGCTCCCACAGGAATGAAGGCCTGAGGGAGAGGAGAGGGGAGGAAAAAGGAAAGGAGAGGAGAGGACAGGAGAGGAGAGGACAGGAGAGGAGAGGACAGGACAGGAGAGGAGAGGAGAGGAGAGGACAGGGATTGATATTTCGTCTGCTCTACCTGTGGCTCTGGACTGAGGAGGACAAGGAGAGGCAGGTCAGGATGGTATGTGAAGAAAGGGACCAGGGCCAGGGGTCTTGTTCCAAAGGGGTGAAGAAGGGAGGTGCTGGAGAGGAGAGGAGAGGAGAGGAGAGGAGGTGGGGGGGAGAGGAGAGGAGGGAAGTTCTTTGGGGGAAAGCTATCATTCCCCTTGGCTGGACTGGTCTTTGCAGGAAGGAGGACGTCCCTGCCCCCCAAAGGCTAGAGGATGGATGAGAGGACCTCTCCGTTACTCCCAGCCCTGGAAGTCTTCCGTTTACAGCCGTGACGCCAATTGTCTGCAGCCAGACACATTCCTGGACTTGACTGAAAGGGCGGAGATGAGATTCGAGCGTCCAGAAGCACCTCTGATTCCCACATCTGCTGGCTCCAAATGCGAGTGGGCCAAACCCGTGGGCGCTCAGCCTTCTCTGCCCAGGCCACCTGAGTTTGGCAGTTTGTGGGAGAGAAAGCTGGTGGTTTAGGGGGTATTGGCAGAAAGCAATGTCCCAGGGCCATGGCTCTGGGTATCTCCAGCCCCTCAAGAGAAGGCTGCAGATGAGGGAACTCTGCAACCCCTGCCCTGGGCTTGGAGATAAACAGGGAAATGATCCTCTGACACTTTAAGGCTGCCAGGTCCCCTGTACCTTACAGTGACGACCCTGCCTCACCCCCTCGCACGGAGGACCTCCAGCCTGGCTTCCCTCGGCCGGCACACAAGTCCCTGCTTCCACTCCTCCTCTCGTCTTTAAAGCCAAGAATGGCCACGCCATCAAGGGAGCTACACAGCTCTCCATGAGCAGCACAGTGTTTCTCTGGGACTCGCTTTCCTCGACAGTTTGATGGAGAACCTTCCCTGCCAACCCCCGGGATGCTGAGATGGTCAAATGGACTGGGGCTATGACCAGGCTAAAGCCTCTAACCAGGATGCAGTAGACTAATCCCCCACATAGACATCTGGGTGGGCAGAATCCTCAGTGTGTGCTCTCTTGGAGATGGGTTTGGGGAGAGGAGTGAGTCCTGTCTGGTCTGGAGGCAAGAGGATAGACAAGATGATGTCTCGAAGTCCTGTCAAGCCTTGAGTTGACTGGTCCAACCTGGAGATGATGTGATCAGGCTTTAAACCCCCACTGGACTGGGGGAACCAAAGGTCACGAGTGACATTTCCTCTTGCCTTCCCATCCAGTACTGGTCCTGTTGACACTCCTCCAGTATCCCTCTCGGATCCACCCACTGCTCACCACATCTGCAGCTACTGTCCTGGTCCAAGCCCCCTCCAGTGCCTGAACAACTATCTACCAGTTGTTGCATCCATTCCTGTGGCCTTGGCATTCTTTCTCCATGTAGCAGCCAAAGTGATTCAACAAAACAAACAGACTGTATGTATATAATTAGATCAGCTGATCACTTGATCACTTCCAGTGGCTTCCTACTACTCTTTAAAAAATATATTCTAACTATTGACCAAGGAGAAAAGATAATCTGATGTGTGTTTTTTTAATTGTGGTAAAATACACAACATAACATTTACCATCTTAACCATTTTTAAATATACAGCACAGCTGCGTAAAGTACATTCAGATCATTGTGCACCTAATCTCCAGAACTTTTCATCTTCCACAACTGAAACTCTGAACCCATCAAACAAAAGCTCCTCATTTCCCATCCACCCAGTCTCGGACAACCACTTTCTCTTCTCTCTCTATGAATTTGATGAGTTTGACTACTCTATGTACCTCATATGAATGGAATACTACCATATTTGTCTTTTTGTGACTGTTTTATTTCACTTAGCATAATGTCCTCAAGGTTCATCCAGTGGAATACTACCATATTTGTCTTTTTGTGACTGGTTTATTAGCATAATGTCCTCAAGGTTCATCCATGTTGTAACATGTGTCAGAATTTCCTGCCTTTTAAAGGCTGAATAATATTCCGTCGTATGGACATACCACATTTTGTTTAGTCATTTGTCCATTGATGGACGTTTGGGTTGCTTCCACCCTTTGGCTTTTATGAATAATGATGCTATGAACACGGTGTACAAATATCTCCTCAAGACTCTGCTCTCAATTCTTTTGGCTATATAGCCAGAAATGGAATTGCTGGATCATACGATAATTCTATATTTAATTTTTTGAAAAAACTGCCATACTGTACTCCATAGTGGCAGTATCTTACATTCCCACCAACAGTGCACAAGGGTTCCCATTTCCCCACATCATCACCAACATTTAGTTTCTGCTTTACTATTAATAGCTACCCTGATGGGTTTGAAGTGATATCTGATGTGTGTTGATGGGGGAAATACCTCCTGTGTGTTAGAGGACATTTATTATCGCTCCCAGCAATAAATGCCAGTGGCATGTCCCCCAATCCTTGTGACAACCACAAAACATTTGCTGTGGAGGTTGGTACCCCCCTGGCTGAGAACCATCAGCCAGGCTCACCTCCCCTGCCTTGTCTCACACAATGCTCCCCCTTGCTCCCCACCCCAGCCACGCTAGCCTTCTTTCTGCTCCTCAGTCATGCCAACCTATCTCACCTCGGGCCTTTGCACTTGCCATCCCTTCTGCCTTCTTGCCATCCCTAGGGCCTCACGTGACTGATCTCATCCTTCATATCTCAGCTCAAATAGCACTTCCTCAGGGAGTCGTTCTCTGACCATCTTATCTAACGCAGTCCCCTTGCTCTCTGTCGCATGACCCTGCTGTACTGTCGCATCACCATCTGAAATTACCCTCTTTATTGTTGATGTGTTCTCTGGCTCTTCATCAAGAATACAAGTTCCTTGAGAGCAGACCTTGTCTTTCTCCTTCTCAGGTGTGCCTCCAACACCTAGCGCAGTCCCTGGCACAGTAACAGATGCTCAATGAATGTCTGTGGACTGACTGAATGACTGGCTGTATTCAGTGCCAGAGCTGGAAGGGAAATCACTCACTCTTGCCATCGCTCCATTCACAGAGGGGGATCACCGGCCCAGAAAAGAGTAGGGACTTGGTCAAGGTCACAGGAGGTCCAAACCAGCATCAGTGTCTGCTTTTGTGACCCAGCCTGCTGCTCTTTCCTCCACAGCTCACACCTGGAGGCCTTCTGTGCCCGGGGCAGGGCCTGTACACTGAGAATCACAGGCTGTTGATCTATGTAGGACAGTGATGGCCAACCTTTTGAGCTCGGCGTGTCGGGGCGGGGCCTGTACACTGAGAATCGCAGGCTGTTGATCTATGTAGGAGGCAACTCATCGTCTCTAACTGATGGCTTTCCCCTTCCAAGTGGTTTGTTCTTTCTTCAGCAACCAGGTGACACTGTTACCCTGTTCGGAGGCTGGGCAGCGCGAAAAGTCAGTCTTTACGCTGCAGAACCACTGCTGCTCAGTGAGAGGCTCATGGGGGCCCTGTGGGGCCGAGGTGCCTGCAGACCCGAGGCTCACAGGCCAACTCCACACAAAGCTGACAGCAGAACCGCGGGCTGAGTGATGCTCTGGAGTCACCCTCCATCCCTCCTCTCTCTCTCTCTCTCTCTCATACACACACACACACACACACACACAGACACACACACACACACACACACACATCGTTTGACCCTAAAGGAGTATAGTTGAACTTAGTCACATGAAATGTACAACATGCCTCCCTTCTCTTGAGAAAGACCTTGGCTGCCCACACATGATCTCCCTCAGATCCGCTCCAATTCCAATCCATTGACTAAAGCTTTGGCCTCGTGGTGGCTGAAGCTCGCGGCCAGTGTTAACCTGATGTGGCTGGAAGGTATTTCTCCAGGGAGACAATTTCGCAGTCAGGTTGACCTGGGGAGTCAGACCCAGGCTGGCGGCTCCTCTTGCGCAGGGTGGGGCTACGGTGGAAGGCTGTGTGAGATAGCGATGCGGGTAGGAGACTTAGCGCCATGCCGGCACGCAACTGAGGGCTTGGTGAGTCACCATGCTCACCCAGCAGTGAGGAAGACTGCCAGGCACTGTCCGCACTCTCGAGTCTTGCCCAAACTCCCCTGGGAATTTCCTCCCAGTTCCATTTCCGGAGGATTGGACAAGACCCAAAGACCAGTGCATCTAGTGCAGTGGTTCTCAACCTTCCTAATGCCTCGACCCTTTAATACAGTCCCTCATGTTGTGGTGACCCCCAACCATAAAATTATTTTCGTTGCTACTTCATAACTGTAATTTTGCTACTGTTATGAATCGTAATGTAAATAAATATCTGATATGCAGATGTATTTAGGCAACCCCTGTGAAAGGATCGTTCATCCCCCAAAGAGGGTTGAGAACCACTGATCTAGTGGGACAGAGAAATAAAAACGGGGTGGATGCAATAATGCTGATAACCAATACATTTCTGGGATTCTGGTGCTGCCCTGGCCCTCTGCGAATGATAGCAGACGGAACACCCACAGCCACCCTGAAAGCAGGGCCTGGTTTATCCACACTTGACAGATGAGGAAACGAGGCAAAGGAAAGCTAATTCAATTATCCGGAGTACATGGCTACAAAGCGGCTGGGCCAGGCCACCGGGAGCTGAGAAGGGCCACACGGAGGCGTGGGGCACAGGGATGCCCAGTCCAGCTTGAGGGTGAGGCCGGCTTTGCTCCCAGAGCCTAGAGGGGAGGTCGACCCTGCTCCAGTGTCACCTTCCCAGAGAGGCCCTCACTGACCCCCTCACCTAAAACAGCAAGCCCTCCCCCCCAGCCTCCCCCACTGGCCTTTCCCCCCTTCATTTTCCTCAGAGCACATGGTGTCATCGAGGTGAGGCACGCCCAGCCCAGCTTGAGGGTCAGGCCGGCTTTGCTCCCAGAGCCTGGAGGGGAGGTCAACCCTGCTCTAGTGTCACCTTCCCAGAGAGGCCCTCACTGACCACCTCACCTAAAACAGAAGGCCCTCCCCTCCAGCCTCCCCCACTGGCCTTTCCCCCCTTCATTTTCCTCAGAGCACATGGCGTCATCGAGGTGAGGCAGAATATGGTGTTTGGACTTTACCCTTGGGCCCTGGGAAGAGGGGGAGGATCATGGAAAGGCAGCCCCCCCCACCCCCCTCCCCACAAGCACCTTACCCAAACAGAATTTCAACAGTCATCCAAAGGGGTGAACTTTCATTTGTCTGAGCATGGAATCCAGAGGGACGGTAAGGCAAAGGCCAAGGAGCCTGCCCTTGGAGTGCCCACAGTCCCCCAGGGACACAGGCAGGTGAACTCACATGTACAATGGCCTCTTGCAGACAAAGTGGTCCATCCGCCAGTGGTGGCAGACCCGGGCATGCCTGCACACCTCTGCTTATGCTGCCCCTGCCTCCTGGAATGCCATGCAACCATCCAGCGAGTATTTACTGAGCTCCTATTATAGACCAGCCACTGGGAGAGCAGGGACAATCCCAGGCAGATTTGGTTCCTGCCTTCACGGAGCCCTGGATGCCAGGAAACTTGTTCAATCCCCAAAGCCCTACTCCAACGCTCTCTCTTCCGTGTGCCACCTTCCCTGACTCCCCCACGTAGTGAGGTGCTTCCTTTCCACGCTCTCCTGGCATCCTAGGACTTCTGTTGTAGAGGAAAGAGAAGGGGAACAACGGGCTGCTGAACTCTCACTGTGTACCAGCCCCTGGGGCTGGGCACATCACAGGCAATATCCCGCCTCAGGCTCTCGGCAACTCTGCAAGGGAGGACATAGTCCCCCTTTACACAGATGAGAAAATGGGCTCAGAGAGGTTAAGTCTCTTGCCCGAGGTCACACAGTCAGCTGGTGAGAAAGCGGGAACAGGAGACCACAGCAGCCTCATTCCAGGGTCAGCACTGTCCAGGGTCAGTGAAGGCAGGATGGCGGGCCAGGTTGGCATTGCACTCTGTTCCCAGGCCCCAGAGGAACAGGAGACCACAGCAGCCTCATCCCAGGGTCAGCACTGTCCAGGGTCAATGAAGGCAGGGATGGTGGGCCAGGTTGGCATTGCACTCTGTTCCCAGGCCCCAGCACAGACATGGCGCACAGTGGGCGCTCCTGGCTTGGAGGGAGCGGGCAGAGGCTGCCCTGGAGCTGGCTGCGGCTGCGCTGCCCTCCTTGGGGCCTAGGTGGCGATGTGCACACTCAGTCTCCCCAGCCCCCGCGGGCCTCCACCTTCAGCCAAGGACCCAGGGCCTGGGAAGATACTGCTCTGTCCCCCAGCTTCCCCTGCCTGGCAGCCTCTTGGACCAGTCCAGCTCCTACCTTCTGTACCCCTTGCTCAGGCTGATCACCATGGCGGGACCTCAGGCTGGGCCAGCTCTCCTTCCCCACCCTGTTGTGAAAGGGAGGGAGGGACTCACTTGTGTCCCCGGTCAGACCAGGAAGCCCACTGGCTCAAGTGCCCAGGGTTGGGGGAGAGGGGATGGTGCCAGGGACCCCCCCCTCCCTGCTCTCCCTTCCCCTGTGGTTCCAGGGCACCCTCCCCACACCCCACAAAGCCAGGAGTGGCCATTTACCGAGCTCCAGAGACCAAGACTGAGGATCTCAGCCACTCTGCCTGGCCCAGACGGGATGGGGGCAGGGATGGAGATTAAGAGGACAGGGACAGGACTCTGTCCGGAGCACCTCACAAGGCAGGTGGGAGCTGAGGCAGAACCCAGACCTCCTGATGTGTGTCCTCAACAATTCCCAGCACCGTCTGGAGCTTCTACAGGGCCCCAGGGGCAACTGGAGAAAAATGCAGTCCAACCAGTTATCTGAGGCAGTAATAATAAAAATAACAACAACTCCCATTTCTGCCTGGTTGTCAGCCTTTCACCTGCAGCACCTCATTTGTCCTTGCACCTGCCGGGGGAGGTGGGTGCCCTTGCCCCTCGTTCTACCACTGCCCAGAGAGGAAGGGGCTCGGCCAGCTCCCAGAGTGTGCACCCGGGTCCTAGCTTCCGGTCCTGAAGGTTCGCCGAAGGGAGGGATGGGAGTTGGCGTGGGGTGGGGAGGCATGCATGGAGGTGAGAGCAGGGAAGGCTGAGCTTCAGGGTGGGGTGAGGCAGCCATGTTATGAAGTGCAGGCGTATTCCTCCTCCTCCAGACCGGTCCCCTCACCTCCCCACCCACTCCTGCAAGGAGCCTCTTTCAAAGCAGCATCCAGGCTCTGCCCTGGGCCAGGCTACCTCTCCTCCTCCGGCCCCACCCTGACCTCAGCTCCCCCACAGCCACCTGGGCCTCCTCTGACTATCCATTCGGGTTTTCTCTGCCTGCCCTTAGGCAAGTCTCTTCTCCCTTCTTGGACACAGTTTCCCCATTTGTACAGCCAGTGAGTTGGGCTGTGAGTTTTGCCTTTCTGCTCTCATGAGCTGACCTCTCTGGGGGAAAGGGTGAAGGCAAGGTCAACAGAAGGGACGGGGGAACGTGTGTGGGCATCTACCAAGTGCCAGGCAGCCAGGCCCAGCGTCCTTGCTGGTGGCACAGAGCCTCCAAAGGCAGACACTGCCCAGAAGGCTCAGGGAGGGTGGGCACCATTTCCCCGCCTGCCGGAGCCTCCATTTCCTTATCTGTCTAGTAGGGATGACAAATCCTCACGGGGCTGGAGGGAGAGCCCAATGAAAGAACGTGTACAAACTGCCTCACGCAGCACCCGCTACAGAAGCGCCCCAAAATGTTGTCATCACTGCTGTCGCCGTCCTCATCTGTCCCCTCTCCTGGTCTGTTCCAGCCCATTCAGGGCCCAACCTTCAAAGCTCCTTACTTGGCACCAAAACAGCCTGGGCTCTACTCCCAGTTCTGCCGTTAACCTGCTGAGTCACCCAAACCTCCGTTTCTTCACCTGCCCAATGGGCCAATGAGATTTGTGTGGACCAGGATTAGGAGCAGGCAGTGCCAGGTACAGGGCGTGGCCAATAACGTGCCTGGTGAGCATTTGTCTCCTTCCTTCTCTGTTGAACCAAAATGAAATGTTATGACAGAGCAGAGCACATACACAATCATGCCATAGCTAGTATTTAATGAGCACCTTCCAGTGCCTGACACGGGCCTCAGGATTTGCTGATTTAACTCAATCCTCATAAACAACACTAGGAGGTGGTGCAGACTATGCCCATTTTACAGAGAGGGAAACTGAGCCACAGAGAAGCAAAATGCCATGTTCTCAGAGCCCCTGATGCTGCTTAGAGCCCATCAGCAGTCAGCACTCACGTTTATTGAGTAGCTACTACGTGCCAGGCGGCGTCCCAACCCCTTCCCCATGTTAGCACCTTCAGTCCTCCCAACAATGCTATGAAGTAGTTATTCTCATTGTCCCCATTTGGCACCTGAGAAACCGAGGCACAGAGAGATGAAGCCATCCGTCCACTGGGCACATGGCTGAGCCAGAGCTCAAGCCTAGGTCTGGGTAACTCGTCCACCTGGTTCTCATAACCCCGAGAGTCTGGCACTCCCACGAAGCCTCAGCAGCACCCAGGGGTGCAGGCCAGAGCTCCAAGGCTCTGGGAGGTTATGGGGAGGTGAGCCCTCAGGGAGCTGGGGTCTCCGGTGGGGCAAAGACACACTCTCTCGGGAGGGCAAACATAACCCCCACCCCCCAGCTCCACGTGCCCCAGACAGAGCAAGGAACAGGTGCACAGATCCCAGCCCCAGGCGAGGTGAGGGGGGAACTGTTTGGCAGCTGGAGCCCTGCTGTGAACAAGAAGAAACCCAGCCTGCAGCCCCTTGGCCCTGGCAGGAGATTAACAAAACAAATACCCGAGCAATCTTGATTTCAACACGTGGGGAGGGGGCCAAGTGTCAGGGTGCAGGGGGTGGGAGGGAAACCTGGAGACATTTTACCACCTAAATAACTTTCCCTCTGTTTAGTTTCACACGAACGTACACTCAAGTGCTCACTCTCTCTCTCTTTTTTTTACATTTTTATTTTATTTTTACAAATGCTCAAACTTTCCTGCCACAAATTATTCTTGGCCAGGTTACAAGTAGAAAGGCCGTGTGTATCCTTTCCTTGACAAAAAGAGAGGGGGCGGGAGGGTTCTTATGAAATATTTGGGTTGTGGGTTTGAGGTGGGATTTCTCTCTTAATTTTCCTGACTGTGCCTCCGCCTGGGAGCCCAGGAGTTCTTGCCTCCTCGCGCGGGCAACCGTTTCCGCGGGGTCGACATCTTTCCACCACTGTGCTCGCCTCTGGCTGCCCTAACGGGACTCCGGGACTTGGTGGTTCTGGTTTCACAGAGCTGGTTTGCAGTAGCATCTGGAAACAGCAGATTGGAGCTGCCATTGGAGCGGCTCAACTCGCCGGCCGGGTCCCACACCTGGACCAGCTGGAGGGGCCTGTCTGGCAGCCTGGGGGCCGGGGCAGAGGTTCCCAAATCCCCCGACGGGCCTGGTCTGCTCTACCCCGGACCAAGGAAGGGACTGGCGCTGGAACCTCCCCAGTTGAGCAGGAGGAGATGAGCTGTCCAGTGGACCTCAACCCTGCCCCATCCTCCAGTCTCCCACTCCTATGGGGTGGCCCAGGCCCCCTCCCCAGCCTCATCTCACCACTCTGCCTTCCCTCAGCTCACTCCAGCCACGTCATTTCTCAAACATATCAAGCTTTTCCCACCTCGGGGCCTTGGCCAGTGCTCTTTCCTCTTCCCGGAATGCCTGCCCCTCCACTCTTCCCATGGCACCCTCCTGTTGATTGCACGGGTCTCAGTGGGATTGTCACCTCCTTGGAAAGACTTTCCTGACCTCATCCAAAGTAGGGACCCTATTATTTGACATCTCCGCCCCTTGTTGGTTTTCTTCATAACACTTAGGCAATTTGTTCTGGTTATATTTGTCTATGATTTTGTGTTTGCTGGTCCTACCCAACTAAAGTGAATGAATGAATGAGTAAAGAAATGAATAAGTGAATGAATGAATGAATGAATGAGTGAGTGAATAAAGAAATGAATGAGTTCCTTACATTGACATTAACCCTGGGCTGTCCATGGCTGCCCTTCGTGAGGGCCACTCCTCCCCAGGCTGGTTAGAAGGAACACAGAGGTGCCAATGGTGTCTAATGGTGTTCCCCAGTCCAGTGGGGGTGGGTCTCTGTCACCAGCAGGAAAGTTTAGGTGCTCTTGGGACCTGGCTGCATCACCAAGAACATTTCATATCCGTTTCTTATAAAAGCAAATCACACAGCCACAGCCACGCACTTGCCCTTGTTACGGTCTTCCACGGGTTGCATGGTGGTTATGGGAGGGGAATAGATGGGCCTCTTGGTTCCCCCATCTCTACACCCCAGCTCTGAGCACTGCAATCGCCCAATAGCCTTTGTTAATGGAATCTGTTAACATTCTCTCCTCCATCCCTGGTTAGAAAGGAGAGAGATTAGGGAAGAGCTAGGGGAGTGTGTGGGCGTGAGGAGAGGGGAAGAAGGGGTTCCAGGCAGGAGGGGGCTGTGCACTTTGAGCAAAGGCCCCTAGAAACACACGGGGGCGGGAGGAGGAGGAAGAGATTCTGTGGAGACAGACATGGTGGACAGTTTCTCTGCTAAACACTCTCAGTCTTGGAGTTCTGAATACGCATCCTGGTGCTTCATTCAACACAGTGTAGTGCGTACCTCCCAGGCACCGGGCACCTGCTGGGGCTGGAGGCTGGGACACGGCGTGGGTCAAAACAGACAAGAATCCCTGTCCTCACAGAGCTTCTGTTCCAGTGGGCAGTGGTGGACAACAAGGAAACATAAACACCATGGGGTATTGGGTCAGGAACAGACAGGAACGGTCCCTGGGACAGAATGAAAAGCTAAAGCTGGGAAAGAAGCCTGTAAGTACTAAGAGGAAATATTTTCATGATCTGGGGTAGGGAAGCCTTCCCCCACAAGTTACAAACCCCAAGCCAGAAAGAAGAAAACTGATGAATTTAAAAATGCAAATGTTAAGCCTTGAGGAGCAAGGAGCCTAGAGCAGGAGAAGGAGCAAAGGGCATGGGGGCCGGGGGGAGCTATGGCCATCAGGAACACAGGTGCGCCTGGCCTGTACGCAGCCACGCCCCTCAACCCCCTGCCCACTCCATTCCTGCCCCTGCCACTACCGCCCCCCTTCCTAACCTGTCCTTTCCCACCACTGCCCAGGCTGAGAGTATCCCAGGGCAGCAGCTGAGGCCTCCTGGCCCCTCCTTTCTTAGCCCACTGTCCCCGGCAGGGAACTCTGGGTTCTGTCCATCCTGACCGAGGCAGCTAGCTGCTCAGCTCCCCTATTCAGTCCCCCACTAAGGGACCAGGTGAGCTTGTCACTTGGCATCTGACGGAGGCACCTGTCCCTGCCCTGACCCAGATCTGCCCGGGGCACTTGAGCAGTGCTGAGGACTCCACCTCTGCCTCTCCCTGGCCCCACCTGGACGCCCTCAGGGCTGCCCCTCCCCTGCCCCAGAGCAGCCTGCCTCCTCACAGACGCGCCCAGGCGGCATGGCTTGGGTGTTCTTCCTGGATCGGACCGCCAAGAGGCCTTGCACAGCCCCAGCGCTGGCTCACCTGCAGCCACACAGCCGGGAGATGCAGAGCCAGGATTTGAACCCAGCTCTGGCTGGCTCTGCCCTCTCTTTGCCCTGCACCTGCCCACTGGTGACCAGCCTGCAAGCCATGCCCAGACTCTGCCTAAAAGCTGGGCTTCTTCAGCCCTTGGAACCAGAGAAAAAGTTGAAATGGTTGGGCCCCAGATCCTTGCAACACCTGGAGTGGGGGCTGGGCATGTCGGGCGGAGAGGACGGAGGAGGAAGAAGCCTGTGCGTTGAGGCAGAAAGAGAAGGACAGGGAAGCAGAGTTGACCCAGAGGACAGAGAGGCGAGTGTGCCCTGGACCCTGACCAGCAGGGCAGGAAGCCCTCGCAGCACCCACGGCACAGCGAGCCGGGTCACTCGGTGACACCCACAGGGCACCAAGAGCCAGCGAGGCCATGAGGAGAAGGAGGCTTCCTGGGTCCCAGGCCAGCTGGCAGCCCCTGCCAGGCCTCCCGCCGCAGCCCCAGGTGTGGAGGAGGCAGTCTCTCCAGGGAAGCAGGGAGATCAAAAGGAGGAGAAGCCGATAAATCAGCAGCCTGTGCCTCCCTCCCTGTTATTCACGCACCAGGGAGCCTTCCCATAGCAGCTCCGATGTGGTTCAAGGACCCGGGAGATCCCAACCCACGTGGCTCCCTCCAGCCCAGCTCCCTCTGCCAGACTCAGACCCCAAAGAAAAAAAGGAGAAGCCGATAAATCAGCAGCCTGTGCCTCCCTCCCTGTTATTCACGCACCAGGGAGCCTTCCCATAGCAGCTCCGATGATGTTCAAGGACCCGGGAGATCCCAACCCACGTGGCTCCCTCCAGCCCAGCTCCCTCTGCCAGACTCAGACCCCA
>NW_005354551.1:370591-373433 GCF_000412655.1 Myotis brandtii
TACACATAGACAGTTGGTGCACACGCACCACACAAGGGGCTGCCCACACCCTGTGGGCTGGGAGCCCGGGTTTGACCACCTCCAGCATCCCTGCGGTCTCCGAAGATGAGTGCCAGGTCTGTGCTTCTCAGGATGGTCTCCCCACACCTTCTTCCCAGAAGCCAGCCTTTGTTCTAGAGAAATCGGACGGAAATGAACACCCAGGGCCCTGTTGAAGGGGGAGTGGCAAGAGGCTGCACCAGCTGCAGTCTTCACGCCCCTGGGCAGAGCTTCCTGGGCACATGGGTCAGTCTTTAGATCTTGATCCCTTCTTTACGCCTGACGCTTCCTGCTCGGTGGCAGTCTGAAGCCACAGGCAGGGGAGCGGGGGTGGCAGAGGACACAGCGTGGAGTCGGTTGCAATGCCAGCTTCCCCATTTCTATGTGGCCTTGGCAAGTCAGCCTCTCTGAGCCTCAGATGCCTCATTTATCAACTGTAGAGGCGCCAGGCATGTAGGAAATACCACTTTCCTAAGCCCCACCCAGAGGAAGAAAGCGAATTGTCCAAAAGGACTCCCACCACAGCTCGGGGCTGATCAGAATAACAAGGGCCCAGTGACCAGTCCACGTTCTCTACGTGCACCTGCTCATTCAGTCCTCGCAGCTCCCCTGTTATTATCTTCACTTTGCACATGAGATGGCGCAGCTCACAGGGGTTGAGGTTGACCTTGGAGGTCCAAGGTCACACCAAGATGCACACCCAGGTCTGTCTAACACTAATACCCATGGGCTCTTAACTAACCCCCAGAACTGCCCACTTAGCTCATCTCTGCCTGCTTTCGCCTCCCCCTTCATGCTTCCCTGGGGCAAAGCCTGTGACCGGGGGGCCGTAGGGCTCAGTTCTTCAGCCACATCAGGGTGTGGGCACACATGGACACACCTAGCAGATGCACGGCATGGCTGTCAATGCTCTCTGAATGCTAATGGCTCCCGCATTTGTATCTCCAACCCCAGGCTTAGGTCATCAAATCCCCAGAGAGGCCCAATAGTGACACCAAACTCAACATCTCTGCAAGGAGGCTCCCCCACCTCCCCTGCTCTCCCCTCGCCAAGCCACTGTCGCCTCTCCATGGGCTCTTGCAACTGCCTCCTCACTGGTCTCCCTGCCTCCCCTTTACTGCCAAGCCCTGTTCGGAGTCTGCAATGACTCCCCTGTTGCTCAGAGCAAAAGCCGAAGCCCCGCATGTGGTCCTGTGGCCCCCATAGCTTTGCTGACTGCTGTCCTCCCACTCTCCCCATTCACTCTACTCCAACCACACTGGCCTCTGCTGTCCTTAGAACAGCCCGAGCACGCTCCCGCCTCAGGGCCTTTGCCCCAGCTGTGCCCTTAGCCTGGGACATCCGTCCCCCAGAGGGTCGTATCATTTCCCTGCTGTGTCCCTCAGGTCTCTGTTCAAACACCCTATCAGCAAGGCCCTCCCTGACCGGCCACGTAAAATAGCCCTCCCAACCTCAGCCAGGTAGCTCAGTTGGTTAGAACATCGTCCCGATACACCAAGGTTGCAGGTTTGATCCCCAGTCAGGGCGCCTCCCAACCTCAGCCGGGTAGCTCAGTTGGTTAAAACCGCGGCCGGCAAACTGCGGCTCACGAGCCACATGCGGCTCTTTGGCCCCTTGAGTGTGGCTCTTCCTAAGCCTTAGGAGTACCCTAATTAAGTTAATAACAATGTACCTACCTATATAGTTTACATTTAAAAAATTTGGCTCTCAAAAGAAATTTCAATCGTTGTACTGTTGATATTTGGCTCTGTTGACTAATGAGTTTGCCGACCACTGGATCGTCCCGATACACCAAGGTTTGCAGGTTTGATCCCCAGTCAGGGCACATACAAAAATCAACCAATGAATGCATAAATAAGTGGAACAACAAATCAATGTTTCTCTCTCTCTCTAAAATCAATCAATCGGTAAAAAATATATGTATATACTTAAAATGGCCCTCCCAGCCTCACAGCCTCTCTTTAACTTTGTCCCTAACACTAGTCACCATCTGGCATGTTGTTAATTTGCTTATTTGTCTAATGTCTCTCTCATCCCAGGGGGACATGCACTCCTGTGAGAGCAGGAATCTCTTGTCTTATTTATCTCCCATTCATTCTCAAAGCTTAGAACAGTGCCTGGCACCTAGCAGACCCCCAATAATAAACATTTTTTGAATGAATGAATGAATGAATGAATGCTAACAGAACAGTGAAGTTGAGGATTAGGAAATGAGGGTGAGGAGAGGAAGGGAAAAGAGGAGGAAAGGGATATGAATAAGAATAGACATGAATTAGTTACAAGATATGTTTGTGCACACAGAGATGGACACACACACACACACACACACACACATACATGCATCTGCTCACACACAAACACATTCCCAAATCTACATATACATGCACACACATCTTTGCACACATGCACACGCACACAGAACCCCTTACCAGCACTCTGATCTAGTCCTGTGTCCCCCACTCTACACCCCTCCCCAGGCAGGAGAGGAGCTTTTCCAGGCCACCACCACCACCCACCCCCGAGTGGGCAGTGGAACTCCAACAGCTCTGCCTCCCTTGTAATTTGCTCCCGGATCAGTGCTCGCAGGGGTGCTGGCTCTGGCCGGAGGTCAGGACCTCTCACCCTCTCCCAGGAAGTCCCACTGAGTGCCCCACCACCACCACCACCAGTCCCATACTCATCTGTGGCCCCTGCCCCTGACCAGTATAACCTGCTGAGCTGAATTCTTGCTGGGCACTTTCAAACAATTCCAGTTAGTATTTGAGGGGAGGAGTGATACTGTGACTCCCAGGAGGGGCTTGAT
>NW_005354551.1:373475-389181 GCF_000412655.1 Myotis brandtii
AATCTGTAAGATGCTTATACTACAACGGGAGCCCGCCCTGCCCCACCCCCAGCCCTAGTTCTCAGCTAACACCGCACTTCCTCAAACCTACAGGGCTCCTGCCCCCAAGGCCCTCCCTTCACTTCCCCAACTAGCGAACTCCTCCACACCCTTCAAGCTGTCAGTCAGGTGTCCCTGACACCTCCTGGCAGGGGCTCCCACCCCCTACTCCCCGTCCTCTTCCCTCTGTCACCCTGGTCTCTTTAGGTTTCTGCCTCCCCAACTGGACGCAGGTCTTTGAGGTCAGGAAGCACGGTGATGCCTCGGGACCCACTCCAGATCCCAGCACAGGGCCTGGCACAGAGCACAGGCCCAGGACCTGCTTGTGGAGGGTGGGAAATGGGCGGGGAGGGCATGCAGAGGCCTGGAGTAGGTGCCGGAAGTCCTGCTTGCTTGTGATCTTGAGCAAGTCACCCACCCTCTCTGGTCTGCCATCCCTGACAGCCTGGGCTCACTGCGGCCTGTGAGGGGCTGGGAGGTGACCCTGACCCTGAAGGGAGAGGGTGGTACCTCGAGGGAGCTGCCATAGTGGAGTGCAAGCCAGGCGCTGCCCTGAGCTGAGGGCATGTCCAGGCAGAAGCGGAAGGGAGAGGGTAGGGGCTGGTGCTGCCGCGCACACATCTCACCCTGTCGCCAGCACCGTCATCACTAGCACCATCACTGGGACCATCGTCACTACCTCCAAACCACCACCCTCACAAACACCACTGTCTCCCCCATTCCTGCCCCCGCACCCTCAGACCATCGTGGTCATCAATACCATCTTCCCCATCATCCACTCGCCCTGCTGCATGCACACACACGCATGCACACACATACACACACACGCATGCACACACACGCATGCACATACACGCATGCACACACACATGCACACACACGCATGCACACACACGCATGCACACACACGCATGCGCACACACGCATGCGCACACACGCATGCACATACACGCATGCACATACACGCATGCACAGATGATTTTGTTCTCCTTCAGAGCAGAACTCCATCTTATTCCTCTCTGGACCCCACCACACAGCAAAAAATCTGCCACTTTCCAGAAGCTCCAGGCTGTGGGCTGAAGGAAGGGCTCCGTGGATGAGGGTTAGTGGCCCCATAGTTTGGCCCCACTCACCCCACCTGGCTAGCCAATAGGGAAAGCTGGAACAGGGCAGGACCCAAGGTCTAAGATGACCCCAGTGACCCTCCTGTGTCACTGCCCCTGCCCTGGACTGACAGGGCCACCAGGTGAATGGCTTCTCTCTGAGCCCCCAAGTTGGTTTTGGGGAGCCTCTAGCCTGATTCCCAGGACCCACAGAGTGTGTCAGGAAGCCTGAGACCCAGTGAGAACTTAGAGAGTAAAGCCCCAGCCTCAGTTTCCCTGTCCATAAAATGGGGATCATGCTCCTGCCTTTCGGGGCTGTTAGAAGGATGAAGTGAGTGACAGCAGGGAAGGTGGCCAGCTCAGGGCCTGGCATCTGGCAGGGGGCACCCCCTCAAGCCTGCCAGCCCCTCATCCCCAGCACTGCATGGCTGCAGGATGTGGGGGTGCTAGGTGTCTCTAGGGTTGGGGCTCTGGAAGTAGAGGGAACTAAATCTTAAGTGGCATGACTTTTGACCTCGACACTTTCCCTAGATTATCTCATTGGCCCCACACACCATCCCAATGACATGCAAATGGTGACTCGCTCCATGTTCCCCAGCCAAGGGCAAAAACCCCAAGACCATTAGCTCCTAGGCCCCCCACCCCAGCTGGGCAGGGGGCACAAACAGGTGGTGTGAAGCCCTGAGCACCAGGTCACACGTGAAACTGACTCCACCCCCTCCAAGAAGCAGGGGCTGGAGCCGGGGAGCGTCCAGGTTGGAAGCTCCTAACAAGGGGTCTGCACAGCTCCTTGGACTGGTGGGCCTGGGCTGCCTGGGGAAGCTCCTCCTACCACCCTTCCTTCGTCAGAACTCAGGCAACTGTGTGGTTTGGGAGTCATCCCTGCTGTGCCCCACCCCCACACTCACTGAGGAGACAGGAGGTTGGTGGCCCAAGCTAGGCCCTGCCCCCAGGACCACTTCCTCTAGAAGATTAAAGGGTCTGGGTCTCCCTCCCGCCTGCCTCTCCCACCGTCCGTGCAGGAGCAGCTTCCTGTTTGCAGGGCTGGGCACCCGTTGCTGTGGAGACAGCAGGAGGTGCCCCCTCCAGGTGGCTGATACCAGGCCTGGCCGCCTCCCTGGGCTTGCTGCTATCACTGCAGCTGCTCCTCCAACAGCTGGGCTGGCAGCACCATCTGGTCTGTGATCAAAGGGGCCGTGGGCAGGCACTGCCCAGGGACCTGGGTAAGGCACCCCTTATCTCTCCCAGGCCCGGAACTTTCCAGACTCAGCACGCCAGGAGCCCAGTGGGGCAGGAGGGGCAGGCCAGAGGGCGTGGGAACAGACACTTCCTGGGAGTGGCGGAAGGGATTGAAACTAGCCAGGAACGAGGCCTGAGACCAGACAGACAGGAGGGGTGGTCCTTATGGCTCTCCATCCCCCCTGGTGCCTCACCCTGCTGGGGCCTTGCCAGCTGTGGGCCCAGCACTCCACTCCTCTGAGCCTGGTCTCCTCCATGAGCCTGGTTGTCATAATGAAAATGTAGTTACCGCTTACTGAGGACGAGCCGTGAAAGTGCATTATTCTCATTGAACCCACATGGCAACCCGAGGTGTGGGCCTACTTGCATCCACATTTTACAGAAGAAAACACCCAAATTCAAAGGGGTGAGGAAATTGCCCCAACGAGCACAGTTTATAAGTGACTAGTAAACATCAGCTGCTATTACTGCTATTTTCCTCCTGTTATATTCTGGCTGAGCTCCAAACAGCCCTGACAGGTCCCTGACTCCATCCTCTCCTCACACTCTGTCCAGCCGGGCCACCAGCATGAGCCTCACCCACGGGTTCATTTTGTTCCACCTAATGACACTTATTATGAATAACAATTATTAGTGACTTTGATAATAACTAGCCAAGTGCTCCATAATCTCTGTGGCAGCCCCAGAGCTCAGAACCGTAGTAGAAATGAGGAAACGGGCCCAGAGGGGGGTGTGCACACGCACTAGGCTCCGATCGGACTGAACCTCTCACTCCAGAACAGACTTCGTTCGCTCTCAACTCTTAGTCACTGCCATACCATTCCTGCCTGGAACAGCTCACCACTTACAGTCGGTGTCTAGGCTGGGGTGTGGGCTCCCGCAGGACAAGGGCAATGTCTTCGCTGTTGAATTCCTCGCATAGAACCTTGGAGAGAGGAGGCTTCGAGTCCAGAAACAACGCAGGACTCCATTCATAAAGGAATAACTGCTCACACCTTATTCATATAAGCTTACAAAGCCTCAAAGACCACCATCAAGCCCCTGTTTCTCTCAGTTCTCTCCGGATTAAACCATCTCGGTTAATTTAGAATTTCCCTGAGCTTGTAGTAGAGCCTGTGGTTGGCAAACTGCGGCTCGCGAACCACATGCGGCTCTTTGGTCCCTTGAGTGTGGCTCTTCCTAAGCCTTAGGAGTACCCTAAGTAAGTTAATAACAATGTACCTACCTATATAGTTTAAGTTTAAAAAATTTGGCTCTCAAAAGAAATTTCAATCTTTGTGCTGTTGATATTTGGCTCTGTTGACTTTGCCGACCACGGTAGTAGAGAAATAAGTGAATGAGTGAATGAATAAGTGACTGGATGAATTCGTTTTTGTTTTGTTTTGTTTTTTTAAATATATTTTTATTGATTTCAGAGAGAAAGGGAGAGGGAGAGAGAGATAGAAACATCAATGATGAGAGAGAATCATTGATCAGTTGCCTCCTGCACCCCCCACACTGGGGATGGAGCCCGAAACCACAGCATATGCCCTGACCGGGAATTGAACCGTGACCTCCTGGTTCATAGGTTGATGCTCAACCACTGAGCCATGCCGGCTGGGCACTAGATGAATTCTTGAGTGTGTAAGTGAGCAAACAAATTAATGAGCTGGAACATGAATTAGAGATTTGTTGAAACAATGAAGAAAATGGGCAAATAGATGGATGAGTAAATCACGGAAGGGAAGAAAACTAGGAAGGAGAAATGAAAGAACAAACCATCCGGTGCAGGGGCACCTTCAGCAGGGCCAAGGGCATGAGAGCACATCAGTGGCCTCCAATTCACAAGCTCCCAGAGGGACCCTCCAACCCCCACCCACAGGCCCCAGAGCCACGGGCTCTACAGGGGCCACATCTGACCCATCGCCTTGTAAAATAAAGTTTTATTGGAACACAGCCACACACACTCATTTACGTGTTGTGTACAGTAGCCGAGGAGTAGCTGCAACTGAACTATATGACCTGCAAAGCCTAACATATTTTCTATCCGACCCTTTTCAGGAAGAGGTTGCCCTCTCTCCGGCAGAGCTCTTGCTGGAGGGACCTGAGCTGGCTCCTGCCTGGGACCCTCCCAATGCCGACCGGAACCCTTCCTGCCTTCAGAGGGTCCCTGGGACCCCGCTTGCACACCTCAGGACTGGACCCTCACCACCTCTCCAGGCCGCCCCTCCTGCCTGCCCCAGGGCAGCATGGGCCCTCGAGAGCACTTCCTTCTGCTGAGCGGAAATGGTCTGTCCTCCGTCTTGTCCCCACCCTGATCCCGACCTCCTGCCTTGACCGCTGGTGTTTACCCTGACCTCTGCCCCGCATCTCGTTCCTCACCAGCCAGGACGGCTCAGGCCCGGCTGGGTCCCTTTCTCAACCAGGGAGGCAAGTGAGTCACCGCGTCTGGAGAGGGGACATCTGCTGGGCTCGGCCCTCGGCTAATCTCTCTAATTCTGCGAGAGAGGCCCGAGCCACCCCCGCGGCCTCTTGTTTGTGCTCTGGCCTGGCGTGGAAGCCAGCGGGCCTGAGAGGAGATTCACTCACCCAGAACTGTGGGCTATGAGGATCCTGAGTGTTTAGTTCAAGTTTGGTTTTGTCTTCAGCTCCTGGGATGATTTCCCAAAAGAGCTGGGAAGTCTGGCCTTGACGGGGCCTGTGCACCAGAAGGCAGCGCTGTGCTCATTGACGCTCACGCAGATTCCTGTACCCACCTCACAGGACAACCCACGTTGTCCACTTACAGGTCCAGGGCACCTGCTTTTCTGTCTCCTCTCTCCTCCTGGAATCTTCTAGAATCATGTGAGAACCACATCAGCTTCCATGGGTTGCTTTGGACCCATTTCCACTGGGCTCCCTTGATGCCCTAGTCCAGTGATGGCGAACCTTTTGAGCTCGGCGTGTCAGCATTTTGAAAAACCCTAACTTAACTCTGGTGCCGTGTCACATATAGAAATTTTTTGATATTTGCAACCATAGTAAAACAAAGATGTATACTTTTTATATTTATTTTATATATTTAAATGCCATTTAACAAAGAAAAATCAACCAAAAAAATGAGTTCGCGTGTCACCTCTGACACACGTGTCATAGGTTCGCCATCACTGCCCTAGCCCATTTCACAGATGGGAAGACTGACACGCCTCCGAAGTGCTGGGACTCAGGACTCACATTTCAGCGAGCAAATCACTGAGCAGTGGGTGCCTGACAGAGCAGCAGGGCATGGAGAGGCAAGCTGCTGGGTTTGAAGCCGGAGGCCCGAGTTCCTCCGCCCAGCGGAAGAAAGGAAAAGCATGCCAGGAAGGAACAGCATGGGCAAAGCGGTGAGTCTAGAAGGCTTCTTCCCCACAGATTCTAAGTGCGATGTGCCCATTGCCTCTGTAACTGTGACTGCAAAGGGCCCACAGATTTGGGGGCAAAGAGCAGAGAGAGAGAGAAGTCAGTGAGGAAAGCATAGCAGCCATGAACACAGGCTCTGGAAGCAGGCTGACTGGGTGAGGGCCTGGCACTGCCACTCTTTTGCGGAGCCTGCTTTCCCCGTCTGTCCCATGGGGCTCATCATGCGGAGCTCGCCGTCGTTTGGGGGTGAAATGAGGTCATGTGTGTCAAATGCCGGGCCCAGGGGCTGGCCCCAGCCAGGTGCTCGGCCAGGGGATGCCCGTCTTTCTGTGCGGAAGCAGAGCGCTTCTCATCACTTGCTATTTGAATCCAGAGCTCAGCTTGAGTCCCAGAGTGAGGTGATGTCTGATCACCGTGGTGTGAACCCTCCGCCATCCCCAGCCCAACCCCGTGAGGCCGGGGAGGGGCCGCGCCACCGTGGGAGCGTACCTGGCCTGCGTCTGCCCCCGTGGCGTCACCTGCGCACTTTAATGAAAAATTCACGGCCGGAGCAGAGCCAGGCCAGACCAGGAAATTGCAAAGTCGCGGGCGCCTTACCTCAGCACCGCTGCACACTCTCTGCTTTTACAGCTCCACGTGTAATAACATAAAAGCATAATTTATTAAAGTATCACTTTAAGTGAGGATGGCAGGAGGGGGTCCATGCCCGGGACAGGGGGGAGAGGGGGCTGTGCGAGCCATATTGCCCGGAGATGCCAAGAGAAGGGAGCACACAGCCTCAGGGCTCACCCACCCGCCAGTCATGGCTCCTGGTGCAGTGGCTGGAGGGCCAGGGAAATGCCCAGGAGGCAGGAAACCAGGGCAGCATCGCCTGGAGACAAGAGCCAGGCTGCGTGGGTTTGAATCCTGGCTGTGTGGCTTAGGATGGGTCGGTCGCCCTCTCTGAGCTGCAGCTTCATCTGAAAGTGGGAAGATTCGCCGAGAGGCCTGGCTTCCCCACATTGAAAGAGACTTCCAGGCACTGAGCAGTGCCAGGAAATGGCCTGAAATCACCTCATTAAACACAGAGGGGTATTTACACTGGGAGAAACAAATATTTATCTCTGGACCAAGGAGGAGGAGGGTCTTTGGAACCCCAGTCTCCTATCTGGCTCAGCCTTGCTTGGAGAGAAGGGACGAGGCAGGGAAGGGAAGGAGGGAGGGGGTGGGAGGAAGGACGCAGGGACAGAGGCAGGGCTGGGAGTCAGGCAAACCTGGGTTCAAACCCCAGCTCTGCCACCACCCACCGTTGTGACCCTGAGCATGGGTCCTCGTGCCTCTGTGCCTTTGTCCCCACAGGAAACATGGCACTAAAAACACCACCACCTCTTGGGATGAAAGGAAGTGTCAGCGAGGTGGTGTGAGCCTGAGACAGGTAGGTGTTCGGTAATTACCGGCTCTATGCCAGGCATGGTCCAAGCTCTCAACATCCCACAGGGAAGAAGGCAAGCAAGCGGTAGGTAGTGCTACATGGTGACCCACTATGCGCTAAGGAGCTGGCAGCACCAGGGAGAAAGGGCCATGTGGCTCACGGTTGCACCAAGTTCAAGAAAATCCATAAATATCCCCAAATGACGAGGCACCCGCAGGCCTCTCCGGGCTTGTTCCCAAGGGAATGATGGATGGGCCATCCCACAGGATGCAAGTTTTCAGAAGCCAAATGCAAGGCCTTCGTCTGACCAAACAGTTGTATTTCTCGTGTTCCTGCATGGGCTCTGGTTGCTCATGGGTTCTTGGAATCCAGCTACTTCTCCCCACCAGCATGGCTGCCTGGTTCAGGCCACCATCCTCTCCTGCCTGGTCCATCTTGATAGCACCCTGACGTGCTTGGGGGTGACTGGGGTTGGCTAAGAGGAAGCGATAGCACCCTGACTGGTTCCCCGGCTTCCGCCCTTGTCCCCAAGGCCTTGTCACAGCAGCGACGGTGTTTCGTGTCTGGGACGTGCTTGGGGGTGACTGGGGTTGGCTAAGAGGAAGCCCACGAAAGGACTGAACTAAGAGAAATGAACACAAAGCAGTAGAGGACGTGGTCAGATGCAGGAAGAACTTCCCGACTGCAGGAAAGAAGCCTCTTCAATGTGCCCCCAGGAGAAGCTGCAGAGGGTCTGAGCTTCAGTCCTGCTGAGGGGGTAATATACGTAGTTGCTTGATGGGGCCGAGGCCGGATCGGGCCCAGGAGGCCCCAGAGAGCTGTGGACCCCGGAACACGGGCTGGCCGATGGCGTGGCCAGAGCAGATGGGGGCCCAGCAGCAAAGGCCTTCCCCAAAGCACAGGGATGAGCAGCTGCCCTCCTGCCCGACCTTATTTATTAACGTGGTGGGGGCTGCATTTGGTGTTTGTTGAGATGACCCTGGGGCTCTCCGTCCCACGAGCTTGAGCTCCAGGCCCCACTGAGAACTTGGAAGTGACATTCCCCAGCTAAGGGGAGGGCAGGAGCTCAGGCCAGAGGAGAGGGGAGACGGGGTCCCGGCAGGAATCAGACTCCCACAAAAGGGGTAACGGAGGAGGGATTTTCACAGGGAGTAAAGGACCACCATGCGGGGTGATGCTGCCCCCAAACTGGCATCAGTGGGGAGCTGTTAGCATCCCCCTCCCCAAGGGCGAGGAGGGAGCAGGTGCTGGGACCTAGATAGCCGCGGAGGAAGGAGGCCAGCCAGGGCACAGGGAAGAGAGGAAACAGGCTCTAGCTCCTACCCTGCCCTGGCCAGAGCCAGCAGATGCAGAGAGAGTTGGGTCCCAGAGCCCAAAGCAGGTGGGGAGAGCAGAGTGGGGGGCGGACAGTTCCTATAAGCCCTGGGGCATCTCCCCAAAGGCCCCTGGCCACATGTAGCTCTGCTTCGGGGAGATAAATTAAAGGGTCCCAAGCGCCTCTCTTGCGGTCGATAAAAAGCACAGGTGCCTAGGGAAGAAGACCCTTCCCATCTCCTTGCTTCTGCTCAACCCATGTCCTCACTGGGTTTCCATCTCCCCTCTGCACCCCCTGGAAATCCTGTGTAAGACCCAGCTCTGGTGCCACTCGCTGTTCTTTGTTTTACTGGCTGTTGACTCACAACCAGTTTGTGCCAGAACCAAGTTTACTGGTGAAAACCACCCGAAGTCATCCTGGCTCTGTCCTTCCAACCTGTGTGAGTTCAGGCACGTGGTCTGCCCTCCTGAGCCTCCGTTTCTTTATCTAAAATAATCTCACTGCCCTGGGTTGAGATGAAGATTAAATAAGGCCCTAAGCCCTGGCCTCCTGTTGAGTCTTATCATTGTACTTCCCTTCTTCACAGGGAAGAAACTGGGCATACAAGACAAGGGACCAAGCTGGGACCCCAACCTGGCCTCACCCCAAAGCTAGTTTTCTCATCATTGCACCAGGCTGCCTCCTTCTGCAGGAAGCTTCCTAGGTTGCTCAAGCTAGAAGAAATATCTCTATCATTCAAATAATAGCTATGCAGCACACAGCCATACCACGCCAGGCAATCAGCTTGGATTCATTTAGTCCTCATAACAGCCCTCCAAGGCCGCTCCTGCTGCCATCCCCAGGGGTGAGGAATCTGGAGCCCAGAGAGGTTGAGTAACAGAGCCTCTGGGGTCAGCATTCGAACCCAGCTCTGCCTCCTTTCCAGGCTTGCTCTGATGGACCCATCTTCCCTCCAGACCAGAAGGAGGTCAGGGCCGCCTGAGCATCACCTCTCTTCCTCCAAAGTCAAGGGCAGGGCCTCTCTTGGATACAGTTGGGCGAAGACCAGTTTGTCAGGGGAAAGTCGATGGGGAAAGTGGGGTGAGTGGTGAGAAAGGCCAGAGTTGGGGTCACCCCCACCTAGCAAATCCGTCTCCCACCCCATCAGACCCACTACTCTTTCCCAGATGAGGCACCAGCCTTCTTGGTGGTCAACGCCATGCCCACCCAACAGAAGCCAGGTTCTCCTTCTGAAACACCAATCGTCACCTACCCCGCCAGCCCCAAACCTTCTAACCTCTCCCATGGCCCGAGGGGCAAACCCTGCTCCCTTGCCTGGCATTCTGGACTCCCATGCTGTGGCCCTGCCTGCGTCTCATTGCTGCCCCCAGGCGTAACCATCTCCCCTCTCCCAGGACACCCTCACTTACCCCCTGCTTTTCTAGAAGCACCTCCAGGCCAGGGGTAGTTTTTTTCCATGCAACCACCCTCCATGCCTGGGACACACCGTGCCTCTCACTCTTCACCTGGTCGAATGCCTGGCCCTCAGCATGTGCTCAGCGATCGTTACTGAATTGGAACTACTGGCCTGGGAGGTCTGAATTCTGGTCCCACTTTCGTAATTTGCTGAGACACATGCTTTCCCTACCCCAGAGCCTCAGTTCCCATCTGTACAAGAAAGGATGTGAACAGCTCTTTGGGGATTTGGACACTGTGGATCTCTCTCTCTCTCTCTCTCACGCACACACAGGGCCCATGCCAGCCTCTCCCCAGGACACTGCGCTTCTCGTGGATTGAATTACCAACATCTCATCAGTGGGCGGAAGAGAGGCGGGGCAGGGAAAGGAGCTATGAATTCCGTGCACCAAGCCGTCCCCGCGAGGCCTGGACCAAATGCCACAGCATGTCCGTGCCCATCTTCCTCTGGGGTGGGGTATGGGTGGGGGTGGATACGGGCAGGGAGGGGGTTCCCTAAAACTGAAATGTCAAAGAAAAGATACCCAAGGGAACTCACACAAACGCTCTTTCCTCACAGATACTACGACATGCTCATGTGTTCATAGATGACACACGCGCTTAAACATACATACATGTGTCCTACACATGCATTTACACACATATATGATAGATACTCTCTTGTATTCAGTCAACAAACCTTCATTGAGCCAGTTTGCTAAGAAAGATCAGCTCTTCATGTCTCACTTTTTTGTGAACACAGCCCCACATTTGGTCACATTCTTACACACACACACACACACACTCACACACACACACACATGCTCACACATCCCAGGCTTAAGCTACAGGCTCCTTCCAAGACCCTGTGAGGGGCCTGCAACACGTGCATGTGATGGTCAAAGCCAAGGGAGGCAGGGAAATCAGCAGTGGAGAAGTGTGCCAGGAAGTTAATTAATAAAAATATTATGACATTTTTATGAATTTAGTAACGTTTGTGGCATTTCTCAGTTTTAAAATTGGGCGACTGGTTTTGGTTTCTTTCCTCATTTTAAAGACTCTCCATTATTTGTACTTTTGTATTCTTTTTCATAAAGAAGGACCCTAAAATTGGGTACGTTTTCAGCCTCACCTGCCCTGCAAGCAATCACACTCAGCCTCCCTCATATCCACACTGTTGCACACATGTCCACATCCCCACATTTTTTAAATATATTTTTATTGATTTCAGAGAGGAAGGGAGAGGGAGAGAGATAGAAACATCAATGATGAGAGAGAATCATCAATTGGCCGCTTCCTGCACGCCCCACACTGGGGATCAAGCCCGCAACCCAGGCATATGCCCTGACTGGGAATCGAACCGTGACCTCCTGGTTCATAGGTTGACGCTCAACCACTGAGCTACACTGGCCAGGCCTCCCCACATATTCTTAAGAGTCAAAGACAGTGTCACACATGCCCGGGACACACAGTGCCCTACACCTGTCTTCCATTCTCACTTATGACAACCTTGAGCATCTCCAGCTCACCTGGCCTCAGAGCAGACCCCCCCGCACGCACGCACACACCACACTCACCCCACGATGCCAGCCTCTCCTTGTCCTACTCCATCCCCAGAACTGGACCATCCACGCCGCACCCTGCCTTTGCCCCACAGCATGGCACCCACCGCCACCTCAGCAGGAGACTGCCCAAGCCCACAGAACACCCTGGAATTCTTTCGGAGACCTCCTCCTTGCCCAAGGGCAGCTGGCATTCATAAGAAGATATGAGAACTGGAATGATACCGTCATTCCCGGGTTCAAATCCCGCCTCGGTGTGCCAATCTGTAAAACGGGGGCACAATCCCACCTCATGGGCATGTTGTGAGGAATAACTGAGCAAACACAGCGAAGCGCGGAGAGAAAACCCAGTGTATGGTGGCCATTCTGTTTTCCCTCCGTGATTCAGGAAGGAGGGCGGGAGCCCACTCCTCCCGCCTGGCCCCACCTCCAGCCCTCGCGGGCCCAGCCCCTCCCCATTGCCTCCGCCACATCAGCCTCTCGGGCCACCCAAGTGCTGGGATCACCAGCGCACCTGCTTCCAAGGGCTCTAATTTCCTGTAAGTGTAAGAATTCAGGTCAGACACCGCCCGAGGCCGAGCCCCCTCCCGGCGGAAACCCATAAATAACCTGGCGCAGGCTGCCTGGCCCGGGCACGAGACTTTCTCTCCACACTCACCATCAGGCTGCGCCTCGGCACGGCTCTGCCAGGCAGGTACAGCGACTTCCACCGACACGGGGAGGACCCTGGCCTGTGCGCCAGAAGGAACTTCCTGTACGATATGCCCTTGGCATCCCTCCCCTCCCCCAAACAAGTGCCCCCCCATCAGTCCCCAGGTGGCCCGTGACTTACACCTGAAACCCGTTCATTAGTGCGAACTTTCCCTGCAAAGGGCCAGATAGAAAATATTTTTGGAATCGAGGGCCAGGCCGTGTCGCAACTACTCAGCTCTGGATGCGGCCACAGACGCACATAAATGAGTGGACATGAGTGTGTGCCAATGACACCTTTTTACAAAACAGGCCACAGGCCAGACTGGCCATGGTTTGCCCACCCCTGCGTCAGTGCCAGGCCCCGCCACCATGCGGTGCCGGAATCCAGTTGAAAATCCTAGCTGACAGGAGCTCAAAGGGCCCTGGGAGTTAGTGATGTCAGCCAGCACTGGCCAGAGGATGAACTGAGGTCCAGGGAGGGGATGCGGCCTGTCCAGGTCCCCCGGCGGCTCAGAGCTGGGGCCCGCGAGGCTTGTCCAGCACTCTGTCTGCAGCACCGTGGATCCGTCCTCCAAGGTCAAAGCTCATGGCCTCTGGGTTCCCTTGCTCTGACGGTTGGGATGGAGCTGGGTCTTTGTCTGTCTCCCACACTGGACCAGGGGTTCCCTACGCACCAGGATTGAACATGGACCATCTCAGGGCCACCCAGTGTCCATCCAGTCCAGGGTCTACCCCACGAGTCACTCAAGGAGAAACATACAGAAGGGGGGCACCACACCCCTCTTCCAGCCCAAGCCCTGGGTTTCTCAGCTTTGGGATTACTGACATTAGGGGCCAGACAGTTCTAGGGTCTGTCCTGTGTGTCATAAAAGGTTTAGCAACATCCCTGGCCTCTACCCTTAGATGCCAATACAACAGCATGTGCATGTGCATGTGCACACATACACACACACACACACACACACACACACACACTGCCAGTTGAGAAAACCAAAAATGTCTCCAGACATTGATAAATGTCCCCTGGGAGGCAAAATCAGCTCTCTGCCCCCTTCCCCCCACCCCCATAAGGAGTCTCTGTCCTAAGCCAAGCTGAGGGCGAGAGCACACGCTATGCAAGAAGGGGCCCCCCTCCGCCGCCACCCCGCTTCCCTTACTCTGCTGTGGCACAGCTGGGGAACCTGACCCAGCCCGGGATGGGTCCGGTCCATTCGCTGCAGCACCAGCCAGAGGGGGAGGGGAGGAGGAATGCGACCACAGCTGCAGGGTCCAAAAGTGCTGAGGAGACACGAAGACGTTTCCCTGTGAGTCAGGAGCCAGGAATGTGTCGCCCAGAGTGGCCATGAGCCAGAGCCCCCCACACGCCACCCCCGGCCACCCCCCAGAGCATCCGCCTTTTATTAGAACAGAAAAGGCGGCAGGTGCCAGGTCTCCGAGAGCCTGTTAAGCCAATAAACTCCTCGAGTGCCAAGAGGGGGCCGCTGGGCAGGAAGCCACCCTGGGAAGGATCCCCCGGGCTGGGCCGGCCTGGGGAGAAGGATCGGGCGGAGACGGAAACCCTGCGGCTGAGCCCTGTCCACCCTGGTCCAGGCTTCGGGCGCCTGGCCTGCATTTCCTTCTCTATGAAACGTTTGCTTTGTATCATTATTTGATTGGCTTTTTATTTCAACGTTTCTTGTAATGAAGCCAACACACCACAAGCTAAAGCTGCGTAAGGAGAGTGGCCCCCTCCACCATCTCCCTCACCGTAACGCAGCTGCCTCAGAGCCCGGTGTGGGCCTGAGCCTTCTCGTCTGTAAAAATGGGGCTCACCCATGTGTCTCCCCACAGGGTTGGGGGGATTTGAGAGAATGTGGGTGCTCTAGGACTGTGCATTCCCTTCCTCCCCTCCTCGCCCCTCCATCCTGCTCCTGGTTTTGGACAGACCCAGCAAGCCATCCTCCTGGCCCCCACATCCCCTCCCTCCCTCCAGCCCCAGGGCTCTGCCAGCAACTCCCCAGAGGCCCCCCTCAGGAGCCCCTGCCCCATCTCCTCCTCCTGGTCCTGTTTCCAACCTAGATTCTAACTTAGAACAGCTTCAAATGCCACACCTCCTCCAGGAAGCCTGTCTGGATGGTTCATTTCCGGCACAAATTAAGCAGGAACTGCAAGAAGCATCTCCATAGACCCTGCCCTCACCTGGGACATCGTCCACCTGCCAAGTCCAGGCCAGGCCCTTTGTAAACACTATGTCCTTTAATCCCCATATCACAGCCACCAGCAGGATCTACTCTCCCCAACTTCCAGGTGTGGAAACTGAGGCTCAGAGAGGAGGGGTGACTTGCTCTCAGTCCATGCATTCCCCAAAGGGCCAGGAGGTCCAACCCAGATGTTTCAGAAGTTCACATGCACCACAGAAACTCCTGACTCCTTTTGACATTATTCTCTTAAATTACAACTACTTCTTACGGCTGCATCAAACTGTTTCCGACCCAAAGTAGATTAAATATAAACGATTGATGGATGATGGATAGGAGTGATATGGAGTCAGTAAAAGTAAGTGCTCCTGCAACACACCTGAACTCACGTGGCCCCAGGGTGGCTGGGGGCCCACCTCCATCGCCTCCCACTCCTGGGTCCTCAGCATCACTGGAGAAAAGGCAGGTTCTCCCAACGCCGTCTCCCCCACACCTCTGGGCCTAGAATTATATCCCTAGTCCCCTTCTGACACCTGGGCCCAGAGCCAGCTTTTCACTGACTGCTAAGTGGGGATCTTTCATTTTTAAAAACTCAGGCTGAGGCAAAAGTAGCTATGGGGGCTCTGGACCAAGTCTGGGGCCAAAATGCAGGAGCCCTGAGCCCTGGCCTGCGGCTGTGGGGGGCACTGGGGTCTCAGTGCTAAGGCACCTCCCCTGGGAAGGCCCTTCCTCCCACAGAGCATGCGTCCTGCCCCCTCCAGCTGCCTCCACCTCTAACCTTGCAGACGCTCATGGACACTGAGGCACTGTCCACTGCTGATGTCACTTAATGCAGGAGCGTCACTGTCCCCACTTTATAGACGAAGAAGCAGGGGCTGCAAAGGGCTATGCCATGTGTCAGGGGCGTCTCCCACCTGCCCTGCCCAGATCTGCCCAGGCTGGAGCTAGTCTTGCCTTCTTCCCAGAAGCACTGGCTCAACAGGTCTCCGTGAGGGCATGCGCCCAAGGCAGCTTTTCCCCAGGGCCCAGGCCGTGCCAGGAAGACACTAGCCCTGGCCCCAGAGGCTCCAGGGAGGGGCCAGAGCCCAGCCGTCCTCAGGGGCTCCCACGTTCACACTCACCCTTTCTGTGCCTCTGGCAGGCACTACCCCAAAACAGCGTCCCAGCAGCTGGGTGGGTCCTGGCAGAAGAGCCAGGGCAGGCAGGGGTATCAGCTGCTCCCCTGGCCTCAGCTCAAGACCAGCACAGACCAGCCCTGAGGGCCCACCTGTGCCCGTTGTGACTTCCAGGCACCAACCGGCCCCTGCTGACCCTCCTATCCCCACTCCACCCCCCCCCCCCCCCCCCCCCCCCCCCCCCCCCGGGCCTGGCCG
>NW_005354551.1:389233-394659 GCF_000412655.1 Myotis brandtii
CCATGGGCTGTGCCTGGGAGCAAACACGCCTGCTGGGCCACCCTACCAACTAGTCATAACCTCAACACACTGCAGCCAGGGCCCCAGGGAGCCTCCTTCTGGAATCTTAGCCGCCTAACCATCCCTCCCGAAAGCCAGAATGTTTATTCTTTTTATTCTTAGAGTCCTAGAAAGTTAGAATTCTCCCTGTAGTCTTAGACTATATGAACCACCCCCCTTTTCCCCAGATGCGTGAGGGTTTTTCCCCTTAGCCGTCAAGATGATGGAAGACTGTTGCTGAATAGGGCCCGAGGTCCCCAAATGATACAAATGGAGAAACTGAAACCCAGAGAAGGAGAGTGACTGGCCCAAGGTCACACAGTGAGACGGCCCAGGTGGGATAAGGACGCAGGTGTATGGTTCCTCAGTCTATGCCTGTGGCCCTGGAGCCTCCAGCCCCTTGAGCAACGAAGACTTCCTCTGGGACCCTGAGCCTTCTTGCCAAGGCTTCCCACCAGCCCCAGGAGGACGTTCCTCGCCCCACCCCCGGCCCCTGCCCAGCCCTCTGGAATGGCTCACAGATCAGGGCCTATGTCCCAAGCCTGCAGCAGGGGCAGGAGACACCCCTTCCCCCAGGCAGGGTGCCTGGGCCTCCGGTGCCACCCCCAAAATAGCCCAGCTCTCCGGCCCACAGATCAGGTTGCAGCCTCCCTGTCCAGATGGGGCGCCTGGCAGGGCGGGAAGCGCTTCTCCCTCGCGCTGCCTCCACCTGCTCCCCCCTCACATGTCAGCGCTTGAGCCTGGACTTAAATCACAGCCTCCCTCTTGAGGACACAGCCTTTTCTGGAGGCTGTTGGGATGGGAGCAATGGCAAGGGGGTGCTTGACTATCAGAAATCGGGAAGAAATGTGGAGGTGGTTCCAAGCGAGAGGGATGATTTGAGAGTTCTTTTACCGCCATGGATCTGCTATGTGGTTTGGAAGAGTCAGTTGCCCTCCCTGAACCTCAGTTTCCCCCTCTGTAAAATGCAGAAAGGGCCCGCCCATCCGGGATCAGTGATATAGCAACAGACAAACGTCCCTGCCTTCAAGGAGTCCACAGCCCAGGTCAGCAAACCCTAGCCGGGCAGTCGGGTTCCAGAGCCTGTACTGTCCCCCACACACTGTCTGCCAGTGGCACGGAGCAGCCAGGAGTGCATGGAGTTGTGCTGTTTTATTTAGGGTGGTCTAGGAAGAACTCTCTGAGGATTTGAGTTGAGACCTGCTACCCTGGACCAGAGAGCAGGGGGTTATGGGTAAGACCAGAGGAACCTCCTCCCCTCCCCAAAACCAAGCCTATAGGAGCGAAACTGAGGTTCCTGTTGCAAACCTCCGCAGGACTCAGCCCAGTGGCCCCCAACCCCTGAGACTCAGTGGTGCCCGGCCCTGCAATCCAGAGGAACCCATCGAGAAGGGGGCTGGAGAGGCCAAGGTCCAAGGGCCTGGATTACCCAGGAGTCCCAACTCTAGCCCTGAGGCAAAGGGAAGCAGCTGGAGTCCCGGGAGACCTCACCTGGGGTCTAGGGAGTAAGAGGCCAGAGTGAAGGCTACCAGCCTCAGGGACACCCCTGCATTACAGGGCTAGGACCCTGGAGCTTCAGGGGTGCAGGTGTCTGTGGTGGGTGGGATCAGGAAGGTCCCATGGTAAGGGCTCCTTCTTACCATGGCCACGCCCCCCTCCTCTCGGGGCCTGCGTGCAGCAAGAATACCCTGGGAGTTTATGGTCATTGCCCCATTCAACCCTCTCAGCATCCCTTTTTCAAGGGTAAAGGTAGGGAGATTCAGACATGGGGAGGCAAAGGGACTTGCCCAAGGTCACACACCTGGGACCCGGTAGAGTGGCTGTCGGAGCCTACAACATGCATGCTTTATGTCTTAGGGGAAAGTAAATATGATTTCAATTTATAAAATCTTATACTTGGGGTTTGTTGTTGTTAAAGTAGTTGCTCATTTAACCTCTTTTTTATTTAAAGGTTTTCTAATTTGCTCTTTCAGATGCGTTTAGAACAAGAACTTCTTTTTTATTTAAAGGTTTTCTAATTTGCTCTTTCAGATGCGTTTAGAACAGATGCGTTTAGAACAAGTGGCCCAGTGTCCTACATGATGCACGAAGGCAGGTTGGTCACCTCTTCCCCACCTGCACACCTTTCTCCAGGCCAAACACCCCCCGAACCCTCAGACTCCGCCTGCCTTCCAGATGGTTCTTTCCTTCTTCAACAGGAAACATTTCCTCAGGGCCTACCATGTGCCAAGTTTTGTCATGAGCACTGGGCAGGCTCACGGCACCCCACCCCCTTCCTGGAGGCCAGGATAAACGCATGAATAGATAAGCACTAGCCAGTCAGCCCTACAAGACAGGAACTTTGGGTCTCTTTCTTTGCCGATGTACCCAAGCACTTGAAGCGAGATTTGCCACAGGTCGGTGCTCAATAAATATTTGTCGAATGAATGAATTCGCTGAGATGGAAAACCCAGAGTATGAAACCAGTTTAGGGGAAGTTGATATTGAACTTGAGGTGCCCAAGGGCCACCTGAGGGAGGAGAGTGGTCGGGTATCCACCGTGTTGCATGTCAGAATGTGGAGCTTGGCAAAGAATTGGAGCAGAGAGCAGTGTCTGTTTGGCTCAAACTCAGCGCCCCCCCCCCCCCCCAAGCTGTCCCCTCCCTCATGCCCCCAAGTTCCCTTCCCAGGGAACTAAGAGGGGGTCTAAGAGCTGCCCCTCCCCAAGCTGTCCCCTCCCTCATGCCCCCAAGTTCCCTTCCCAGGGAACTAAGAGGGGGTCTAAGAGCTGCCCCTCCAGCCCCAGACTGGCCGGCCCTGCACCCTCCCTCTCCTAAGCTGCCCAACAAAAGCTGCCCTTGTAGGAGCCAGGACCATCGTAATTAAAAAGGAAACATAATAAAGCCTCACTCTCAAGCCAAATCCCCGTCCCTACAGCGGACGCCCGGCCCGCCCCGCACTGCCCATGGAGGACACACGGCCCCTTTGTGAGGCCTGGGCGAGGGCCACGCCTGCCCTGCCCCGCCCAGCCACTGGCCTCCCCCCCCTCCCTTCCCACACACCCGACCCCTGATGGCCTTCAAATCCTAGCGGAGAGAGCCCGGCCTCCTCTTCACACAGGTAGGAAACTGAGGCCCCAAGAGGCAGGGCCCGCACCCAAGCCCCCTGCCCCTTCAGCCCAGCTCTGTCCAGTGAGTGTCCTCTCTCCGGACTCCATGCCCCAGAGCAAAGGACCCAGATGGACAGTAAAAAGCTCTATCATGGAGCTCTTCTCGCCCCATCAAGCTGAGGGAGACCCCAACAATTAGGCATCACCTACTCAGTGAGGCCCAGAGAGGTGGGATTTGCCTGAAGTCGCAGAGTAGGGAGGAGGGAGACCAGGGACCGAATTCCAGGTGCTCCTGGCCCAGCACACAACTCTCAGCATGGAGCCACCGGCTTGTCCCGGGCACGGAGCAGGGTGGCCTGGGCTCCAGGCCTCGGCATCAGGTCTCTGCGCTGTAGAAGGGGTGAGGGAGGGGCACCCCAGCCCTCCTCCCGCAGCTGGAATCAAGCCCCCTGCAGGGGGGCGGGGCAGGGTATGAGAACTCCAGGAGGCTTCCTGACCTACAGCACAGGCCTCTCGCCTCATAGCAAGGTTGACCTGACCGTGAGCCCTCAGTGAGGACAATACCGCGTCATCCCTTCTGAATTTCCAGAAGTTAGAGAGTCTCCCTTGAGGTCCAATTCGACATCCCCCAAATCTGCCCCCGCCCCACCCTGGCCGTCTGCGTGGCCTTGGCATCCGGTCACTGCACTTTTGCCTTTTGGCCTTATCCCAGGGACCGCTCCCATCACCCGGGCTCCAGCTGGAGCAGCCTCAGGTAAAATTGTGGTGCTGGTTGGAGTCCTGCCCACCTGCCCTCTCAGGGGTCCTGTTCCTGACCCCCATCAGCCTTACCCTCCTACTACCACCCCCAACACCCACACTTACATTCTCCCCAGGCTGTCAGGGACCCCCACACGCAGAGGTGGTCACAGCTGGCAAAGGCCTGGAGGGGGCCAGGGAGACATGACGAGCCTTCAAATGACCAGGCAGCGGGACCCCTCCCGTGGTGCAATGTCAAGGGACTCAATGTTCGGTGCACCGAAACCGTGCACATATGTAGACATTCAGATGGGCTCCTGCTTAAGCCGTGGGCGTCGGTGGGCGTGCAGAGAGGCAGGCCTGTGTTCGGGATCATTGTTTAAGTGATAGAAACAAACCCCCGCCACTTACTGAGCTTTCGTGCCAGGAGCTCTATCTGTTCTGCATGTAAGCCTCCCTTCCTTACAGAGCTCTGGGGGGAAACGCTCTCATTCTTTTTGTACCTCAGGAAAGGAAACTGCCCAAGGTCACTCCGCCAGTGGGTGGGAGAGCTTGACTTTAGAGTGAGGTCTGTCTGACCCCCACACCTGCAAGGGGGGTACAGAACGCTTGACAGCCCCCCATCCACCCCCTGCTGGTGTCATCAATCCTGCGCTTCGCATGCTGACCCCTTCGGAACGAAGCCTGGGCAGAGGCAGCAGTGCCAGTCACCACCCGTTCTAGTCACGTCAGCAAACTCCAGAAACTCCGAGAAGTGTGCACGGGTAAGAGTAAGTGTGAGTGCATGTACGTGCGTGTACATGTGTGTACATGTGTGTGTTCAGGGCGGTGCCGACCAGGCCTGGCGCATGGGGCCCAGCCGTGGTCTGCCATCTCCACCTGTCCCCATGATGCAGCCCCCTTGGCCAGAAGGACTGCGGAGGGGACACCCCTGGGCACCCCGGG
The DNA here is from genome assembly GCF_000412655.1 of Myotis brandtii. Lineage (NCBI taxonomy): Eukaryota > Metazoa > Chordata > Mammalia > Chiroptera > Vespertilionidae > Myotis > Myotis brandtii. Next base: position 394,044 of record NW_005354551.1, read on the forward strand.
CAGGTAGCCGCGGCCCCCACGGGCTCTGCCCCCCGGGAGCCAGCCGGAGCAGGCGGGGATTAGATAATGCCTCTTGTAAGAACAAGGGATTGTTGCGAAGGGGAAATGAGAGTGGGGGGCCAGGCGGCCAGTTCAGATTTCTCCCGGGGTGAAAACTGAGCCCCCCGGGGAGGAGGAGCCCCACCTGCCAGGCCCTAATCCCCCTCGTTCTCACCAAAACCCCAAAGAAGAGGCCGTTCAGAGGCAGCAGATTCCTGGGATTCATTAATTCTGGATTTGCAGGAGGGACTGCCCGGGGTTCCTCCTGCAGGTGGCAGCCTGAGAGGGCAGGCGGGTGCTGGTGGGGAGGCGTGTGGGGCATGAGGGAAGGTGGCCCCGCCTCCAACTGCAGGCCTCTCTGGCCACGCTGGGCCTCCTGGGCTACAGGGGCCGAGGGATGCACCCTGGGCTTCCCCAGGGAGAAGAGTCCCCCGATGCCTGCCTCCCCCCGCCCCCCCCCCACAGCTGTCTCTCTGAGGCCAGTTCTCAGCTGCTAAATTTTATTTTCTTCTCTTTATGAGCTGTAATTTACACACAGTAAAATGCCCAAGTCTTACAGGATGAGTTTTAACAAGTA
>NW_005354551.1:395081-423501 GCF_000412655.1 Myotis brandtii
CCATCCCAGACCCAGGCCCCCACTGACCTGCCGTCTATCTCCACAGATGGGGTTTGTCTCTTCAGATCCCACTGTCTGTGCTCTGCTGTTTGTGCTCAGCAAAATGTTTGCAGATCAACCCACGTGGTCCCGTGAGATAGGGGGTTTCTGTGGAAGATGTCACCTGAACAGAGGGTTTCCTGGTGAAAATCAGTTTGCAAACCCCAGGATCTTCCCAGACTCTGAGCTACTATGTGTCCAATCCTGTGGATTCGCCTCCAGGATGTTTTCACATCTTCAACACCCTTCCTGTCCCCACCCAGTCCCCTGCCAACCCCTCCTTCCGCCACAGCCTCCTCTGACCTACCCCCCACACACAAAACCCCCTCACTGCTCACTCAGCCCCTGCCTCAACCCTGCCCCCGCTACTCCACAGCAGCTCTCCAAGTGCAAGTCACTCTCCTTCCAGACTCCTCAATGTCCCTGCATCACCCAGAGGAGAAAGTGCGAGTTTCTTGGCCTGGTACCCTGGGCCTTCGGGGTCCAGCCCCTCTCCATCTGTCCATCTCCTCCATCAGCATCTGTCACCCACAAAACCAGTCCTGGTGGCAAGGTTGCTGTGTTCTTTCTCCCTCTTTCTCTTCTCTGTGCTTCTGCTCCTGTTGTTCCCTCTGCTAGAAACACCCCACTCAGGAGCTGTCCAGATCCAGCTGAAGTATTGCCGAACCAGGAAGCCTGCCTTGCACTCCTTTGCCCCAACTGGGCCAGTGTCCCCTCCATCCCTGCCCTGCCCCCTGGCCTTCCATGCCTACCCTGCCCTGGTCTGCACCCTTCCCACACCTTGACTTCCAACTTCCAGGGACAGTGTCTTGTTCCGATCTGGACCCTGGGGCCTAAGCCAGGGCTGGCACATAATAAATCTCAGCAAAGTCCTGCCTCTGCATCTCCCCTTACCTTCCTCAGCTCTGACCTGGCAGGCACCTGAGCACAGAGAAACTGGATTGAATTGCATTGAGTCAGCCATGCGGCATTGGGGCAGAACTGAGACCCAAGTGGGTGGGGAAGCAGGAAGGAAGGGGTCACGTCCGGTCCTCCAAGGACCAGACAGATCTGGGTTCAAATCCTGCCCCAGTGTTGCATGGCTTGACAAAGTCACTTCAACTCCCCGAGCCTCCATTTCCTCGCCTGTAAACTGGGCACGCACATAATGTCCACCTCACTGTTTGGTGTTTGTTTGTTTGTTTGTTTGTGGATCCACTGACATTCTGCGTGCAACCGTCTTGGCATGATGTTGCCTCTGACGGCCACTATCAAGTGGGCGGAGGGAGAGAGAACAGAGGGAAGGCAGGTACGTATCCAAATGATAACAGGCATGGAAGGCAGTGGTCCCCACCCCCCTTAGGACCTGCGACCTCTTCCCACCGGCCTCCAGAATCCCATCAGACATCGAGTCCTTGCTTGTCTCCCTGGCCTCCAACACTGGCCTCCCTGCCTCCCAACTTGGTGGAGAGGACAAAGGCTAAAGTGATCAAGTCGGGCGGAACCAAGTGGAGAGAAGGTGAGGCATGAATGTTCATAGCAGCACTGCTCGTGACAGACAAAACATGGAAACAACCCAAACGTCCATCAACAGATGAACCGACAGCCAAAATGTGTTGTATCCGGATAATGGCCACGAAAAGGAACGAAGCACTGACACAGGCTGCAACATGGATGAACCTAGAACACATGATGCTGAGTGAAAGGGGCCAGGCACAGAAGACCACATATTATACAATTTCATTTATACAGAATGATCAGACTAGGCAAATCTATAGACAAAAAGTCAACTGGCAGCTGCTCAGGGCTGGGATGGAGGGAGAGACTAGGGGAGGGGTAGCTAAAGGGTATGGGCTTTCTCTTTGTGGTGATAGAAATGTTCCCAAATTGACTGTGGTGACGGGGGCACTATCTGTGAATAAACTACTAAAAGCCACTAAACTGTACACTTTAAATAGGTGCATCATATGGTAAGTAAATCATAGCTCAATGAAGCTGTGTTGAAAGAGACCGGGAGAGGGCAAGAGGGAGGTACGGGAAGAGGTGTCTAGCTCAGGTAGGAAAGGACATGTATGGGAGGGGAGGGGCCAGGGGTGGAGGGCTTGGTCTCAGCAGGAAAGCCAACCCGGGATTTCAAAAGACCTTACTCTGTTCTCCCACCAACCATGCGGGGAAGGCTGCTTACAAAGGGGAAAGCTGAGGGTCAGGACATGCTGCCCGAGATCACACTGCCTGGGAACTGGGGTTTGAAATGAAAGAGACGGGCCTGGCCCGGGCCTGCCCGCCTTGCCCCTCCTTGGGCTTCCCCGACACTCCAGGAATGTGAGACTGGCATCCCCAGCCTGGCATGGGCTGCCCTCAAGAAGCTGGAGGGTAGAGGGCGAGGCCATAGTGCTGGCACCAGCACTACCCAGGCAGATCCACACAGGTGTGGGCATCCCGGCTCAGCCTACACAGCTGCTGCCCATCCCTGCACCCCAGGCCAGGCCCTGTCCCCACCCCGGGCCAGTCCAGCTGGCAACACCTGCACCCCCTGACAGGAGCCAGCCCGAGTGCCCAGGAGCCAGGGTGCAGTGATGGCTGTCAGCAAGAGGGGTCCCAGGTGTGTGACCCAAGAGGGGACACACCGTGTGTGAGCATCAGGAGCGAACTTGCGGGAGTTTCCCCACGTCACTCAGGGTGTGGGCATGAGGGTGTGTGAATGTGTGGGAGAGAGCGCAGGCCTGGGTGAGGACAGGTGTGCCAGACGGAGAGGGGGAGTGTAGCTGGGTGTGTCCTGGGCCTGGAGAAAAGGAGGGGAGGGGTTGGCAGTGAGCGCCCATGGGCGTGTAAGATGTGACGCGGGGACACCGAGTGTGAGACTGTGTCAGGGGTGTGAGACAGCCGTGTGCCTGCAAGACCTCAGAGTGCCCAGAGCACAGGAGTGACAGAGGCCCAGGATCGAGCAAGTGTGTGAGTGGGTATGAGTGTGACAACATGAGGTAAGGATGTGTGAGTGGGGTGTGCCCTCACAGATGCCTTGGGGCCTACACACTCCTGGTATCCCCTCCTCCCCAAGTGGCTATCACCCTCCAGGGACTGCCCAGGCCCTTCTCCATTTCTTTTCCTCTCCCTCTGGACAACCCCTCAAGCAGTGAGCATTCAGAGGACAGACAAGCCCCTCCGGGCACCACTGCCACCTCTTACAAACTGGGAGAGCGGGTGGCCTTTGAGCCTCAGTTTATACATCTGTACAATGGGGATAAATTGCTTCTACCCTGGGAGGCTGGTGGGAGACATCCACGAGAGCAAATAACAAAATTCAGGCAAAGAATTCAGCAGCCGAATGAATGAACAAATGAATAGCTGAACAGAGGGGCTGGTCAGGAGCCCTTGTCCTGCCCTGCCTTTGCCCTGGCCACGCCTCCTCTAGCCAAAGCCCCAGAAAGTTCAGGGCTCCAGCCCTCGCCTGGCCTAGGCGGCTCAGGGAGGAAGGAGGCGTTTGGGGTAAAGACTCACCTTTCTGGATGGGCCAGGGCAGGCCTCACAGAGCCGAGGTTCCTGGGGAGACAACGCCCAGAACCCCAGGTCTCTGCCCTGACTGGGACAGGTGGAGACCAGAGGATAGGGGATGGATCATTACCGACGTGCATTCACTCAGCAAACCCCTTGCAGGCACCAACTCTGCCAGGGCCTGTGGCAGGCACTGAGATGTCAAAACCTCTCAGGCCTCCACCCTTGCCCTCCAGGGGCCTGGCAAGAGAGGGTGCGTGTAAAGAGAGGTTTTAATCCAGCGCGCCGTGCGATAGCATCTCGGGAGCCAGCGGAGGGCCCAGCCCCAGGCCGGGGTGTTCTAGGGAAGGGTTTTTGGAGGAGGCTCGATTCCTGAGTAGCACTGAGCCAGATGTTTCAGGCTGAGGCAACAGCCTGAACAAATGCCCGGTGCCGCCTGAGCACCCATCATGGGGTGAGGGAATGACAGGAGACAAGGCTGGAGAGGCCTTCAGGTTTGGCACGTGGAGTGAAGGCCTGAGGTTGGGTCCCCGAGGTGCACTCAGACATGTTCGCAGACACTGTTGATAACTGTCACTCTCACCCCGTCCTGACAGAGGTCTCGTGATGCACAAAATACTTTCATACCCAAGAGCTTGCTTGGTCCTTGTCGGGATCCTCCGACGGGCGTGGGGTAAGAGCCCGTTCACCCCTTTTTACTTCGGCCACTTGGGGACGCAAAGGCTGACTTGAGCTCTCCTTTGCAACACAGACGGCCTCTTCTCTTCCTACACCAGTGATGGCGAACCTTTCGAGCTCGGCGTGTCAGCATTTTGAAAAACCCTAACTTAACTCTGGTGCCGTGTCACACATAGAAATTTTTTGATATTTGCAACCATAGTAAAACAAAGACTTATATTTTTGATATTTATTTTATATATTTAAATGCCATTTAACAAAGAAAAATCAACCAAAAAAATGAGTTCGCATGTCTCCTCTGACACACATGTCATAGGTTCGCCATCACTGTCCTACACCCTCTCTGGAAATCATTTAGGGGGCAAGGGAGTGAAGAAGAAGGCCAATCAGCAGTTGCCTGGTGCTATGTTGTGCTGGGGTCAGGGAAGAGGATGTGTGTGCCTAGGTACCGGTACGATCTTTCATCCGGGCATGCGTGTGCAGGGGTCCATGCGGTGGTGTATATGCATGTGTGTGCACTCAACCATGCCATGTGCAGGAGGGTGGGTGTACACGGGTGTGAGTGTCTGTGGGTCCCCTGACCCCACCAGGCCCCCAACCCCTCGTGCTCTCGCCCACAATCCACACTAGCGAACCCTCTCTCAAATCCTTCCCAGGCACATTGTCAGCTCCATGGGAAACTGGGGCACAAGAGAGGGTGTGCCCTGCCCCAAATTCCTCAGCCAGGCCAGGATCTGGGTCTTTGGAACCCTTCACCTACAGGGCTAGCCTTTCCCTACTGTGTGCTCAGGGGCCTGTCTCTTAACCTCTCTGGGCTCCTGCTCTCAGCTGGCTTCCGTGAATTGGAAGCCATTTAAGAAGTGTAGAGGCGCTTGTTAAATGCTGGTTGATTTTAAACCAGGAAGACACCCTCCCTCATCTTCAGCCTCACAGCGTGAGTAAGGTGCCTGTGGTCTAGCCTGGAAACAGCCCTGGCTAAGGGGCTGCATGATCTTGGGCAGCGGCTTCCCCTCTCTGAGGCTGTTTCCTCATCTGCAAAATGGGAAGGGGAGTATGTTCTATGTGCATACGCTCTCCTTCCTGAACGTTGCACAACCTTCGGTCCATCTTCCCAAAACGACAGAGAGAGCTGCAGCTGTGCCCGCTTTTCACAGGTGAGGAAGCCGGCGCTCAGAGAGGTGCAAGGACTAGGCCAGGCCACACAGCTCCCGGTCTGCGTGAACTCACAGCCCACTACCCTCCACCACCTCTCAGAGTGAAGTCTCCTGCACACAGCAGGGGTGCCCTAAGGGTCTGACCACTGGGTCCCCACACCCCAGAACCCCAGGGAGGGGGGCCTTGGCCTCAGAGGGGTTCAGGCCCCACCCTGGGAGCTGCTGGGTGGGGTGCCACGTCGGCAGGGCCCCATTAGGCCATGTCAGCCGCGTGTGGGTCAAAGCAATTACACAGCCTAATGGGGCGAAAGTGCCAAAAACACATGTATTTACAAACCAGCTACCACCCAGCCAAGCTGCAGCCCAGAATGGTTGCGAAATGCCGCCTGGCAGGCGGGCGCAGCAGTGGCTCCCAGGCCGGTGCCGGAGCCGAGACTGGCACCATCTGAGCCACGGAGGCAGAGCCAAGCAGGGTCGCTATAGCCAGGCAGGTGACCCTCAGAGGGCTGTCCCATAGGAGGGCTGGGCAGAGCCATGCCCACACTCTCAGGGTCCTTTGCCCCTTAGTTGCCCAGCCGGGAGGCCAGAGGGAGATCTTGGGACCACCTTTGAGGCTCCTTCTGCCTCCATCTCCTCAATGCCAAGTCCAGCCTCCTTTGTGGGAAGAGGAGGACAAGGGAAAGGTCACGACTTAGAATGTCCCCAGACACCCCTTGCACCAGGAACGCTTCTGGTTCTGCCGCTTGTTATATGGCTTTGAGAAAATGACTGCCTCCCCCTGCCTCAGTTTCCACAACCGTAAAATGGGGTAATAAGAGTACCAACCTCACAGAGTTGTTGTGAGGATGAGGTGACACAATGTGTGTGTGGCCTGACGGTTCTGCTGCTTGTTATATGACTTTGCCTCCCCCTGCCTCAGTTTCCACAACTGTAAAATGGGCTAATAGAGTTGTAGTGAGGATGAGGTGACACAATGTGTGTGTGGCCTGACAACGGTATAGCCTGGCACACAATGAGGTCCTGCTCAACATCAGCCGGGGGTGAGCTGGGAAATGTCTGACAACGGGCTCTGGGCAGGAGGAGGCCCTGGGGTGTAGCACTGGCCGATTGCCACAGTGTAAATCCTCTCACCTCGACCCATTCCGAGCTACCAACATGACACCCTGCACACAAGGCTGGGGTGAGATGCAAAGTAGCACACCATTACACAGCAGAATAAAGTAAATGACAGTGCAATGGATAACTCAGAGAATAGATGACGGCAACATAGGACAAGATGAGCTTTGAGTATTGCTTTTCTTTGTAATAGAATTTGTTCAATTGTAAGCTTATGTAACTTCGTTTTTAGTGATTGCTTTGCTTAACAACCAGTTTGCAAATTCCTGCGAGTTTCACAATCAGTTCTCGTGAACTAGTCCAAGCCACCTCCGGCTCAGCACCAGTTTTATTATTCACGTTGGGTCATACACCTCCTCGCCTTTGTACCAGCCATTCCCTCTTGGCACACCCCGACTGTTTCCTCGATAATCTAGAAAATGTAATTTTGTATATCCCTTCTCTGGAAAGACACCATCTAAGGTTCATCGGGATCTCACTGAATCCTCAGGACTCTGAGGTAGATGTTTGCAGTCCCATTCTTCAGATGAGAAAACTGAGGCTTGGCAAGGTCTGGCGGTTGAATGGGAACCTTCCTCGGTGGAGACAGACCATGCCCAGGAACTGCCTTCCGCAGAGACCAGGTCGATGGATGCCTTCCTGCCCCGGTTTGAATAACGTTCCATTTGCCCACTTGCCTCTTCCCCTCTGTGCTCATTATTCCGGCATTGGGCTTGCATTCTTCGGGGCTAAGCCCTTCATGGGCAGCTTAGGCGCAGGCAGCTGTGGGACGCCCCTGGGACGGACCAGGAGAGTGGGACAGATGCCGGATAGGACTGAAGAGCCCTATGGAGCCCTGGGACCCACTGGGAGCAGAGCAGGAGGGGAGGGCTGTGCACAGGGAGGCGCTGCTCTGCCCACCAGCCTGGGGGAGAAGTTCTGGAGGAATGTGAGCTATGAGAGAGAAGGGGGCGGACAGGCCCAGGCAGTCTCCGCCTGGTCCCCTGGGGAAAGTGGGGGGGGAGGGAGGACAAAAGCCAGAGAAGACCCTGGAAGGGCCCTTGGCCTTCGTGGCCGCCCTAGAAGAAAACATTCCAGACCCATCCATCACGGGGGCTGGGAACCCTGGCGGTCCTAAGGGGAGAGGTGCAGCCAGTGGGCCCAGGGGTACCCAGCAAGGGTAGATCTGCCTCCCGGGCTCTACTGAGGTGGGAGGTGGCCCCGGGAAGGCAATGGGGTGTGGCAAACGGAACTGGGTTCAAATGTAGCCTAGTCACTTCCTGGATGGATGGAAGATCTTGAGCATGGAGGCTGGCAGACAGCAGGGGCTCAGTGACTATGGAATGAACAGAAATGCCCTTAAATGTGATCCCTGGGCCCCACATTATTAGGCCTCTGCCCCAATGGTCTTTAAGACTTGGGACTAAGTTAGTGTGGGACTGCCCCCCAGCAGCCAGGCCTCCCTTTTCCAACACGGACCCAGCCTTTTGTCCTCAATCTCAGCCCTGGCACTGAGGTGCTGTGCAACCGCAAGCAGGTTTTAGCCCTCTCTGGGCCTTGCCAGTGAGTGACGGGGTGGAGAATCACACAGGTCGGAGCTCCAGGGAATGCAGCTGGAGAAGGAGCCAGAGGCGGATGAAGGGACCTCCTGCCTGGCAGAGGCTCAGGCCTGAGCAGGACATCAGTCCCACCACGACCCGGCAGTTTCTAAATCACTGTTACAAAACCCAGAGATGACCCATGAGTACCCTCCACACACCTGCCAGCCCTTGGGGGACAGGAGGACGCTGGCTGAGTAAAGACAGTCCATGGGAGGGGGAGGGAAAGACTGCAGGGAGCAGGAATGGCAGGGAGTGACAAGGCTGACCCTTGCCACCGGCCCAGCCCTATGTGCACAAAACACACACACACACACACACACACACACACACAGTGTCCAGCCTGGGGAGGCCATTCTAATGTCCACCAGGCCAATCCCTCCTTTTCATACTCCCTTCCAAGGGTAGGGGCCCTAGGAGCCCTCACACTGTGCTTCTTAGGGCCTTGGGTGCCCTCACAAATGCCTTAAGGGCTGCCAAGGATGCGGGCTCTGAGAGACAGAGCAGCCTCCCAGCTGTCATGGGACCAAATCCACGGTTACCTGCTTTCTATGTTGAAATCTGAGGTGCGATTTCATTAGGGAGAGAAAAACCTGTGCCCCAAACTCAGTGAAAGGCACCAGGCTCACAAGAGCCTCTCCGGGTTTGCGTGGGGGGGGGGTGTTGGGAGACCACTTTTAGGATTAACTAATGCTGGCTTCTCCTTAGCACCTCCAGGCCTTGAGAGGCTCACCCAGAATTTGAATCTTTTTATTCCTCCCACTTATTCATGGAGCATCAGCACGCGGGGCATGGAGCGGAGCACGTGGTCCGTCTCGTCCCCTCTCCCACTTCTGTCCCATCCTCCCTGCAGGTGTGTATTTCTCTCCATCTGATGAGGAAACTAAACAGCTCAGAAAGATGAGGCAGCTTACCCAGAGTCACACAGCGTGGTAGGGACAAAGCTAAGACAGAATCCAGACCTGCCCTACTCCAAACTTGGGCTCCATCTACCAGGGGACAGTCTGTGGCCTCTGCCAGTTACATATGCCCCCTGCGCCCTCTGTTATATAGGTACTAGAGGCCCAGTGCATGAAATTCGTGCACGGGTAGGGTCCCTAGCAGCTGCTGGCTGCGGGCCGGGGCCTCCCTTCCCCCAGCCACTTGCCACACGCCGGCTGGGGAGGGGCTGGCCAGGGGGGAGGAGCCATGGGCGGTTGGCTGGCCGGCCCCACCTCCTGGTCAAACTCCTAGTCAAACTCCCGGTTGAGGGGATAATTTGCATATTAGGCTTTTATTATATAGGATGGCAAGGGCTCTACAACCAAGGCCCCTTGGAGGGAATGAGCTGTTCAGCCCATCTGGGTTTGTGCGATGGTGATGGTGGTGATGACAGGGGAGGGGAAATTCTTAGTGAAGCCAGGGCCCAGAACAGCTGTGCCAGGATGCTGTAACTGGGAAAGAAACTGGACTCAAGTCAAGGGGACCTGGGCTCATGCCTGCACTAACATCCCCTGGCTGTGTGGCCTCAGGAAGGACACTTGCCCTCTCTGAACCCCAGTTTCCTCAAATGTACAGGGTGTGGGATGAGAATGCCCACTTCTAGCGTTGACATGAAGGTTCAGAGAGAACCACTATGCAGAGGGACTGGCACCCAGTAGATGCTCAATGATGACTTTCTGTCCCCACTTTCTCACCTGCTTTTTGACACATTCTCTGTTGGCTTCTTTCCCTTCCTCTCTCACTTCCCAACGCATCCACCTGGACAGAAATCACCTCCCAGGCAAACTGCCTTCAAATCCTCGATTCAGGGTCGGCCTTTGGGGGACTCAACATAAGACAAGCACCTCTGCTGCTTATCTGTTCTAGGACCTTGGACAAGTCATTTTATTTCCTGTGCCTCATCTTTGAAATGGGAATAATTATTTAACCTTCATGGCAGACCCATGTGATCGGCACTGGGTCGGGTCTACCATGTGCCCCACTCATACTGGGTGCTGAGGGCACAGCGAGCAGAGCAGCACAGTCCCTCCCTGGAGGAATTCATCGAAGACAGTGGAGACAGTGGGGACGAGTCCAGGCCATGGGGTTGGAAGACCCAGAATCAAATTCTAGCTCTACATATATCCTCGCTGCGTGTTCCTATACAAGCTACATTTAAAAATACATACACGCCTTCTCTGTGCCTCGGTTTACCTTTCTGTCAAGTGGCAAGAGTAACAGAACCCACCTCACTGGGTTCTTGTGAAAAGAAAGTATGATCATGCAAGAGCAGTGGCCAGCACTGAGCCTGACACACAGAGCTTAACAAAAGGAAGGAGGTTATGGTCATTGTCGGACAGAAGTACATAAAGCAATGCAAACTGTGAGACTGTATACCTCACAGTTCAGTTATAAAACAGAGGGATGGCGTTGGTGCCCTGGGACTTCAAAGAAAGGAATCAGGTCCAAGAATGAGGCTGAGATGAGGAATCAGGCCTTCAGCTGGCCCATCAAGAGGACTGCGTGAGCCCAGAGGAAGACAGGGCATGGCCCTTCACTATTAGCCCACACACATCTGTCCCGCCTCCTTTTCCACCAGCTTCGCCCCACAATCCATGCTCCCAGACTTTTCCAAAGGCCGCTTGGCTTCCATGGCCTTGCCGATGCTGTTCCCTTGGCAAGTGTGCCCTTCCCTCTACCTAGAGCTGAACGAAGCCTTCATGAGTAGCACCCATGAACAGGCAGAGGGCGCCGGACCAGCTGCACCAAGCTGCCCATGGGGTGCGGTAAAATGCAGATTCCCGGGCCCTGCCCCCTCCAATTCTGCTTCAGTCGGTCTGAAGGAGGCACAGGTAGGTTGGAGAATCACTCCTTTCATTCACTGCACACTCTCCATTCATATGGGGAAACAGAGGCCCAAAGAGCTGACATGCGGGGCTCAAGGTGATACAGCAAAGTGCCCAGACTTCCTAGTTCCCAGTCCTGTGCTCACTAAGCCCCTGTTGTCCCTGGAGGGGGCATCAGGGCAGCCCCTCTGGCGTCCTGCTTTGGGAGGCATATCTGCCAGCCCCCTGCCCCAGTCACAGAGCTCCGTGAGGGGCTGCCAGGTGTGCGGCCCCAAGAAGCCTCCCAGAGGCTCTGCCAGCATTTGGCAGGTGGCAGGGCCAGGGCGCGGGGGCGGAACGGGCCCAGCCTTGAGTATTTAAATATTTGCTTTCTTACAGAATGGCATTCTTTGGAATATAAGCCAATTTGTATAGAATTAGTCAGTGCCTGCACCCCCTCCCCCAGCGCGGCTGGAGGAGTCCAGGAAGAAGGAATGTACCTGCAGCTTCGCCTGGTGTGAATGCTCTGGCAAGTCCCAGCACAGGATCCACCGCCTGCCTGCCGTGCCTGGGACAGGGAGGGGTGTGGCAGCTGGGTGGGCGGGGATCCCAGGCGCACCTCAGGCAGCCTATTCCCCACACAAATCACAGGCCGCAGCCACAAGAAACCACCTCTGGAGCAGCGGGGTGAAGCCACTGTTTTTTCCTTCTCACAGGCACACACACACCCTGGCTGTACAAGTTCAGGGCCAGCCCTGCCCCTGGGCCCAGGCCCCCATGGACCATCCCAAGGACTACTGGGGAGGGGCACAGGGAAAGCTGTCACACCAGAGTTCTAGAAAAAGCCCCAGAGGTTGTACATGAGCAAAATTCAAATCTCAACACTCCCTCCTCACTTGCTGTGCGGCCTTGGGTGAGACCCTCACTTCTCTGGGCCTCACTTTCCCCACTTGTACAATGGGTAATACAGTGGGGCCTTGACTTACGAGTGTCCCGCGGGGGCCTCACTTTCCCCACTTGTACAACGGGTAATATAGCACAATGGTAAAGCTATTTTTGAATATGTGTCAATGCTGATGTGACTGCTGACATGTACAGGACTCCAAAGTATTGGCACATTAATAGCAGCATCCAGACAAGTGTGTTCTGAACCCATCCTATATAATAAAAGCCTAATATGCAAATCAACCGAAGGGCAGAACAGCGGAACAACCAGTCGCTATGATGCACACTGACCACCAGGGGGCAAGAACAGCGGAACAACCGGTTGCTATGATGCACACTGACCACCAGGGGGCAGACGCTCAACGCAGGAGCTGCCCCCAGCCCGCAGGCCCCAGGCCAGCCAAGGCGGGTGCCAACAAGGGGGCCCCCCAATCGTCCTGCTGGTCGCCCCACAGATCGGCCCTGATCGCCGGCCAGGCCTAGGGACCCTACCCATGCATGAATTTCATGCACCGGGCCTCTAGTTGACATATAAACCTTAGCTGCTGTTATACGGATAACGGCAAACTATTTTGATTGCCTAGCTGCAATCATGCAAGTGAGTATGTCCTCGGACATCATGAAGTGGTACACGCATGCTGGAAGTAAGGCAGGATCACCTGGAATTCGGCAAACGAGCCAGGCTCCCTCTGGCTAGAATATATGTGTCTATGCTGAGTCCATCGACAGGCACTTAGTGACCACCTGTTGGGTAACTTTAAGGACGTTTATTCTTGCTTCCCGGACCTCAGTATCTCCACTTGTAAAATGAGCAGGTTAGAACACAGCTTCTGACATTCCTTCCATAGCTACCATGCTCTGCATCCATACAATCATTCGTGCAAAATTCTCTTGCTACTAAGAGAAAAGATGAAAAGAAAGGAGTTCTTGAGAAGGCAATGTTTAAGCAAAAGGAATGCATGTCTAAGAGTGAGATTTCAGGTGCTAAGAATTTCAGTGTACGACTAACTGTGAAATCCAAAACCAGCAAGGGTTCTTTTCCTGGATGCCTGTTCTCTATCACTAGATGGGATAAACTACTGCTAGGAGCTGCATGGCCTTGGTCAAGTTATTAAACCTCTATATCCCTGGTCTCCTTATCTATAAATAAGGTAAAAATATTGATTTTATGGGGTAGTTATAAGTGTTAATGAATAGATTCAAATTGAGCAGGATCACTCCCTTCACAGATATTTTTCCTCGCTCCTCCTCAGGTAACTCTGCCCTTTCACATTCATTCATTCATACACTCACTCAGCACATAGCCACTGTGAACCCACTCTGCACTGGGCATTGCTCTGGGAGGGGAAAATGGGTAGGACTGCATCAGATGAGGCCCTGCTCTCAAGGGTCTCACATTCCAGGAGGGGGAGACAGACCAAGGAAAGACAACAAAGACCAAGACACAGGGTAATATGACAGTATGACTATGAGGCCTCTGGAAAGGTCCCTTGGGAGGGGTGACATTTGAGCTGAGTCCTGAGTTACAAGCAAGAGCAGCCGTGCAAGGATCACGGGAGAATCATTCCAAGCAGAGGGAAAGTCTGTGCAAAGGTCCTGAGGCAGAGATCAGCTTGGTGATTTTTAGGAACAGAAAGGCTCATATGGCTGGAGCTTGTTGAGTAAGTGATAAAGTTAAAGAGGAAACTCCCGCCTGGCCGGTGTGGCTCAGTGGTGGAGCATGGATCCATGAACCAAGATGTTACCAGTTTGATTTCCGGTCAGGGCACATGCCCAGGTTGCAGGCTTGATCCCCAGTAGGGGGTGTGCTGGAGACAGCCGATTAATGATGTTTCTCTCTCATCGATGTTTCTATCTATCCTTTTCCCTTCCTCTCTCTCTAAAAATCAATAAAAACATTTTTTTAAGAGGAAGCTCCCATCTGACCTCAAAAGCCATTAAACCCCCAGGCAAGTCTCCATTCTTTCCAGCATCCCTTCACCCATTCCTCTGATAGCCCATTCCTCTGATAGCACAACAAACGGGCCCAGTTCCCGGGGGAGGGGGGGTGGGGGCAGAGACCACAAGCCCCTTTGAGGAAGAAGACCAGACATTTTAATTTTTTCTGAATTTAGGAAAGCTGTCGAGACTTTTTTTCCCCCAAAGGTGAGAAGCACCATCCTGGGAAGGGCAAGATCCTGATGCGTCTCCTCCTAGGAGCAGGGATGCTGTGGGCAGGAATGTAGGCCCCTCTGGGAGTCTTTCAGGCCAAAGTCAGATCTTGAAAAGGCTCAGCCCCATGGGTGGGGATTAGACAGGCTACGGGGAAGGGCTGGGATTATGGCAAATCCCTCGGACACAAAGCCAGGCAGGACCCCCCCTGCCCTCAGTGCTGCCCCGGAAAGGCCCCTCAGCTGACCCCCACGCTGGGTGGGGGCTGAGACTTTGTCCTTTTCTGCCCGTCAGCATGGCTGTGGAGGTGAGCCTCTGGGCCAGAGCCCTGGGCAGTGGGAGGTCCCCTCACGGCCACTCCAACCTTTTTTCTCCCCACCTCACAACCCCAATGCGGGCCTGCTCCCAGGTCTGCGGGCCTGTAGCCTCTAAGGCAGTGTGCATCCGACAGCCAGATGTGATCCCCAATGTGCACAGGTCGCCCACACATGTCTCATTCCAAATGGTAGCATTTTTTGTGTTACTTTCTGTTGAGGTCTAATGCACAAAAATGCATACATATCATAACCGTACAGCTCAGTGAGGTTTCCAAACTGAATACGTCCCAGATGGAGAAATCCAAGCAGCACCCAGGAAACCGCTCCCACCCCCGCCCAAGGGTAACCATTCTCTCGGCATCTATCACCACAGGTTAGTGTTGCCATTATTGTCCTGACAGGAGTGGGTCACACAGTCTGTGCTCTCTTTGGTCTGGCTTCTCTCACTCACCATGTCTGTGAGATCCGTCCACGTGGATGCCTATGGCTTAGTTCATGCCTTCTCATTGCTCTGTCATAGTCCACCATGTGAATAACCTTCATCTACTGCCCATGGGCAATGGAGCAGTTTCCACCCCAGTGAATGGTGCTGTGTCCCAAATGATCCCTGAACTCAGCACAAAACAACAATAATCACACATGATCCCCCCGTTTCTGTGGGTCAGAAATGCGACAGCAGCTGAGCTGAGGGGTTTGGGCTGAGGGTCTCTCGCCAGGTTGCTAGGGAGGGCTGCAGTCATCTGAAGGCTTGACTGGGGCTGGGATCCACTTCCAAGGTGGCTCGCCCACAGGGCTGTTGGCAGGAGGCCTCCGTTCCTCACCAGGTCCCCACAGGATTGCTCGAGTGTCCTCATGACATGGTAACCGGGTTCCTCTAGAGCGGATGACGCAGAAGAGAGCCCGGAGGAAGCTGCAATGCCTCTGTAACCTAACCTCGGAAGTCACACACTTCTGCCATATTCTACTCATTAGGAGTGAGTCACTATGCCCACACTCAAGGAGAAGAGAATTAAATCGCCTCTTCCAGGGAGAAATAGCAAGAACGTATGAGAATCTCTGAAAACCACCACAGTAAGTGGTTTTTACATCAAGTTCAATCTCCTGGAGACCGAGGCCACACTCCCCCTCCACCTCCCCCCCATCCCCGTTCCCTACCCACCTCCCCTGCTCAGTCGGCACCGATGAGACACGGGCAGATCCAGCCTCTGGTCTCAGCTTGGCCAAGAGCCTCTCTGAACCCCAGTTCCTCTGATAAAAAACAGGGCTAACAGTAGTGTCCACTTTGGGGCTGTTCTAGAGATTGATGCCACCCGGAGAAGTCCCTGATCCCTGAATTCCATTCCCGCGTGGCACTTACTTTATAGTTCTTGGTGTGAGATTGAGCCAAAGGCATTTAAAAGATTCAGAATAAGTCGGGCAAATCTTAAGAAACCCTGTTGCTTCCCTTCATCGCCAGCAGCGGGGGTGTATGGAGGTGCTCAATGAGCCTACCCAGTATCGTGTGTCCTGTCACCGAGCCGGCTGTGGAAATGAGACCCCACACACAGGCCCAGACTCCCTTTGGGACTCTGCTCATGCCAAGATGCCAGCCTGCCGTCCACCACTCAGTGTACCCTCAACCACCCGTGCCAGGCCCTGTGTAGATGCCGCCCATGTGTAGCAAAGCAAGAGCACAGCTTCTGTCCTCACAGAGCTTCCCTTTGGCAGAGAAGACAAACCGTAAACAAGTCCGTCTCACTTTACGTTGTGAGAACTGCTGCCAGGGCTGTGCCAGCTTAAACGGGGCGCCTGGTCTTGCCCAGGTGGGGAGGGGAGGGGAGGGGAAGGCTCCCTGTAGCTGGGCTCTGAGAGGGGGAGCTCGGGGAGGGGACAGGCCACCGGCACCAAGAAGAGGCCTCACGGCTAGAATTCAGACAGCGACTGCCATTGAAGTGCCGCCCAGGGCGGGAGGGCGGCAGGACACAGACCCACGGCTGTCAGGTTGGGCGCTTGTCTCCCCTGGCCCATCCTCAGAGGCTCCTGGGTATCACAATGGGTCACTCCTCCCCAACCATGCAAGGGCTCACCCTCCCATCCGATTTGCTCCTCCGGTGTCACCATCCTCTTCACCCAACTCTCGGGGACTGACCATGAGAGGGTAGAATGTGAATTTCAACCAGTTTGACTCCAAGCACCTCTGCCAGGCAGTGGAGGGAGACATTGCCACAAATAGACTCCTCACCCTGGCCCACTCTCTGGCCCACTTACTACTGTTATTATGGTGGGTGCCAGGCACATTTATTAATTATTATGTTATTGTCCATACAAACAACACTATACACACACACACACACACACACACACACACACACACACACGTATATACTAGAGGCCCGGTGCGTGAAATTCATGCACTTGGGGGGGGTCCCTCAGCCCAGCCTGTGCCCCTCTCACAGTCTAGGACCCCAAGGGGTCCTTAGCGCCACTGTGGAGGTGGGACAGGCTCCTGCCGCCGCCGCTGCACTTGCCAGCAGTGAGCCCAGCTTCTGGCTAAGTGGCACTCCCCCTGTGGGAGCACACTGACCACCAGGGGACAGCTCCTGCATTGAGCATCTGCCCCCTAGTGGTCAGTGTGTGTCATAGCGACTGGTCGTTCTGCCATTCAGTCAATTTGCATATTAGCCTTTTATTATATAGGATATATACAGATATACAGATATATATATGATTACCTTTAACCCTCACAATAGCCTGGAGATGGGGGTATTATCTAACTCCATCTTTCAGATGAAGAAACCAAGGCTCAGGGAGACAAATCATTTGTTCAAGGTCACATCATGGAATTCAAGCCCAGGTTCATTTGCTTCGAAGCATCCATCTATCTCTCTCTCTCACACACACACACACTCACTTGTGCGCCCACATATATCACTGCTGCCATCACTTCGACAGGCGGCTGTATTACCGAGCACTTACTCTATCTACCTCATCTCATTTACTCCTCACCACAGCCCTGTGAGGAAGACTGCGTCACTGCGGCTTTGCCGATGGAGAAAATGAGGCCCCAGGGGTTACTCAGCGGAGCCGGGGTTTAAATGCAGGTCCTTCGGACCGTGATGAGAGGCTGCTTGTGAGGCATCAGCAGCCTCAGCTGATGCCACACACCAGGAGCCTTCACACCCCACATCTATGCCACCTGGGGCGTGGAGCCCCCGAGTGGGGCCCCTCATTACCTCTCCTCCGCATCTCGTGGAGACTGGCTGGGTTCCCCAAGGCCCTTCACCTGTTGACCCAGCCTTGCCATACCTGGCCTCTGGGGTTCTGTCTGGCCAGGAGTCCCCCACCCTCGGGTTCCCGGGCCCCCAGGCTCTTCTTCTTTTCTTCTTTCACTCTGAGCCAAGCAAGTTAAAAACATGCCAAAAATGAGCCCCCTCTCGCTTTAGTGCACTCACATAATGTGTGGCAAAGAAGGCTGCATTAATCGCTCGGGACCCACATTTTTCAGTGACATTAATCTCTAGCCGGAAAAGCCTCTCTGGATGGTTCTTTTCAGTCTGAAGGCACTTAACGTTGGCCAGGGGAGCAGAAGGGGCCCGCCTGGAATTCCTCTCTCACTCCCAAACACCACACCCACCAACCCAGCCCAGCCAGCTACCCTGGTGATGGCTGGGTGGGTGAGATGCCTGCAGGGGATGTGGGGGGACAGAGGGAGGGCGGGTGGTGAGTGAGCCGTGGGTGTGCCGCGGAGTGTATGCATGAAGGTGAGAAAGGCTGAGTTTCAGCCGTTGCTTGTTCTGTGAGCAGAGCATCTACGTTCACGCCCCCACGTCTGCTCGCTCAGAGAAGTCCATCCGTGTCGTGTGAGCCGGGGCATGCCCACCAGCGACTGAGACACCTGTGTGTGTGTTAGCAATTGAAAGTGTGCACCTGTGTGGTCATGAGCACCAGTCAAAGGTGAGCATGGTGCAATACGCACCCATTAAAGAATGTGTGTGCAGCCCTAGCCAGTATGGCTCAGTGGATAGAGCGTTGGCCTGCAGACCAAAGGGTCCCGGGTTCAATTCCGGTCAAGGGCATGTACCCTGGTTGCAGGATCCTCCCCGGCCTGGGCCCTGGTCAGGGCTTGTGTAGGAGACAACCAATCGATGTGTTTCTCTTACATCTATGTTTCTCTCTGTCTTTCCCTCTCTCTTCCACTCTCCCTAAAAATAAATGGAAAAATATCCTCGGGTGAGTATTAACAACAACAACAACAAAGAATGTGTGCAGAAAAAGCTGCAACTCTGCCCATGAGGGGAACTTTAGGTGAAAGTGTGATTTCTGTGTGCACACATTGCAGTGAGCAAGATTGCAAGCACGTGTTTGCTGGAGCACACCAGTGACTGTGAGCTGGCGCGGGTCCATCTGACTCTGAGTGCGCACAGTGTGGCTAAGGTCATGGTCAGGTCTGGGGTAAGTCAGCGGGGGTCAGAGCCCCTCATCGATGCACACAATGCATTTTGAGACCTAATTTAAACACTAAATACGTGCTGGCCATTGTGTCAGGCAGCAGGGAGACCGTGAGGAATAGGGTGTAGTGTCCTGGAGCCTGCTTGAACCCATTCATGGAGATGATTGCACATCTCTTTCCAACTCTGCATTCAGCAACTTCACATTGGTAGCTTGCAATTGACCGTGGTGGAAGCATTTACACCATGGAAATGGGCAAATGCCAAATCAGGCCCTTCTTTATCCAGAGAGCCTGTTGTTAAACGTTACCACCACACCACTAAATAAGACAGTCTATCCCCAGTCTAACAGGATCCTACGCATGTTGATGTTCTTGTACATGAATGAACATGTTTGTGGGTGTACCTATGTACCCCGAAGTAGCTCTGAAGTTGTGCGTGACCAGCACACAAGATTAGCAAACAGATTCAGAGAATCGGAGAGAGAGGCGGGCTGAGGAAGGCTGAAGGACACTGGTTTTGCAATACTCCAGGGGATAGAGCCCTTCCTATCCCAAGGGCTGTTTGTGAAATTATCCAAAAGTAAAAACAACCCACAAAGGGTTTTTTTTCTTATCCAAAGAAAAAAACTTTAACCCATCAGCATGAAAACTGCCGCGATCCTCTCTCAACATGGAGCAGTGTCCATCCAAGCTGGCAGGGTCACATGGCTGCATATGGTGGCACTGGGTCCTGAACCCCAGTTTTCTGGCTCCGGAGCCCACACTCCTAGCTTTGCTGGCTAGAAGTGAGTCCAGAAGACAGAGCAGGCATGGCCAGAGCGGAGAGAGGGAGACACGAAAGTGTGAGCTGGGTCACGCAAGCCAAGAGGAAAAAGAGCTTTGGGGAAGCAAATGACCTTCAACTTCAAGACCTACAAGAAAGGTGCCTTCCCCCCATTTTACACAGGAGGACCCGGAGACTCCGGGAAGCCAGTGTCAAACCCAAGAGGGTCTGAGGTCAAACATCCAGAAGGGGGCTGGGGCAAGAAGGAAGACTCCAGACCCTTCTTCTTAGCTCCCCAAAGCTCCCACACAGCCCCAAGTCCTCTGACCTCCTCTGACCTCGGTTACCGGCTCAGCCGCCCAGTCACACTGACAGTCACCCCCACAGCCAGGCAGGACCCAGCCTCGGGAGGCCTCCTTGGGAACAGCAGCCCCAGCCGGCTCCCAGGAAGCGGAGCACCAAGGGAGCCAGTGGCACTGGGGAGAGGCCATCGAGACCCCATCTCCTGGCCGTCCCACTCCCCTCGGCCGCATTGATCTCCCTGGTGGGATGACATCAAGGGATGCTTTTCATAGGAGGCCAGGAGGCCTTGGGAGCTGCCCAGGCCAGCGCCAGTGCCGGGTTATTAATCACCCGGTTGAGCAGCCACAGCCATGGCAACCGGATCCTGGAGAGCGTTAGGCACACCCGCCTTTCATCTCTGCCCATGGCCGCTCTGCGTGGGCTCTGCGTGCATCTTAACTGCGGGCCCCAGGGAACCAGGCAGGCATTGACACACACGTGTATGCATGCACAGGTTTGTGTGTGTGTGTGTGTGTGTGTGTGTGTGTGTGTCATGGCACGTGTGTCCACATATGTGTGAGGCAGACAAAGAGCACTGGCTTTGGAATCAGACAGATCTGCACTCAAGCTCAGACCCCACCTTTTTCTAACTGGGTCGTCATGGGTGAGTTAACCTCTAGAGCAGCCGTGGGCAAACTACGGCCCGCGGGCCAGATTCGGCCCGTTTGAAATGAATAAAACTAAAAAAAAAAAAAAAAGACCGTACCCTTTTATGTAATGATGTTTACTTTGAATTTATATTAGTTCACACAAACACTCCATCCATGCTTTTGTTCCGGCCCTCCGGTCCAGTTTAAGAACCCATTGTGGCCCTCAAGTCAAAAAGTTTGCCCACCCCTGGGCTAGAGCCTCCATTTCTCGCCCCCATACACTGGGGATCACAGTAGTTTAGTAGCTACCACACATGCTAGTGGGGAGCAAGTAACACTACTCACATGGAAGTGTCTGGAACTTAGTGGGTGTTTAATAAACATACATTCTTACTCCTACGGCACATTGGTGGGTGTGTACATTTGCGTGGTAGGCAGGATTCTAAGAATGACCCCCAATAACCCTGCATTATCCACCACCCTGTGAGTGTAGGCAGAGCCTGAGAATATGATGAGATCTGTTGCATCATATGGCAAAAGGGAGATTATCCAAGTGGCCAAATCTAATCACAGGAGTCCTTTGAAAGCAGTGTTTTCTCCAGTTCTGGGCAGAAGTCAGAGCAATTGTTAAGTAGAAGGGGGACTGACACAGAGGAGCAAACTTTTCTGTTGCTGAGTTGAAGGGGGGCACACATGAGTGGCTTCCAGGAGCTAAGAGAGCCCCCCACCAATAGCCAGCAAGAAGATGGGGATCTCAGTCCCCAACTGCAAGGAACCGACTTCAGCCGACAACCTGATGAGCATGGAAGTGGATGCTCTCGAGAGCTTCTGGATAGAAGGCCAGCCCAACTGAGGCCTCGATTTCAGCCTCATGAGTCTTAAGCAGAGAAGCCCATCCTGACCTCTGACTGCTCAGGTGAAGGTACAATTAGTAGGATGTTGCCAGCTCTGAGAACATCCAGGGAGACTCCTGGGGCCCGGGTAATCCACAGTGACACACACATATCTGCTTTGGGTTCTGCGGGATACCTACTCTAGTCTCCAGTCCAAAACTGTTTTAAACAGAGGGGACAAAAAGTGAGGTCTAGAGCAGGCTGAGAGACGCACCCTTGGGGAGTCTGGCTGAGATCTGTGGGGACTCCTAGCAAGTCATTGACCTGCTCTAAGCCTCAGTTTGCTCATCTGAACGATGGGATACCAGCCTTAGCACCACCTTCATCTCAAGGGTAATTTGATTAAATAATTAATCAAAAGAAAGAGAGGTGGTGGCCTGTCCTCTGAGTATCAGTCTCAGGCCTGCTGGCCAACTTCAACCTACACCGGGGCACCCGTGGGAGAGGCCCTGGCCCCCCCTGGCCAGCCCTCCCTCCCCAGCCCTCTTTAATACTCAGCTCCCCAAATCTTTTCAATCACCTCCTCCTCTCTAACCCCACTGCCCTGCCTGCGGTCCAGCGCTTGCGTCTTGCCTGGATGACCACACAGCCTCCTCCTTGCATCCCTACCTCCAGCCTCACCCCCTGCCCACAGCCTACCCAGGGCTCCCATTGCCCTAGAGGCAAAATCTAAACTCTACTCTGAAAATGTAGAATCATTTTCAGTTTTGCCAAAACAACAAAAATTATTTTTTCTTTTTTATTTTCCTGGTACTAGTAAATTTGAGCAGTTTTGCATATTTATCCCCCTACTCCCTTCTTACCCAGATAATTCCTGCTCATCTTTACATTTCTTAATTATTCCAGTTTTTAAAAGGTACCACGTGCACCTGGTTCAAAATTGAAAAGGTATGAAAAGGCAGACACTAGAAGGTCAGTTCCCCTCCAGCCACTATCCGCAGCCATCCGTTCGCCACTCCAACAAAAGCCCCTCTTCCTAGCTTTTGGTGTGTGCACCCAGATTTATTCTAGGTAAATACCGGCAAATACATATACATGCTCTTTTTAAAGCAGATAATAGAATATCATACTTCTCTCTCTCTTTTTTTTTTTCAGCTAACAATACAGTATATCACTGCAATTGTCAGTCTTGGTATATAAAGAGCTGCTTCCTTTCTTGTTGATGGTTTTATAATGTTCCGCTAGAGCAGAATATATAACCCCCCTCTTCCCAGTAGACTCAGGCTGTTTCCCATCTCTTTCTATCACAAACGATATGTCACTGAAATATCATTTCACATGCATGTGAGTTTATTTCTGGGAAAAGCTCCTTGAAAAAAGATTGTTGGGTCAAAGGCAAAGATATTGCCAAATTGCTTTCCACAGAGGTGGTAACAATTTGCATTTCTACCTGAATTTTATCAGCATTCCTGTATCCCTATACACTCATCAGCCCAGTGATTTGTCCAATTTCATGATTTTTATCTGCTGGGTGAAAATGGTATCACACTTGTAGTTTTAATATGCAGTTTTCTTATTTTGAATAGGGTTGTCATCTTTTCATAGTTTTCCTTCTCCGTGAGTGGTCTGTCCATATACTTCATCTATTTCGCGATTAAGTTGTCAGCAGTTTGTTAGTGATTTACAAGAGCTCTTTTTATATGAAGGAATTTATATGGGCCAATTTAAACAATTTAAATCACTTAAATAATTCTTTAAATGCTTGGTAGAATCCCTTTGCAAAACCATCTGTGTCTACTAATTTTTTTAGGAGTAACTATTTCTATTTCTTCTATTGTTTATTGATCTATTTATAGATGTACTTCCAGATACATTTTTAACATTTTTTAAATATATATTTTATTGATTTCAGAGAGGAAGGGAGAGGGAGAGAGAGAGAGAAACATCAATGATGGGAGAGAATCACTGATAGGTTGCCTCCTGCACATCCCACACTGGGGATCGAGCCCACAACCGGGACAAGTGCCCTGACCAGGAATCGAACCGTGACCTCCTGGTTCATAGGTCAACGCTCAACCACTGAGCGATGCCGGCCGGGCTTGGTTATTTCTTCATAACCATTTCTTATTTTATGAATATGTGTCATTTCCATTTTACTAGATTCAATTATTTAATATCGTATCTATTTTACTTGGCTTTTAAAAAAAAATCCTTACCAGTTCTAGTATTTTTCTGATTGCTCGTTCATTAATATCCACTTTTATCTTTATAATGTGTTCCTCGTGATTTCTTCAGGTTTGTTTTATTGCCGTGTTTCTAACTTCTTGGCTTGGGCACCTAATTTATGAATTCCCAATCTTTATTATATATTAATAAAAGTAGTTAGAGGCATGACCTTCCCGCTGAGCTCTGCTTCAGCAGGAGGCTGTAGTTCTGACATTGAGTGTTATCACTATCTCAGGTCTCCAGATTGCTGCCATCTATTTTTTATTTTCTTTTTGATGCAAGATATGTTTAAGAGAGAGTGGTAAACTTTACCTTTTGTTGTTAATTTCTTGTCATATTGAATTGTGAACTGTAACTGTTAAAAGTAATGACAGATTTATGTATTTTTTCTTCTTTCCTTCTCCCCTCCATGACCAAAATCAATAATGAGAGAGAATCATTGATTGGCTGCCTCCTGCATGCCCCACACCCAGAGATCGAGCCCGCCACCCAGGCATGTGCCCTGGCTGGGAATCGAACCGTGACCTTCTGGTTCATAGATCAATGCTCAACTACTGAGCCATGCTGGCTGGGCTAGTTTATATATCTTAATGTTTATCTTTATATCTATAACATGATTAAATCTATTACTTTATTTTTCATATTTAAATTATACCTTTCACCCTCTAGCTATAAAAGTTAAGGAATCTGTGTATTTACATTTACTTTGTACAGAACTTTTGTTCCCTGAGTTCTTATGTATTTAACAAGTGGAATTGTTTCTCTAGAGCCCAGCTTGGGAAAGGTTGGTGTAGTGCCAACTGCCTTATCATACTTATGAGGAAACCGAGGTCGAAGTAGGAACAATGGCCCAGGTCACGCCGGCCTGTGCCAGGGACTGAGCCAGGACAAGAACCCATGTGGCCGGCTGCCCTGGCCGGGGCTTTCCCCTCAGCTGGCTCCCACCTCTGCCTTCCTGCTTTCTTGCTCAGGGGTGGGAAGGTAGCATCGGGCCTCTGCTGGGCGGGGGAGACCTTTCCTGCACTCTCACCTAGGATGCGGATGGAAGTGACCAGCAGAATTCTCTCCCCTCCCCAGAGGACAGCAGCCGAGGGCGAGGCCGAGAGGACTGGTGGCACAACCTCGGGAGAGGGGGAGGGAGTGTGAGCTCATCCCTGGGGCAGACGGGTGGGGCGAGGGGCTCCACCTGTTCCTGATGATCTCTCTAATCCAGCCCCATAATTATCCTTTATTAACGGAGGTCGCAGCCATCGCTCCATGCTGAAAGGAAGGCGTCAGGAGTGAAGACACAGGGATCAAACACTGGTCACATTTTCCAGAGCCACAACCAAAATAACCTCCCCAGGGAAGGCTGAGCTTCTGTCCAGCCCATCCCAGTGCCCAGCATGGGAGCTCCAGGACCCCAGTGCTCCGGCCAGGCCCAGCCAGACTCCCGCAGCCCACCCGCCTTCGTTCACTCAAACATCTCCTAAGAGCACAGTTTACACAAGGCCTTATACGAGGCTTTGCAGATATACAAGTAAATAACACGTGGCCCTGCCCTCCCCGGCTCAGCATCTAAAAGGAAGGAGGACAGGTACCCTGGGGACTGCTACACGGACTGCTGAATGGTGACAGGTGGCTGGGAGGGCAGAGGTGGGTCCCAGGCCAGCCTCGGGGATGGGGGTTGTGGGAGCACCTTCATGAAGGGAGAGACATGGGAGCCCCAGGGGACAAGGCGAGGAAAGGACATTCTGAAGAAGGAACGACCATGACATACGAGGGCAAAGTTGAACGGAGGTTCAGTGTGGCCAGAGCAAAGGTTTGCGGTGGGAAGGGGTTGGGTTGGGTGGGGCTGCAGGGTGGGCAGGCTGCACGGGGCCGAGGGGACTAGGGAGTCCTTGAAGGTGTCGGTAGAGAGGTGACTGGGCAGATTGTGCTTTCGGAAGATCCTCTGGGCTGCAGAGCAGATAGGCTTGGGGAGCTGGTGGGAGCAGGGAGTAGGGGGGACACTTGTAAGGACCCAGGTAAGAAATGGGGAGTTTGGGGCCTGAGCAGTAACAACGGGTAGAGAAGAGAGCCAGAGTAGGGCATTCGGCAACGGTGACACAACCCGCGGACTTTCGTGACCATATTGTCCCTCGGGCACATGGCCAGACAAGAAATCAGCATGGTCCTCAGGCCATTTGCCACCCCAACTCCATCCACCACCCTCTGTTCAGCCTGGCACTGGATCTATGGGTAACTAGAGGACATCGGGCCACACTCCCCACCCAGAGGCCCTCATAACCCGGGGACATGAGGTGTAGGGACAGGAAATCTAAGCTCAGGGCTCGCTGGCCTTCCCAGCCCACCCATATACCCTGCCCCCTCCCCTCCTTCCTCCCAGCGCCCCCCGCTCCTCCCCCAAACAAGCCCTGTTCACTGCTTCACTGGTTCTTCCTAACCAGCCTGTCCTTGCCCATTTCTTGTCCGAGCCCAAGTCCTTCTGAAAAGCCTCATTTGAGGCCGCGCTGCCAGGAAGCCCGAGCCCCCAGTGACAACGGCCTCGTGTCTCCTCCCTCGGCCTCTCTGCAGGTCTCTGTGTCTTGTCTGTCCATTTCTGCCTCCCTTGTCGACTGGGCACTCCCTCTCAGTGTGAGTCTCAGCTTGGAGTCCCCCTCTTGGGTCTTCCCTACCAGTCTCTGTGTGTGTCCCTCTCCGCTTTTCCTCTCTCACTCTGCACCTAATCCCCTTCTCGGAACTCATATATCGCATGATCCCTTCATCTGAACAACACTGTGAGCTGAGTCTCAGCCAGGCCGATGGAAATGAGAGGGCGCTGGCCCTCTGGTCCTTCCTCGCGGCTCACGCTCCAGCCGACAAGGTGGGCAGCATGAGCCAGCGGAAGTGCTAGAAGGGGGATCAGAGAGATGGAAGGGTGCAGGCTGGGCTCTGAGAGGTACCAATCGCAGCGGAGCCCCAACACTTCACTCCCACATCCCCCAAAGGGGCAGGCACTGGGGCCCAGGGTCCGAGATAAGGGGGACTCTCTCCCTGCCCTCCAGGAGTTCACCGCCTCGACGGGGAGGTAAGCAGTAAACTGGGTGGCCTGCGCTCTGAGTGGCCGTTCACATGGGGGGTTAGAGGTGCCGAAGGCTGCAGGAGGTGCTCTGAACTCAGGCAGGCATGGCTTGACCCACCAGCTGGCCTTAGCAAGTCCCTCCACTTCTCTGATCCTCAGCTTCAGCATCTGTATAATGGGTATCTCATAACATAATTCCCTTGAGATTTATAAATGTGAAATGTGCAATATAGGAGCCAGTGTATATAAAAGTGGCTTAGCAAAGAGTGCTGTGGAGTACGTGTTCAGTAAGTGGCACGTGTTGTCATTTTTTATTGTTATTTTCCATTTCAGCTGTGGAGTAGTAGTAAGAGCAATCGGCTAGGCTTTAAGAGACCCACTTCTGGTCTCAGTCCTGCCACTTCCTGGATCGTAACCCTGGGCGATTCCCTGTCTCTCCCTGGCACGTTTTCCAGAACCATAAAGCAGGAGTTAAGACCAAGCTTCCTTTCTGCCTTGACCCCTAAGATTTGAAGGGCAGGCTGCCCTCTCACTCCCCCATCTTCTCTCTCCTCCTCTGCCCTTCACACCCTTCACTCCAGCCACCATGGCCTCCTTGCTCTTCCTCCAACTCCCCAGCCACGCTCTGGTCTCGAAGCTTTTGCATTCGCTGGTCCCTCTTCCCAGAATCCCCTCCTGTCCGCTTCCCATACCCACACGCTCCCGCTCTCACTTCCTCCAGGCCTCTATGCGAATGTCCCCTCCTCTTCTCCAGGCCTTTCCTGCCACCCTCGTCTCTGACTTTCTCTTCATCCTACTTTATTCCCTTTGTAGTGCCATCGACACCTGGTGTGTTGTATACGACCTGGTGATTCATTGGCATTCCATCTCAACTCACTAGATGCCAACTCCATGGACAGGACAGTGTCTGTTTGGCCTATAGCTGTGCCCCATGACCCTACACAATGCCCAGCCACTGTCAATACACACGAGTCAATCACACAATACGCACAGTCAGTCCACAGTCAGTCCAGGCATGAGGACTAGGTGCACAATACACACGTGAGAACTACGCAGAAGTGCTGTGGGTGGGATCAGGGGAGAGAAGTCTACAGAACCCCCTCAATGCCAACTCCTGGCCGCACAGCACTCTGGGACTCGCCCGCCGAGACCTCTCACAGCCTGGAAAAGCACAAAGCTTTCCTCCGTCCCTGCTGGGCACAGGCCCCCTGCCCTTGGGGTCATGGACCTGAGTCGGCCACCCCCGGCCCCAAAGCCCTCAGATGTTTCCAGGTCAGAGCCATGGAGGAGGGGATGGTAGTCTCGGGCTCCGTCCTTTGTCCCAGGCCCCAGCAGAATTTAATTCCAAGGTTCAAAGCGCCTTTGCCCCTTCCCAGATAAAAGGCTGCTCAGCCAGAGAGATGAGCTAGTTAATAAAGGACAGGAGGGGGGCCCTGGACAGGCAGGCCCACCACCGCTCTCTGCCCACACCCTCTGCCAGTGAATGCTCTCAGACCTCTGCCGCCGTTCCGGCCCGCTGCCCCACAAGAAAAGCCCATTAATTTAACACTAATAGGATTTTCAATTTGTCACAATCCATGGAGATCCTGGGGAGGCGGGGAGGGGGGAGGGCGGGATCATAAGAAGTCTGTATTAAAGGAAATCTCTGCAGAGAAACTGGCCTGGACCCTAGACAGTCCCCTACCACTCTCGGGCCTTCAGGGGAACCACGGCCCCTCCTGGCCTCAGTTTCCTCAACATTAATAAGACCAATTTCAAAAGGTGGCCGGCTATACGGAGCAAACGAGGTTATGAAGGACTAGCATCCAGCAAATGCTGCCTGGCTGGTCGTTGGCGCTCTGTAACGACTCCCCCTCCTGTCTCGGCCTCTCTCCCAGATCTGCCCCAGGTAGCACTGGCTACACAGGCTGGATATCTGCCCCCTGTCCCCCAGCCACTGTGTCTCCAGCTCTGACTATAT
>NW_005354551.1:423625-436436 GCF_000412655.1 Myotis brandtii
GGGGCCAGGGTGTCTGGGAACCCGTGGCCTTTTCATCCTCAGTGGATCAGCGTCCTGAATTCCTTGTTGTTCAAGGAGAGCCAACGATTTGGAGCCTCCAAACACAGCGGCCCAATGGGAAGGCCCAAGCCCGTGCCAACCAGCTGCGTCTCCGTTACAGCTAAGAACACAGCACACCAGCTGCCGAGCCCTGTTCTCCAGGCGAATTCCTCCCGGATCAGGAGGTGGCCAGACAGCGCGGCCCACGTCTGTGCCGCCCCGGCCATGCGCTCAGCTCGGCGCTTCTCCGCGGTCTGAAAGTGAGGGGCACCCTGGGTCTGGGGGCAGGGGCTGGGGGCACAGTTGACAAGAGACTGAGGCCAGCACGCTGAGAGCACTGCCTCCAGGGAGCCCAGAGCCAGCGGACCAGCACACCTGGCCAGGCCCCATGCCTGGCTCGGAGCCACGCACCCTGGGTTTGCTGCTACTGCTGCCACCACCCAGGGGAGAGAGGTGGGAAGGAGGCCTCAGGGTCCAACACCCACCACCCCAACCCCCCACCCCAAGTCTGGCTCTGGCTCTGCTTCCTTAGCTAAGCCCTCATACAGACTGGACAGGCTGGGGCAGGGTGCTCCAGCCAGCACTGCCTGTGGTCCCTGTTAGCTTCGCCTCCATCCAGGCCCCAGCCTCTCAAGTCCTCAGCATCACGTGGTCCCAAACCAGAGGTGAAAGGAGACAGCAGGGAGGCAAAAATGAGGGTGATTTCAGTTACTCTGTATTTCAGTCACCACAGACCTACTCAGGTGCAGAGAGAATCATAGATCTTGCAAATAAAAGAAAGTGGAGAAGCAGATTGGCACCTGCTCATTTGAATGGTTGCGGGAGAAAGCTTGATTGGGATCCCACACGGGGGAATGGTAGTGAGCCTTCATGAACCAGTGTGAATGAACCCAAAGATGCTGGAATGAATGAATGAATGAATGAATGTGGGTTCTCGGGCCCGGAATGCTGGGAGTGGGGAGCGGGGTGCCAGAGGTAAGATTCTAGAAGGAAACGCTGTCCGAGCGCCACAGTGTAGACTGTGGGATGTCACCGGGGGTTTCGGGTGGAATTCCAGAGGAAGCCGAGAGAACGGGCAGCCTGCCTGAGACAGACAGAGACGGTGCAATGGATGAGCAAGGCAGGGAGAGGACCCCCACCCATGGACCCAGTTGGCCCCATGAACTTGTCAGAACATCTTTGCTTGGACCTGAGTTGAACCCTTGGCTCAAGCAGCGAGTGGCCAGTTCTGCTCACAAGCAGGAAATGGGGCCCCGGGAGGCAGTGGCAGCATGTGCCCAGGCAGGAAAGGACCTCATCACCATACCCAAGAGTCCCTGGAGGCGTCCCCCCAGGCAGCACTCAGAGTGCCCGTCACTCCTCCACTGGGGCTCCCTGAATTGCCAGCTCTCACATCAAGAATGCTCCTCAGGCCCGGCCAGCGGGGCTCAGTGGTTGAGCATCGACCTGTGAACCAGGAGGTCACGGTTCGATTCTCGGTCAGGGCACATGCTTGGGTTGCAGGCTTGATCCCCAGTAGGGAGTGTATAGGAGGCAGCCGATCAATGATTCTCTGTCATCATTGATGTTTCTATCTCTCTCCCTCTCCCTTCTTCTCTGAAATAAATAAAAATATTTTTAAAAAAGAAGAAAAAAAAGAAAAGAATGCTCCTTAGGCTCCACCCAGCTCCCAGCCACACTTCAAGCTGGCTGTGTGAGCCGAGGTGAGATGCTCACTCTTCTGCTTTCAGTTCGCTGGGTAAAAGGTGAAGGAGGAGGAGAAGAGTTAAGACGGGTTCTGCCCTATGGAGGGTGACTGTCCCCTAGAAAAGAGCTTGGTGAGCCACACTCAGGATGAGGAGAGCAGTCTGTCCCTGTAATAAGGACATGGTGCCATTTATTTAGTTAGAAGACATTTTAAGAAGGGACAGAAGCTATGAATTGGGAGTGTGAGATCTGTCATTCATTCATTCATTCATTCATTCAAACACTGTTTACTGAGCTCTGACCTTAAGTCAGACCCCACTCCGGGCCACAGTGGAGAACCAGAAGCAGCCTTTCCTCCAGGATCCGACAAGCAAACAGGAGCCTTCCATAGTGACAGAGGCTCCGCCAGAGGCCACAGGGGCCTGGAAGGCACACAGAAGCGGGCCAGGCTGGGCGGACAAGGAACCTTCTAGTAGACGTGGCCTCTAAGCTATAGCTTGAAAGTTGAGACAGAGGCAGCCAAGGAGAGTGAAGGTAGACAGAGGGATCAAGAGGGATCAAAGGCACAGGGCACCTTCCTCCTTGCCTCCCTCACTTCTTAACCACCATGCAATGCCGCTGCCAAACGAATGAATGAATGAATGAACAAGTAAATAAATAAATAAAGCAGAGGGGATACCGACATACGTATTACACCCAAAAACATCCAAATGCCTAAGAAAGAAAATCCTTGCGGACAGTGAGCATTTTCCATCCGGTGGAGCCAAGCCTCTGGTTATCTCTGCACCGAATGGAATGGCCCAGGACGCCGACTTCTGATTGCTTCAGCCGACCCCGGGAGGAGACAGTGGTTCTGCCCCCTCACCTGCTAATGTGACCTCTGCTCCCACCTGCAATTCCCTCCCACTCAAAGGCTGGGCACCGTCCCATTCATTTGCTCATTCAACAACATTTCTTGATCTCCGACCACGTGCCAGGTACGTGGAGTGATCACTGACATATAAGCCAGCCTTGGTGCTGCCCCTCTGGACGTGCCCACCCACCTCTGCCAGCCTCCACGATCACAGCAGGGACCTGGAAGTCCCTGGGTGGGTGCCGGGCTCTCGGAGCCTTCCCAAGGGCAGGACCGGGCCTGCGGAGGAACATTCCTCCCTGCTCTCCCGCCCAAACTCGTGGCCAAAGGCAAGGCACACGCATGGCTGAAATCCCATCAATGGAACCGGGCCAACTGGCTGCCACTTGCTTATTTGGCTTGGAACAGGAAATACATTTTTCTACTATTTATACTGCTGACCTCAGGAATAAACTAATTACGGCTGCGAAGCTGCATTCCCACAGTGTCAGGCTCACATCTGTAACTCCCGATTGGGACCGAAGCAGAAGGTGCCAGATGGCTGGGAGGTCTGGGGGCTCGGGCCAAGTGGACACTCCTGCCCTGCTCCCTAAGTCTTCAGGGGATACACTTCTCCTGGATATTCAGCTCCAACCAAGAAGAGGTTTGCCTGCTTGAGCTAATCACTTCCCTTGGCCTTGAGCTAATCACTTCTCTAGGTCTCGGTTTCTTGGCCTGCACAGGGGAGGTATAGCGATGTTGAGCTCAAGGGACTGTCATTTAGAGAAAATGACACCACATCTAAGAAAAGCTTTGTGTAAATGTGATTACCCCAGAAGACCCATAAGCCTGAACCGCCCAGCCCAGAGGCCAGTTTGGCTCAGACAGGCCCCACATCTGGACCAGCAGCGGCAGCATCCAGATGTGCTGAGGAGGATCCCACTGCAGTCTGCACGTCCTCATGCGTGAAAGCAGGCCTCTGCCTCCGAGACCACTGCCCACAGCAACCAGATCAACCGTGCAGACCAGTTATTTGGACACAGGCAGGCAGGCCAGGCACCAGGAAATAGACGCTGAAAGAATGAATGGATGGATGGATGGATAGCGATGCCTAGGTCATCGTATCATTTTAACTGATTTTTAAAATATACTTATTTATTTCAGAGGGAACGTGAGAGGGAGAGAGAAAGAGAGAAACATCAATGATGAGAGTATCATTGATCCGCTGCCTCCTGCACAATCGGGGGGATCGAGCCCACAACTCGGGCATGTGCCCTGATCGGGAATCAAACCGTGACTTCCTGGTTCATAGGTTGACACTCAACCACTGAGCCACACCAGCCGGGCTAACTGGTTTTTTAAAGAATTTACTGAAATGAATGACTGGTTGGCTAGAGGTTAGCAAACTTATCTGTAAAGGGCTGGATAATAAATATTTTGGGCCATAAAATTTCTGTCACAACTACTCACCTGCTATTGCAATGTAATACCAGCCACAGATAATACATAAATAAAGGGTCTTAGCTGTGTTTCAATAAAACTTTATTTACACAACAGATAGTTTGTGGATTTGGCCAACAAGCCAACAATAGTTACTATGTAACCTCAACGGTGTCCTTGATTCTTCCTTACCCCTTCATCTGCTGGGTCACTGGGTGCTATCAGTTCTTCCTTTCAGTAGCATCCCCTCCTTCTCGTCCCATAGTTATTGCCCTGGTCCGGCTCCATTGCCCTCCACCGAGACACCCCAACAACTTGCCACATTACCCTCTCTCCCCTCCAGTTCATCTTCTACCCAGAAGCAAGACAGAGCGATCTAAATCACCAATCTCACCATGTTATTCTCCTTTCCTGGCTCCCACCGTCCTGACCACATCGTCATTCATGCTCTGGGTCCCACTGTCCCACCTCATCACTCACTGCCCTCCTCAACTCCCAGTCTCAGCTCTAGCAGACGGACACGCCATGCCCGATCTTTTCTATGCAAAGAAAACTCCTCCCTCCTCTTCCCCTGGCCGATTCCTGTTCACCCTCCAGGTCTCAGGTCAGATGTCACCGCCCTGAGAGCCTTCCCGAGGTGCTCCAGCTCACCCCTGACATGAAGCGATCACTGTTGTAGCACAGCCATGTGCTCAAAAACCCATCTCCCTTGCGTCCTAGACACACAGCTGGTCTGATATTGGCAAAATATGCAAATAGATCAGTGGAACAGAATAGAGAACCAAAAAATGGACACACATACGTGTAGTTAACTGATCTTTGACAAACGACTATAGGCAATGGAGAAAGGATAGTTCTTTTCAACAAATGGTGGTGGAACAACTGGACATCTATATCCAAAAAAAAAAAAGAAAAAGAAGAAAGAATCTAGACAAAAACCTTATACATTAAAAAAAAATTAACTCAAAATGAATCATAGACCTAAATGTAAAAAGCAAAACTAAAATACTTCTGGAAGATAACATAAGAGAAAATCAGGTGACCTTGGATTAAGAGAATAAAAAGCCAAGCCACAGACAGGAAGAAAATATTTGCAAACACATGTCTGATAGAAGACTTATATCCAAAACATACAAAGAACTCAAAATAAATAAATAAATAACAAGAAAACAAAAACTCCAATTTAAAAGGTGGGCGAAAGATCTGAACAGACACCTCACCCAGGAAATATACAGATGGCAAATATGCATATGAAAAGATGTTCACATCATATGACATTAGGGAATTGTAAGTTAAAACAACAATAAAACATCACTACACACTTGTTAAAAGGGCTAAAATCCACAACACTGACAATACCAAATCCTGGTGAGGATGTGGAGCAACAGGGTCATTCGCTGCTGGTGGGAACGCAAAGTGGTGCAGCTGCTTTGGAAGACAGTGTGGCCGTCGCTTACAAAGCTCAACTCAGTCTGTCATACAAGCCAGCAATCGTGCTCCTCGATGTTTACCAAAATGAGCTGTAAACTCTGCCTCCACAAAAACCTGCTCACAGATGATTTTAGCGACTTTGTTCATAACTGCCCCAAAGTGGAAGCAACCAAGAAGTTTCCTCGAAAGGTGAACGGATAAACAAAATATGCTACATCCATATGTGAAACGTTATTTAACAATAAAAAGAAATTAGCATCAGGTCATGAAAAGACATGGAGGAGCCCTAGCTGGTTTGGGTCTGTGGACAGAGCGTTGGCCTGTGGACTGAAGCATCCCAGGTTCAACTCCGGTCAAGGGCACATGCCCTGGTTAC
Source organism: Myotis brandtii (assembly GCF_000412655.1). Classification (NCBI taxonomy): domain Eukaryota; kingdom Metazoa; phylum Chordata; class Mammalia; order Chiroptera; family Vespertilionidae; genus Myotis; species Myotis brandtii. Next base: position 429,430 of record NW_005354551.1, read on the forward strand.
TGGCTCAGTCCCCAGTGGGGGGCGTGCAGGAGGCAGCCGATCAATGATTCTCTCATCATTGATGTTTCTGTCTCTCTCTCCCTCTCCCTCCTCTCTGAAATCAATAAAAAAATATATTAAAAAAGAAAAGACATGTTGGAAACTTAAATGCATATTGCTAAGTGAAAGAAGCCAGTCTGAATGACTGTATGACCTTCTGGAAAAAGGCAAAATCACGGAGACAGTGAAAAGATCAGTGGTTGCCAGGGCTTCCTATGGCTGGGGAAGGGGAGAGAAGGGTAATGAGTAGGTGAGGCACAGGGGGCTTTTCGGGCAGTGAAACTATTCTGTTATACTGTAACGGTGGATACATGACATCATGCATTTGTCAAAACCCATAGAACTGTCAAGGGTGAGCCCTAATGAAAACTATACACATTAGTTAATAATAGCATATCAATAATATATCAATTATAACAAATGTACCACCCTAAAGCAAGATGTTAATTTTAAAAAAGGAGGTGTGTGTGTGTTGAGGACTGTGTATGAGAACTCTCTACTATTGCTCAATTTTTATGTAAACCTACAACTGTTCTAGTGATGATTAATTTAAAAGAAAAGCCCTATATGGACAGATTATTGTTACTCCTGTTTTATAGAGATTATTATCACCTCATTTTAAGGAGGGATATTATATTTACCCTCTTTTACTGAAGAGGACATTAAAGCTTAAGGAAGTTGCATGCATCATTCAAAATCAGGCAGTAGACAAGGGGCAGGGTCAAGTTTTGATTAATAGATAGATGGCCAGAAACCCGTCAGGGTGTGGTGCCCAGACCTACCAGTGCCTAGAACAGACACAGGAACATTTGAGTCCCTGCTCAGCTACCTCCCACCCACGTCCCTGCATCATGGCCCCTCTGGTGGACCCGAGTATGGACATGCAGCCCCCACACTGAGCCTGCTCTGAGTGCAGCCATCACTCTGATCTGTCTGCTCACCGTTCCTCACCTTCTACCTGCAGGAAACCCAGGAGGTGTCTGGGAAAGTCATCCCAGTCAAGCTGATTCAGGACCAAGTGGGAAGTTGTAGAACAGAAAGGTAGCCTAGGGTGGGGATTTGACCCTTGCCTTCAGTTGCCATGGCACCAAATAGACTAGAAATATAGGGTGTGGGTACAAGCCTGTGCTGCCAACACTACTTCTTCTAGCACAAGAAGCCCATGGTTGAATGCGATCTCCAAAGGCGTTGGTTCCAACCAGCACCTTCCATCATGATCAGGACCAAAGGGCCCCAGTCCATGGGGAGGTGACATCTGCCAGGGGAACTGCCAAGATCACCCTTGGAGGGGAACGAGGGGTGGAGCAGAGGGTAGTTGTCCAGAGTGTTGACTGTGAAGCTAATCTTGGGCAAGTGGGAAGTGCCTAGGACAACTGGCAAACCCCACCAAGCTGCTACCCTGGGAAGCCCTGCTATAAACTGAGTGTTTAATACACACACACACACACACACACACACACACACACACACACCAAAAACAAACAAACAAACAAACAAAAAACCCAAATTGATATGTTGAAGGTTTAATCCCAATGTGATGGTATTTGGAGGTGGGGCCTCTGGGAGATAATTAGGTCATGAGGGTGGAACCCTCATGAGTGGGATTAGTGCCCTTATAAAAAGTGACACAAAGACATAGACACAGACAATAGGGTGATGGAGGCCTGAGGGAGGGGGTCGGAGAGGTCAATAGGAGAAAAAGGGGATTTATGTAACACTTTCAACAATAAGAATTTTTTAAAAAGAAATAAAAGTGAAACAGAGATTTCTCTCTCCTTCACACAAAGGCACAGCAAAAAGATCGCCCTCTGCAAACCAGGAAGCAACCATACTGGCTCCCTGATCTCCGACTTGTCATCCTCCAGAACTGTGAGAAATAAATGCCTGCTGCTTCAGCCACATACTCTGTGGTATAGTTATGAGAGCACCCTGAACCAAGACGGGCTCTAGATTCTTGTCAAGAGTCTCAGAGCCATCAGGGATGGAGGAAGCATGTCCATCTGATACCTGGTCCGAGAACCACAGCGCAGCCTGGAAGCGGGAAGAACTGTGACCACAGACCTTGGGCTAGCCCAGAGACGGTCTTCTGACTGAGAATAAAAAAGCAGGGAAGAATCTGAAAACATGGTAAAGGACTCTTATTTGGCTCTAAGAAGGCTTTTCATTCTGAATCCCTGACCTGAGCTCCTTGCCTGATCCATTTACAAAAGCCTTTCTTCCCCATAATCTTGCTTAAACTCTCAGCAGCCCTGCGACAGGGGTGTTTCTGTCCCCATTTGACAGAAGAGGCGACCAAGGCTCAGAGAGCTGAAACCACCTTGTGCTCACAGTCACACGGGAACTGGTGACCCAGGACTCCTCCTCAGACCTGCTGACCCCACCCCTTACCTCTTCTCCTACAGTCACACATAGCAATTGTATAGGAAACCTTGGCAAATTTTCCCCTAAAGGAATGTTGTCCTTCAGCTCCACTCCCACAGGGGCCCAGCGAGGGCTGTCTCTTCCCAACATCACCATGATTGATGAGGGAGGGTGGCTCCCTCTACCACCCTGAGTCACAGTTACCCTCAGCAGAACAGCCCAGGCAACCCTGGGGTGGGGCCGCTAAGAATGACCCACGGCCGAAGGAAGGAGGCTGTGTCTCCTCCGCTGCCTGTCGGTCCTAAGGCCAGCGGCCCTTAAAGGAGAAAACTGGATGGGGTAGGGCTGTGGCTTAGAGTCCCAGCTCTAAGAAGAATCAAGAGCCTTAAAATGCTCCTATCTTTGACTCAATAATTCCATTTCTGGCTTAGGATTAGATAGCTAGCTTATGGAATACCAACTCATAAGTGACTTTCTACTCAGTGAAATGTATGTCTATAAACTTTTTGAAAGAACATGAAAACTTATATTCTAGCATTAAGTATTAATGGAATACTTAATTGCCCACTAAGTATAAACCCAACTATGTAAACTAAATGTATAGAAAACAGATCATGGAGTTAGCACTGATGGGTATGGGCATAAAATAAATATAAAATAAAATAACTGTTGTCTACATTTCCAACTTTTCTGCTTTATCACTTCTATAAAAGAAAATATAAAAATCAACTTTATTTTTTAAAATAAAATATGATGGGTCAGAAGATTCAGTATCAATTCTCCTCAAAGTGGTGTGGAAATTCAATGAAATCACAATAAAAGTCTTAGCAGAGCACTTTGTGTATACACTGAGTGGCCAGATCATTATGACCGGCCAGATTATTATGACCACTCCATCAGTACTTCACTGACACTTCCAAAAATACTGAATATTGAAAACTTCCTAAGCAAATACTCTCAAGGTTTTATTATTATTATTATTTGCATAACTAATTCACTTCATTGTACTAATGGGGTGGTTATAATAATCTGGCCGGTCATAATAATCTGGCCACTCAGTGTATATGTGTGTGAAAGGTGACAAGATGATCCTAAAATTTGTTTGGAAATGCAAAGAACCAAGAATAGCCAAGTCAAATGTGAAGAACAAGCTAGAGGACTTGAACTCCTTGCTATAATAGAGGGAATGTCTGTGTCCCCCAAAAATTCATATGTTGAAATCTAATGCCCAGTGTGATGGTGTTAGGAGGCAGAATCTTTGGGGGGTGATCAGATAATGAGAGTGGAGCCCTCATGAATGGCATTAGTGCCTTATAAAAGAGACCCCAGAGAGCACCCCGTCCCTTCCACCACATGAGGACCCACTGACGAGACAGCCATCTATGGACCAGAAAGTCGGCCTGTGCCCTGATCTTGGGCTTCCCAGCCTCCAGAATGGTGAGGGGGAAATCTCTGTTTTATAAGCCATCCAATCTATGGCAATTTTGTTCAAGTAGCCTGAAAGGATAAGACACTAGCACATATCATGACTATTGTTAATCTATAGCAATTGAGACAGGGTGGTATTGGTACCAGGATAGGTAGGATAAAGTCCAAACAGACCCACACATGCGGTCCAGCTGGGCAGGGCAGTGGAGGAAGCAGTGGTCTGAGATCAAGTGCTTTTGGTGCTCCAGTTACTCACTCCAATTACGCAGCTCTGTGGCCTCATGGGACTCCAATTACTCTCGAACTAAGCTCAGCACCCTAGGGGCCAACCGGCATATCCACCATCCAGTGCAAATCTCAAGAAGCACCCGCTATGTGTACCCAGCACCCCAGGGGAGAGAGGCCAAGATGCCACACATGTGATCCTACCTTTGAGAAAACCCTCTGGCCTCTGCATCCCTCCTGGCTCCTCCCCCAAGACAACGGGAGCTACGTAACGGGAATGAAAGCACCAGGCCAGTGCTTGGCACTCAGTAGGCACTTTGTGGGCACTCGCCTCTTTACTGTGAGGAACACCTCACCTGACAAGTGCAAAGAAGTGGCTGCATCTGTCCAGAGGGAAATAGGCCCAGAATATGATGGGGCCAGAGGATGCGTCCGTGTCCCAAGCACTGTTTCATCTGAGCCCCTCCTCCCCCTGGCCCTGTGCTCTGATGGGACCGACTCTGAGTGGAATCCAGGCACTTGGGGCTGAGTCCTGGCTCTGCCGCCAATTCCATTTGAGACTTTGGGCCTCTGTGTCCCCAGTGGTAGAAAAAGAGGTTTGGACTAGGTGCGTGTGAGCTCCTACAGCCCTTCGGCCTCTATTCAAGGCACATGCACTGGTGCCTTACTCTGTGCAGGCTCTGAGCTTGAGGATCCCACAAGGCTGGAGGGGATCCTCTAGCAACGTGTGCTGGGGGTGCACACTTGGTCAGTCTCGGAGGACTTCCTGGAGGAGGCGATGCCTGTGCTGATTCTCACAGGATGAGAAGGGGTTGGACAGGTAGAAGATTGAGGATTCCAGCTTGTGGCACGGAGCAGTCACAATCAGACTAGTATAATTTAGAGAAAGCACCATGGCAACCCCCTGCCGGAAGGACCAGAGGGGATGCCTGGAGTCCACAGAACTATTAGGGGCAGGTGGTGGGATCCAGGTGACCTGTGGACATCCCAGGCTGGATCTCATTACAGAATGACCTGGACTGGGGCTGGGGACTCCTCAGGCTGCAGCTGGGGTCCGAGGCCCTGGGAGCAGATAAGACTACCAAGAAAGTACATGCAGAGGGGAGCAGCCAGCAGAAGAGTGAGGTGGGAGGACACCAGCATTCCCCAGCCAAGAGCAGTAGAAAAGGTGCATCCAGGGACAGCACACGGTCCTCCCTGCTCAGGAAGACAAGAGCCTCAAGGGTCTGTTCCCCATGTCTCCCCCCAGCTCAGCAGAGTGCACATGGCAGGTGCTCAACAAATGTCTGGGTTTGTAACAATCCTTTAACTCAGTGGTTCTCAACCTTCTGGCCCTTTAAATACAGTTCCTCATGTTGTGACCCAACCATAAAATTATTTTCCTTGCTACTTCATAACTGCAATGTTGCTACTGTTATGAATCGTAATGTAAATATCTGATATGCAGGATGGTCTTAGGCGACCCCTGTGAAAGGGTCGTTCGACCGCCAGAGGGGTCTCGACCCACAGGTTGAGAACCGCTGCTTTAACTTAAGAGATTAAGGAACCCCAGGAGAGGTGGGGAGAGTAAAGCCCAAAAAGAGAGAGCAACCTCCACCATCAGCGCTGCCCAGAGGTCAAGGCCATTGGGTTTGCCCCAGGAAGGTTCTCGGTAAACTCGACGGGTTGGGGTGTGGGGGCAACAGACCGCAGCGGGGTGAAGAGTGAAAGACATGGAGACAGCAAGTGCAGAAAACGCTCTCTAGACCTTTTGATGGAAAACAGATGAGGAGGAGGGAGAAGGGGGCAGTGCAACAGAGTGAAGGAGGGTAGGGAGAGCGGGCAGAGCAGTAGCTGGAAGGGTGTGGGGGCAAGGGAAGGTTTAAATTCCAAATTGGTTACTTGCTGGGTGACCTCAGATGAGTCGTCACCTCTCTGAGCCTCAGTTTCCTCAACTGTCAAATGGAGGGAGATGGCCTCACTCTAGACGTTATTGGGAGCATTGAATGTGTGAACCATGCAAAGCATCGCGCATGGCGCCCAGCACGCCACAGGTCCCCAGAGAACGTGGCTTTGTCACCCTCTCACCTGAGCCCCACACCAGCTCAGGAATAGCAGGACACTCTCATTATCAAGTCATTATCCCCATTTCTATACAAAGAAACTAAGTCACAAAAAGACAGTCTCTCTCTGCCTTCTCAGTCCTGGCCCCCAAACACACAGAACACCAGTTCTTCACTGCTGCAGGGAAGTATCTGGATTAGGGCCTTGAACAAGAAACATCTGTTGATTAAATGAATGCGAGAGGCCGAGATAAAACCAGAGGAAGGCTGCCCTGGCCTGGTGGCAATAGTGCCACAGAATAAAAAGAGGGACCCCCAGAAGATAGCCAATCAGAGCCAGGCATTTGGGTCTTGGAGGCCAATCAGAGCCAGGCATAGGAACCATCTAGTCCAGAGGTTCTCACATTGAGGTATCCCTCAGGTTGACCTGTAGAGCCTGTTAAAACTCCGATTCCTCGATTTCACCCCAAACCTATTAAATAAAAATATCATTGGGAAGAGTTGAGGAGTCTGCACTTTCAACAAAACGCCCAGGTGACGCTGAGGCAGATGGCCTGTGGGCCACACTTTGAAAGAGACAAATGGGCTGTGCCCTTATTTGATAGAGGAGAGGACCCAGGTCCAAATAAGGGAAGACCTAAGGGTAAGATCATACGGAAGTAAGTATAGGGAGTAGGGCCTTGAACAAGAAACATTTGTTGATTAAATGAATGCGAGAGGCCGAGATAAAACCAGAGGAAGGCTGCCCTGGCCTGATGGCAACAGTGCCACAGAATAAAAAGAGGGACCCCCAGACGACAGCCAATCAGAGCCAGGCATTTGGATCTTGGAGGCCAATCAGAGCCAGGCATAGGAACCATCTAGTCCAGAGGTTCTCACATTGAGGTATCCCTCAATTTTTTTTTTTTTTCA
>NW_005354551.1:436797-445127 GCF_000412655.1 Myotis brandtii
GTTTAAACCCCCCCCCCCCCCAATCAGGGCACATGCCCCTGTAGAGCCTGTTAAAACTCCGATTCCTAGATTTCACCCCAAACTTATTAAATAAAAATATCATTGGGAAGAGTCCAGGAGTCTGCACTTTCAACAGGACGCCCAGATGGCCTGTGGACCACACTTTGAAAGAGACAACTGGGCTGTGCCCTTATTTGATAGAGGAGAGGACCCAGGTCCAAATAAGGGAAGACCTAAGAGTAAGATCACATGGCCAAGCCGTACAGGGACTGACTGATAACCCGGGTGCCCAGGCTCCAGGCCACAGTTACCCCTGGGGCCTGCAGGTGTCCTAAGGGTGGGAGGCAGGGAAAGGAACCACAGAGGGGGAGAAAGAAGAGAAGGTACAGGATAATGGGTCACATCTAAGGCAAGCAAGGTTCAAGAAGTGAAGCCATTGCCCAAGACCTCGCAGCCGCTCTGTGTCAGGATGTAAACCCAGATCTGTCTGATGTTAGAGTCAACTCCCTGACCAGCCGGGCACGCTACGTCCCAGAGAAGCTAGAACAAGAAGAGGATGAGGAGAGCAGCAGGCAGCAGCAGAGGGTCTTGCAGATGCCCCAGGAGAGGGAGCAGTTGCCTTCTGTGCCTGCCCAAGTGGCCAAGCCAGGCTGGCTGGTGTGGGCGGGGAGCGCCTACCAGTCCTGGTGCCCTGCGGTTGCCATGCCGACCCCCAGGCTGTGTTTGCGGATGTTGTATTTGATTTCACACGTTTGGAACTCTAATTACGTCATTTCGCAACACAGGGTTGCCATGACAGCTGGCCCCACGTTCCCTGGGTGGCTCACACCTTGGGGGAGGAGGAGGGGCCCGCTGGCACCCCCCACAAACCTCAACTCAGAAGCCCCTTGAAGGGAGGAGGCCAGGAATGTGGGTTTGGGAAGCACTCGTGGAATCAGTCAACATCTATATTTCACGATGGGGAAATCGGGGTCTGGGTGGGGAGCACGTTCTTCCTGACCCCCACGCCAGCGCACTCCCCACACCCCTTTTGATGAAGTCTTTGCACACCTGGCTGCCCATGGGCTGAGGGCCTGACAGCTGGCACCCAGCAACCGGCCTGGCCATCTGCCCTCCCTGGCTCTCTGGGCCTAGGTTTACAGACTCATGCACACATGGCAAGTGGGGAGGTGGGGCAGAGCAGCTCAACACACCAGCTTCGGTGGCAAATCTGGGTTCAAATGTTGGCTTCCCAGTAACCAAGCACAGGAAGATTAACTGCTTAGTGCATAGAGTGCCTATTACCGAGTGGATGCAATAAATAGTGGGGTTCCTTTCCTCTCTCTCTCTCTCTCTCTCTCTCTCTCTTTGTTGTTGTTTTGGTCATTGCCCTGTCATTGTATCTAAGTTCTGGACTCAGTTCTGCCACCAACCTGCTCTGCTCTGTGACTTTGGGCAAGTAACTTTCCTTCTCTGATCCTCTAAACTAGTAATTTGATGATTTTTTTCCCCAGTGCTCACTCCCTCACCATTAAACTCTCCATCCCTTACCCCTAAATTACAAGTATTTAGCTTCTTGACGGCTGACTTCCATCTATTGGGTACAGTCCAATAGAGAGGCTGCGGGACTTGGTTTAAAACTTCAGTGGTCAGCTCCCTCTCTCACTAGCTGTGCGAAGAGAGCAGATCCACCCATAGTCAGAGGTTCGTCTTCCTTATCTGTAAACTGGGCTCGCGACCCTTCCCCGCCTCTGTGCCTCAGGCTCCCTGAGAGGGTGCAAAGCCTCCCACAGGGGCATGGGATGTTTTCATCATCAGACACTGTCACAGCCAGCCCTGAAAAGGGTCTGTCCCCTAAAACCCGAGGCAGACAGCTATGTAAATTCTCATTTTTTAGATGAGGGAAATGAGCCGGAAAGGTGACAGGAATTGCCTGAGATTAGATAGATAGATAGATAGATAATAGATAATAGTTATCAAAATATATGAGTTGTTGCTGCAGAAAAGGGGCGTGCCCTTGGGGCAGCTGGCACAGCCCAGGGCTTCCTGGGATGACCAGGGAGATTGGTCTACGCCCCAGTGCCACCCATTTCTCCCCCCACCTCCACAGCCCTGGGTACTTCCGCAGACCGGAGCCAGGACCAACACAAGCTGTTTCCCCTCGATGTCACCTCCAACCTGTGGGCAGCTGAGTTGGCTGGGAAAAGCAAACACTGCCGCATGTAAGGGAGACATCCTCAGGGTATGTGCCCATTCAGCCCAGTCCAACCCACCAAGGCTTTCTGGAGCCAGCCTTTGACCAGACGCAGAGCACAAGCTTAGGAGTCTGCCTGGCCTGGGTTCAAATCCTCACTCCCCCAATGCCGCACTGCGTGCCCCCAGCCCATTGGCCGCCTGAGCTGCAGCCGCCTCATCTAAAGAGTGGGAGCCATGATGCACATCTCACAGTCATCAATCAGGAAGGTGAAAGTACAGGACAGGTGCGAGAGGGCCTGGCACAAAGCTGCCCACTACATGTCCACACCTGCCTTGCTTCTAGGCAGCCAGCCACCTATTGGAGGCTGGGGAGCAGGAGTACCGAGGCCACAGTCCCTGCCACCAAGGAGGCTTCTTACCAGCTCACCAAAGAGGAATAACTAATCCCCATGAGGGAACTGAAGAAGACAGGCTCCAATCAAATGCTGAAATGGTGTGTCCAATGAGTTGTGAGAGATTGTGAACTCAGAGAAGGAGGGTGTCGCTGTGGGCTAGAGAAGTCCAAGAGGACTTCCTTGAGGAAGAGGGGGAGGGAGTTGAAGGATTGCCTGAAGACAGAAATGCATGCAAATAATCACAGAATAACATGATGTGCACAGTAATAGATGTAGATGACAAGCAGTGATAATGGAGGCCAGAAGAGACGTGTCGTGATGGCGTCACAGAGGAGGAGACTCTAGAGCAGTGTTTTGAAGGAGGAATGGGCTGTGTGTGCAAAGGAGAGAAGGAGGAGGTGTCATTGTGAGCGCGCAGGCAGAGGGAACAGCACCTGCAAAGGCACAGAGGTATGAAACAGCCAAGGGGCACTTGAGGAATTACTGAACCAAAAACAGGTTAGCGTTGGCTAGAAACACAGATGGGACAGATCAGGGAAAGTCTTGAAGGCCAGGCTTAGAATTAGTCGCACAGGCAACTGGGAGCCTGGAGGGTTCTGTGGGAAGATCTGACATGAACAGATTTGAAGTTTATAAAAACCACTCTGAGTGCCCTTGGCGGTCCCAGATCTGTCTCCTGCTTCAGTGTTTGAACAGAACAGACCCAGGGACGCCCCTTCTTCCAACCTCCGGCCACTCTCCTGCCCCTCATCCAGTCACCACCTGCAGAACCCCCTCCGGGACCAGCCAACACACCGGTTTCCTTCTCCCTTAACTCCTTATTGCCGAACAACCGTGAGCTCCCAAATCCGTCAGAATTACTCCACCGAGGTGGAGGCTGCAGGCTGCGGCTGACCGCCTGGCCAGCCTGCCCTGTGGGCCTCCCGCACCTACCTCTCTGGGCTTCTATTTCACCCCTGAGGACGTGTTTCTCGAGGGCGTGGGCCACTTCGTCCGGAGTTGGCGGAGAAGAAGCGCGAGGGCGCTGAGCATCTCAAAGTTGAAAACCAGCGAGGCGGCCGCCTTCTCTCCAGGACGCGCTGAGGCCTCCCAAGACGAGTGGGCAAAACTCAGGGCCCATGGCAGCCGCCCTGGCCTTGGAGAGGCACCTGACCAGGCCCTGTGGAGCTGCAGGCCCTGGTTCCACCCTCACAGGCCCTCAGCTCTGGGACTTCCCGGAGAACCACTTCCGGGATGAGGAGGTGAAACTCATCAAGAAGATGGGGGACACCTGACTCACCTCCGCAGGCTGCCGGCCCCCAGGCTGGGCTGGGCGAGTGTCTCTTCGAAAGGCTCACCTCCAGCACGACTAGGAGCCTTTGGAGCCCAGAGGCCTTTGGGGGGCCCCTCTGCATCCCCTGGGCCTCTTCCCGAAACTACTGGCCATTCTTTTAACCACCCTGAAGCCCTCTCCCATGCATTGGACTAAATGAAACAATAAAGCTTTTTGCAGAAAAAACAACAACACTCTGTTTAAGAGAGGTTTGGGCTGTGGGTGCTGAGAGGAATATTGAAGGCAGACACCAGAGCAGTGGTCCCGCTGAGAATCAAAAGCCACAAAGGAGACAATGGATTTGAGACCGTTTAGGAAGTAACACTGATAAATCTTTTCTTTTAATTGTGGTAAAATATATATAACATAGAATTGGCACTTTAAGCATTTTAAGTGTACAGTGTTGTGGCATTAAGTGTATTCATACTGTTGTGTGACCATCACCACCCTCCATCTCTAGAACTTTTCCATCTTCCACAACTGAAACTCTGCACCCATTAACTGCTAACTCCCCACTCCCCGTCCCAGTCCCTGGCGGCCACCACTCCACTTTCTGTCTCTATGAGTTTTATTACTGTAGCTACGGCAGGTCCTTGAATAACATAGTTTCATTCAAAGTCATTTTATTATAACATTGATGAGAAAACAGGGGAAAAAAAGAAGAAGAAAAAAAGCCTGATACCTGGCTGGGGCCACTGTCTGTGTGGCTTGTTCTCCCATGTCTGCGTGGGTTTTCTCCGGGGACTCCGGCTTCCTCCCACACCCCAACGCTCTGCATGTGGGTGAATTCGTGTGTCTGAATTGTCAGTCTGAGTGAGTGTGGGGGTGTCAGGACATGCAAGGACATCCTGTCCAGGGCGGAGTCCCACCTTGTGGCCTGAGCTTCAGGGAGAGGTTCCAGCCACCCAGAACTGGAAAACAATGTTAGCAAATAATGATCTTATTTGTTTTCCTTAATCTTTCTTAAATGTATTCTCACATTTATTTTAATGTTTAATATTAGAAGTGTTTGGGGTCTTTATTTTTTTTAATATATTTTTATTGATTTCGGAGAGGAAGGGAGAGGGAGAGAGAGATAGAAACATCAATAATGAGAGAGAATCATTGATCAGCTGCCTCCTGCTTGCCCCGCACTGGGGGATCGAGACCGCAAGTCAGGCACGTGCCCTGACGGGGAATTGCACTGTGACCTCATGGCTCATAGGTCAAAGCTCAACCACTAAGCTACACCTGCTGGGGTCTTTATTTAGAAGTTTGGTGATGTTTCTGTGGCCAGAAATATGCTGTAGGAACTTGACTCTTGTTTATATCAATGAGCCTCTGGTAAAATTGGTCTCGTTATAGTCATTTCTTTTAAAGTTGCCAATTCTAAGAACCTATTGATGACATTAAGTGAGGACTTACCTCATTTAAGTGGAACCCTACAATTCCACTTGTCCTTTTGTGACTGGCTTATTTCACTTAGCGTAGGCTCATCCATGTTTGTAGCATGTTTCAAGGCTGAATGTGTATGGATATACCACATTTGCTTATCCATTCATCTGCCCATAGACATTTGGGTTGCTTCCACCTTTTGGCTATTGTGACTAATGCTGCTATGAACACAGGTGTACAAATATCTCATTGAGACTCTGCTTTCAATTCTTTGGGGCATATACTTGTAAGTGGAATTGCTGGATCATACGGTGATTCTGTGCTTCACTTTTTGAGGAATCACCATCCTGCCTTCCACAGGCAGCACCGTTTCACATTCCCACCCAGCAAGGCACAAGGGTCCAATTTCTCCACATCTTTGCCAACACTTGCTATTTCTGTTTTGTTTTGTTTTTATAACAGCCATCAACCTAATGGGTGTGAAATGGTAAATTGCTAAATCTTGACGAATGATTGCATATGAGGAGTTGAGGAGGTAAGCAGGGGGAGGCAAAAAGGAGAATGACTCCTGGGTGTACAACTTGGCCAACTAAGTGGATGAAGATTGACCCGCTGAGCTGGGAGGGAAAATTGCATGAGGAAATACTTGCAGGCCATTGAGCTTGAGGGTTCTGTGGGACATCCTGGTTGAATACTGGAGTCTGTGGGTCTGGGAGGGTCTGTGCTGCAGACTGGAAGTCACCAGTTTATGATGTTAAATTGTGATTAAGAATAAAATTACTGCCCTAACTGATTTGGCTGAGCGGATAGAGCGTCGGCCTGCAGACTCAAGGGTCCCAGGTTCGATTCCGGTCAAGGCCATGTACCTTGGTTGCGGGCACATTTTTCAGGAGGAGGTGTGCAGGAGGCAGCTGATCGATGTTTCTCTCTCATCGATGTTTCTAACTCTCTCTATCCCTCTCCCTTCCTCTCTGTAAAAAAAAAAAAAAATCAATAAAATATATTTTTTTTAAAAAAAGAATAAAATTACTTAGGAATATGGGATACAGAAAAAAAGGGGAGGCCCAGAAAAGAAGCTTGGGGGTCCCTATATTTTAGGAGCAGGATAATGAGCACCCACAAATGAGACAGAGGAGGAGCGCCCGGGAGACAGAAGGAAAGCCAGGAAACCATTCTGAAGTTGCACAATCTAAGATCAGATTTTGCTGCAAGCAACAGAAAACCCAAGTGAATGGCTTCATCAAAATACCGTTTCTGTTTTATCCTACATAAAAGAAGTATGGAGGCAGGCGGCCCATCATCACCAGAGCCTTCGGATTTTCTATCTCTTGCTCTGCTAGTCTTAGTCCTAACCACATTCAAGGTCACTTCATGGTCATAAGATGGAAGCTGCAGCTCTAGCCATCATATCCATGTTCCAACAGCAAAAAGGAAGAAGCAAAAGCAGACTGACTCCTAGCTGAGACTGCCCAGAGCTTTCACTTACACCTCACTGGCCACCCCCAGGTGCAAGGGAAATTGGGAAATGTGGCCTTTTATCAGATCACACTGTTTTCCTGAAGATCTTGGTTCTATGAACAACAAACTAGGAAAGAATGTCTGTAGGGGAGGAACTTTCCAGAAGGGGAAAATGGTAGGAGGCGTTAGCTAAGGTGTAAAGGGTTAACCATTGAACTTGGCAATGATGTCATTGGTATATACTTTGGTAAGATGATGGGGGAGGGAAGATGGAAGTGAAGGGGGAAATGAAGGCATGTTAGGTGACCACCCTTGGAAGTCCCCCAGCAAGGGACACGAGCTTGGTACCTAGAGAGAAGACACCAGTTCGAGGGAGGTTTGGGATCCATTATTTAAGGTGTGAAGACAGACATAACAGGCCACGAGGGCTGAGCCAGAGAAAGGAGGTGAAGGGCTGGAGGAGAATGGGGATATTGAAGGTGTGAGGTCCCAGGAAAGATGAGAGAGAACAGGATCCAGAAGAGAGTGGAGGGAGCAGCCACGCACCAGGCAGGAGGCTTCAGCCTGGGGACCAGAAGACAGAAGGTGAAGATGCTGTGCAGAGAGTGGACAGGTGGGGCTGGGAAACCAAAGGTGTTCGCACCACCTGGGAGCCATGATGAGGTAACAGGCAAGGTCACCTTGTCTGTGTGAGGGGTGGAGGCAGCGAGGCCCGGTGGTGAAGGCCAGGCCAGGTGATGAGGCCTGGTGAGAGGACCACCGACAACAAGAAAAAGGCTGGAAGGGAGGTGCTGAGGGCCTGGCTGAGACTGAAAACAGTGGGTCTGCAGTGACCATGATCCACTGGGCAGTGATTTTCTTCAGTGATGCTCAAGTGAGCAAGCAGCCGAGAGAGGAAGGTGGGGTGATCGAGTCTGGGGGTTTGGGGGCAGACAGAGCCTGGGGAGGGAGAGGGAGCCCTCAGGAAAATTGCACCAGGGTCTCAGGGCGGGTACGGAGGGCAGGACATGGTCACCGTCAAGGAGGAGGGCTCGGAATTCGGGTCTCAGGGGGGGAAGGGTCACACAGAGTGACTGAACGTGAACTGAACCCAGGCCTTTGCTCCAGCCACTCAGGCCCGCGCCGGTCTCTTCCCCTCTCTAGGCCTCAGTTTCAGCTCGAGCGCTGGCTGAACCTTAGCTGTGACCCATGCCGATCTGGGGACTACACCAACGTTCTTAGGGTGAGAGACTCCCCTCCCCCTGGCCCTGCCCCTTTAACTGAGTCACCTCCAAAATGACACACTTT
The DNA here is from genome assembly GCF_000412655.1 of Myotis brandtii. Taxonomy (NCBI): domain Eukaryota; kingdom Metazoa; phylum Chordata; class Mammalia; order Chiroptera; family Vespertilionidae; genus Myotis; species Myotis brandtii. Next base: position 444,799 of record NW_005354551.1, read on the forward strand.
AAGAATTCCTCCAACCCTGTGTGAAGTCCTCAGGGGGCTGAGTCACAGGAAAGGTGGAGACTGGGAGGAAGCTGGTGACTGATGCAGGTGAAATCAGGCTGCCCCAGGACCATCCCACAGGTGCCCTCCTTCACAAAGGCTGCCTCACACCCACCTTGGTAACCCGCCTGTGTTGGTGCTGCCACAACAAACCCTCTAGGTCAGTGGTTCTCAACCTGTGGGTTGTGACCCCTTTGGTGGTCGAACGACCCTTTCACAGGGGTCGCCTAAGACCATCCTGCATAGCAGATATTTACATGACGATTCATAACAGTAGCAACATTACAGTT
>NW_005354551.1:445289-450885 GCF_000412655.1 Myotis brandtii
GCCCTTTGTGACTCAAACCCGTTGCCCTCGGCAGCAACACCATCCACAAGTCCTCCACTCCAATCTCATGCTTCTCAGCTCCAGGCCTGGGTCGTGCCATTCCCCCACCCACCCCCATCGACGGGAATGCCCTTTCCTCTCTGCCAGTCCACACTGTACAACAAAACCAAGACCCCAATGTCTCCATGTCCTCTAGGTTCACTGTGGCCTTCATTTCTAAATAACATCATTCAAAACCCCAGGCCCCAGGCCGCGGGAAGCCCAATGCCCTTCTTGATATCCTGAGACCTCCCACGGAAGCTCCCAGTTCCAATCTCTTTTGACCCCTAGTTCTGCTCTTGGCCTGAGCTGCGTCTCCATCGCACCCTGCTGTCTGCCAGCCCCTCTCTGCTCCTGTGTGTAGCCTCTGCCTGACTGCCTCATCCCCAAGCCCCAAGTCCAAGGCTGTGTGTGCAATAGACCTGACTGAAGATTAGGGAACGGAGAGATATATATCCTGGACCTAACCAGCAGCAACATCAAAGTGAGCATTTCACTTACTGTTCAGAACATTCTGAGGCCCTTATGCCAGCTGCTCCCTGGCTCTGGCTGCCCCCATGTTCCTAAGTCCCTCTCTCCTGAGGAACCCCCTGTCCAACCCCACTCTGCTCAGAGTCCTGAGCCTCCCAAAGCCCCTCTCCAGTGACAGAGATAACTCCCAAATTTCCGTTCCTCATTATACAGATCCATGCCCTTCACCTTGTGGTGACCGTCTCCTTCTGGACCAGGCCTGGTGGAGGGTGGGGCGGGGAGATCCTGCCCTTCCATAGCCAAAAAGGGCCTTATGCAGGCAGCCTCTGCCTGACCGCCTCATCCCCAAGCCCCAAGTCCAAGGCTGACTGAAGACTGGGGACCGGAGAGATATATATCCTGGACCTAACCAGCAGCAACATCAAAGTGAGCATTTCACTTACTGTTCAGAACATTCTGAGGCCCTTATGCCAGCTGCTCCCTGGCTCTGGCTGCCCCCATGTTCCTAAGTCCCTCTCTACTGAGGAACCCCTTGTCCAACCCCACTCTGCTCAGAGTCCTGAGCCTCCCAAAGCCCCTCTCCAGCGACAGAGATAACTCCCAAATTCCCATTCCTCATTATACAGATCCATGCCCTTCACCTTGTGGAGACCATCTCCTTCTGGACCAGGCCTGGTGGAGGGTGGGACGGGGAGATCCTGCCCTTCCATAGCCAAAAAGGGCCTTATGCAGGGTTTTCCGAAGCAAAAGTGCAGCTCTATCCCAAGCAAGGAGCAGCTACCTTCACTCTTCTAAGTAGCAACATTTTTTGTTTTCACAGAATGAAACTTTAGCGTCAGGAGCAGGACCACCAAGCCCAAGGTCATCATTTAACAGATGGGAGGTTGATTGAGATCCAGAGGTCAAGATCCCACTCAAAGAAAGCCCATCAATTAGTGCCCACCCTGGGGCAGAACCTAGTTCTCTGCATCCGGGTCTGGGCTTTTCTACTCCTGCTGTCCCACCTCCAGCACAAAGAAGGGAGATGGTGGGGAGGGAGTTGACAATAACTGAGCACCTGCTATGTGCCACACATACTGCACTTTCTGTCATTTAATCCTCATGTCTACTCTTGAAATTATCCCCGTTTTACAGATGAGCAAACTGATGCCCAAGGAGGAAGCCTATAGTCAGGTGCCCAAGGCCCATCAGCTCAGAACTGGAATTACAACCAAGGCAACTCTTCAAAGAATTTACCCAGCCTAGTCTGAAGTCAGATTTTTATTCTTCGTAACAATAAAAGCAAACGTTGGTGCACTCTTTGCTTGTGCCAGGCATCAGCATCAGAATTTTACATGATTCACCCTTGTTTAATGTTCACAATAATCCCAGGAAACATATAGGATTATTCCCATTTTACAGGCATGGAAACTGAGGCTCAGAGAAGTGAGGTGATCTGCCCAAGCCCTCACAGCTCATTAGTGACAGAGGTATATTCAAAACTAGATCCATCTGGCTCCAAGCCAATGTTCTTTCCACCCCCCTTCCCCCAAGGTCCCCTCACCCCTTTCAGCTGGGAAGGATAGGTGTGGGCACCAAGGCCTGTGCCAACCTCTCTCCTCTGCTTCCTACCAGCACCTGTCCCCCCACATACACACTCATGGGTTCCCTTTGGCACCTGGAATGGGTTCTGGTCCTGGTGCCAGCCCGAAAGGCGCAGTCCCTCCTTGCCTCCCCTGTACCTCTCCATCCCCCCTCCCAGGTCTCAACTAAAAAGTTAAGTTGGGGCTGGGAGGTCCCTCTGGGCAAAGTCCTGGCTGCCAGGCCAGTCTGCTCGTCACTGGCTGTTCACTGGGGGTTAACCACTGTGGTCCCGTCCAAGGCCAAGATGGGCATTCCCCTCCTCCAGGCACCTCCACCACAACCCTCCCCTCCCCACTGGGGCCCTGGCTCTCAGCTCCTTCTAGCTGCAGCTGAAGAGGCACTGGGTTCCTCTACACCAGGAGTTAGGGGTGACATTTGTATTTGAGGGATGTCTTCCTTAGAACTCTTTGATTGCCAGCAACAGACTCCAATTTGGCTTCTTTATGCTTGGGGAGCATTTACTGAGAGCCTGCGGAGAGCTTACAGGGTGGAGCGCAGGCTGAAGAACCAGGACCAGACTCAAGTCCAGGAGGAGGAGGGCTTGGTCTGTCCAGCAGCCTCAGCAACATCTCAGTACGTCCCACTGGCTCTGTCTGAACCCATCCCTGGGGCGGAAGGAAAGCAATGGCCAGACTGGCTTAGGCAGGTCACATGCTTCACCTCAAGAGGGAGGAGCCTCACACAAAACAGTAGACTAACCGTGGGCAGGGGAGGATCCCCAGGGATCCTGGGTGCGAGACGATCAAAACCCAACCAACGGCCTCTGCAGTGGGCCTCAGACACTGTGTCTTCCGTGCATGTAGACTGGAGGCTTCTCTGGCTTGGCACATAACCTAGGAGCCCACGTAAAGGTATGGAGATGAGACACAGTGAGAGTGCTCAGTGCTCAGGTCTGGAGGCAAGGGAGGAAGGGCAGGGGAGGAGGCTGGAGGGTTGGACCAGGCAGGGCCTGGCTGCGAAGAGCCTAGAACATCAGGCCATAAAGCTGGCCTCTTGTTAAGACTGAGCAGGCACCTCCTCCCTCCCGGGTTCCAGCCACCCAGTACCCGCCCACCCCACTAAAGGGGACCCTCCTGAGCAGTGCTCCTGCCTGGGCCCCAGACACTCTCCCAAGGAACTGCTCAGCATCCAAGTTCAGACGCTCCGCTTGGGGGGCCTCCATCTGGATGCAACAGGGATGAACAGACCAGCAAAGAGATGAGCAAAGAGATGAGCAAAGAGAGCCACGCAGCTGAGACACAGGCCCACATGCATCTGGCCAGCCTGTCTGCAGGGGGCAGGGAGGGGAGTTCTCAGCGGAGATGAAAAGACAATAATAGTGATTTTTAGAGGCCCTTTATAAAGGCAAAAATGAGCTGGACAGCAGAATAATCACTGCGTTTATTGCTAGGTAAACACATATAACTTTGTTCTTATTTTTAACTCAATGAAAATGAGTCTTGGCCTGGGGGGCCACAGATTCATTTGGTTGATGTGTTAACAATTGCCAGCCCCAAATCTCCCTGCGATTTATCTGTGCAAATGCCCACATGTCTCTGTATACCTCTCATCTCGGGGTCAGGTCTGAACGAGATGCCTGTGGCCTGTAAATGTGCTACTGAGCCATATACACCTGGCCTGTTAGGGCAGGACAGTTAGGCCTTGGGATCTGGAGTGAGGGGGGGATTGGGGGGGGGGGGTTTGAGGATGGGCCTCAGGACATATCTAGAGGAGATAAATGGCCAGAGAGCAACCTGGACTCAAATCACAGCTCCATTGACAAGCCATGAAACCTTGGCCAAGTCACTTCACCTCTCTGAGCCTCCGCTTCCTCGTCTATAACGTGGAGATAACAACACTGACCCCTCAAAATTGTGAAAATTAAGAAATCAGATTTAAAGGCAGCTAGCATGGTGCAGCACACAGAGGAGGCACACAGAAATGCGAAAATGAGTCTTGGCCTGGGGGGGCCACAGATTCATTTGGTTGATGTGTTAACAATTGCCAGCCCCAAATCTCCCTGAGATTTGTCTGTGCAGATGCCCACATGTCTCTGTATACCTCTCATCTCAGGGTCAGGTCTGTCAGATGCCTGTGGTCTGTAAATGTGCTACTGAGCCATATACATCTGGCCTGTTAGGGCAGGACAGTTAGGCCTTGGGGTCTGGAGTGAGGGGGGGGTTGGGGGGGCTTGAGGATGGGCCTCAGGACATATCTAGAGGAGATAAATGGCCAGAGAGCAACCTGGACTCAAATCACAGCTCCATTGACAAGCCATGAAACCTTGGCCAAGTCACTTCACCTCTCTGAGCCTCCGCTTCCTCGTCTATAACGTGGAGATAACAACACTGACCCCTCAAAATTGTGAAAATTAAGAAATCAGATTTAAAGGCAGCTAGCATGGTGCAGCACACAGAGGAGGCACACAGAAATGCCCACTTTCCTCTTCTCTCTCAGTCCCACCAGTTGATTGAATCCCTTCTCTTGTCTTACCCAGAAGGACCCCAGCCCCATCCTTGAAGCCTGAAGTCCCTTATAAGGTGACTACAGGAGCAACGCTCACTGGGTGGGTCTCACCAGCCTCAGACAGGGACACCTCCCGGGGCCCAGACTAGAGCCCACGGCATAAGGTGCGCTGGCTGCTGCCAGGTGATGACCTGCCCTGAGTCATGGCAACAAACAAAGCTCGCAGCATCCTCGGCAACGGCCCCAGCACCAGGTGAGCCCATTTATCTTCGGCATCTTGGCCCAGCAGCACCCTCCTGATGAAGACCCAAGTCTGAACATGCTCGGCCTTGTAGGAAGCAGAGCCGCTGGGCCCCACTCCCTGGGCAGGGCCACGTGGGGCTTCAGAGATGCTGGAGGCTATGACAGATGGCAAAGCGCTCCATTCTTCCATTCATTCAACGAGTGTCTGATGCAGCTTGCCACCCTCTGCCCACTCCTTCCTTCTTTTTCATCAGGGCCAGGACTCAGCCCCGGGCCCCTTCTCCTCTTACTCACCTGCCAGGGGTCACAAACGCTGGGCCCTGGGCCAGATCCAGGCTGCAGATGGGTGCTGTGGAGAAAAGCGTGGGCTCTGGAGCCAGACTCCATGGGCATGCTTCTTGGTCCGGCACATTCTAGCTCTACGTGAGTTACAGAGCCTCCGTTTCCTCATCTGCAAAATAGACATAAATACCTCACAGAGTTGTGAGGATAAGGCCCTTAACAGCCCAAAGCAAGTACTCCCCAATTTTGCCTTTTTTAAAAAGTTGAGCCAACATCTCAAAATAAGGGGGTTTCACAGAAAAATCCAGATTTCTGGCTTCCCTTGAAAAATCAAAAGATTTGGGAAGGCACACTCCTGCAAGGCACCCAGAGGCATTCCTTTTGGACCAGTGGTTCTCCGCCTTGGCTGTACCTTAGAATCAAGTTAGAACCAGCTGGGCAGCTATTAAAGTATTTTGCTGCCTGGGCCCCACTCTAGACCAATTAACTCAGA
>NW_005354551.1:450947-462742 GCF_000412655.1 Myotis brandtii
GCGGGTGGGCGGGGGGGGGGGGGGGGGGGGGTGGTCCAGGGATCCTATGTTGTAGAAGTGCCCTGGGCGATTCTAGTGGGCAGCTGCTTTAGCCACTAGCTCTTTATCATTTCACTGTGGTTTAATTAGAGAACAATATTGGGTCCCTGCCCTTTTAAAAGTGGGAAATAGTCGCCCTAACCGGTTTGGCTCAGTGGATAGAGCATCGGCCTGTGGACCAAAGAGTCCTGGGTTCGATTCCGGTCAAGGGCACGTACCTTGATTGCAGACTTCTCCCCAGCCAGGGCCCTGGTCAGGGCTCATGCGGGAGGCAACCAATCGATGTGTTTCTCTCACATCGATGTTTCTCTCTGTCTTTCCCTCTCTTCCACTCTCCCTAAAAATCATGGGAAAATATCCTTGGGTGAGGATTTAAAAAAAAAAAGTGGGAAATAGAATCCAGCCGCAGAAAGCCACAGGATCTCTTTCACGCCTGACCAACATAGCTCATGCATGTGCCCAGCAGGCTCCCCAACACAGCAGCCTGGGACCCTGGTCTCTCCCCTCTCCTTGGCCAGCTTCATCCTCATGGCACCTCGAGACGGTCCATTTCCAAGTCTTCATCTCTGATCCAACTCCTCTCACCTCAAGGAGCCCTCCTCAACCTGCCAGGCAGAGCTGGTGTCTGCCTCCTCTATGCCCCAGAGTATAGTGTGCCTCTCCCTGTCCTCACACCAAGACGGTATTCATTCCTCAGGGGTCTGCTTCCCATGAGACTAGGAGTTTCTAAAGCAGTGGTTCTCAACCTTCCTTATGCCGCGACCCTTTAATACAGTTCCTCATGTTGTGGTGACCCCCAATTTCATTGTTACAAATTGAACACAATTAAAGCATAGTGATTAATCACAAAAACAATATGTAATTATATATGTGTTTTCCGATGGTCTTAGGCGACCCCTGTGAAAGGGTCGTTTGACCCCCAAAGGGGTCGCGATCCACAGGTTGAGAACCGCTGTCTAAAGAATGGGGTCATACCTGGAACCCTAAGACCTAGGTTAGCTTCTTGACCTCACAGCCTCCTCCACCATCACCATCATCACCACCCCACTTTGCACACACCCCTCACGGCCTCTCAGCCTCTCTCCACCTCTCCGTTGGGCTTCCATTCCTGCTGCCAGCTGCCTTGGCCTCTCTGCAGCTCTAAGCTCAGATGTGGGATCTGACTCGGCCACTTCAAGTCTTCTCATTGAGTCACAGTGAAAGTCTGGCCCTGGATTGGCTGCCGTTGGGTCAGGAGCCCATCCTTACCCCATCAGCTATAGCTGGGCCAGTGCTTCCCATTGGTGCCCACCTCACGCAGGGGACTCGTTTTAGAGTTGCCAGATTTAGCAAATAAAAACACAGGACTTCTAGTTCAATGTGAAGTTCAGATAAATAATGACTAGTGTTTTGGTATAAGTATGTCTCGTGCAACATTTGGGACATACTTATACCAAGTGTATCTGAACTTCAGGGGGAGGGGGTCGTAAGATGCAAACATGGGCCCCTTGAGCAGAGGGGGAGGGCGAGAGAGCTTCCTCTTCAAGGGGATTGTGGCCACTGCAGGCACAGTGACTGCCATACACTTTCCCTTGGGGAGGTTCAGGGTCCCCATGTGGGCACCCCCAGAGACCCCACTCCCCTCTGCTCTCTTCCCTCTCCCCTTCTTCAGCTCCTCCCCAGTCACCTCTCACATCTCCAGGCTCCCACTCCATCCAGTGTCAGCTCGCATGCACGTGCCTGCCTCCTTCTCCTCTTCGGGAACTAACCTGTCCAGGGCGACCTCGGAGGAAGTCTGGGGTGGGGTTGCCTGAAGAAGTACAGGACACTCAGTTAAATATGAAGTTCAGATACACAAGGAAGTGGGTGGAAGGGAGGGGGAGAGACAGAGAGAAAGAGAGAAACATCGATGTGAGACACATTGTTTGGTTGCCTCCCACACGCACCCGAGCAGGGCTGGGGATGGAGCGTCCAAAATCAATGGAAAAAAAATCCTCAGGTGAGGATTAACAAATAAAGAAATAAATGTGAATTTGGGAATTCCTTAAAACTGTTTTATATTCTAAGCGTCATTTCGGCATCAATATATATCTGTATCTAGCCTGCAGACAATGTCTGATGCCTGACCAGGCACTATGGCTTTGAGGACCCTTCTCAGTTACCCAGTCTGCCTTCCCAAGAATGGACTCATCGAGCGCATAGTCAGAACCTGGTGGGAAATCACCCAGCCTTCATGTGATCACTCTCAACAAATGACAGACGCCTCTCCCACCTTGTCACAGATCCTGCAGACAGTTCATCATTGAGGACCCTGGTTGCAAGCAACAGAAAGGGCCCTCGCTAGCTTCAGCCACTGGGAGCTCACAGGGGCCATAGGGGGCTGGAGCACCAGGATGGGGAACCAAGGACATTGCCAAGGTTAGAGAGCGGAAGATACAACTTTGGGTTCACAACCGGAGAGTATGGTAAGATCCCGACTCAGGGATGGATGGAGGAGCCTCTTCAGCTACAGACTCTACTCCAGTAACGGAGCTTCTGTTCACCCACCTCTGGCTGGGGAAGGTGGGACCCCGGAGGTCTTTCCAGGGCAGGAAACCAGAGTGCTGGCCTGCCGGGGAGTGGGTGCCGGCAGCCAGAAGCAGCGAGTATTCCCTACAGAGATGCCACACCCTGCAGGTCAAAGGGCACCCTCTTCAATCAGGAGCGTGGTGGTCAATTATTTTGCTGTGAGAGTTGCCACCACTTTTTTTTTCTTTTTAGTTATTCTGGAAGCATTCACTTGGATTTTCCCCTGCTCTGGTTTTCTTTATGTTTCCATAATCTTTCGACTCCTGGGTGGTCTGGTTTCCGACAGGCAGCAGCGTCAGCTGGTTCTCACAGAGTCCATGTGCTCATGGAGGAAATGTGGCCTGAGCGATGTCACCCCACCCATGGAAAGGAAGTGACAGCTACACAAGGTGGGGAAATGTATGGCTTGTATCCGTAAGAATGATTTTGGTTACTAGGAACAGAAAACCCAATTCAAACAGCCGTAAATAATACAGTCAATTTATTGGCTCACTTAAAAAAAAAAAGTCCTTCAGGAAAGGCTTGATCCAGCAGCTTACCAGTGCCAACAAGGACCCAGTTTCTTTCTTGCCTTACCTTTTTCAAGGCTGGCTTCCCTTACACCTGCCAGTAGTTCCAAAGACAAAGATCACCTCACTGTGCTCAGTAGAGTATCAGAGAACCATCTTGGTCCCAGAATTCCTAGCGAAAGTCCTGAGATTCACTCTGATGTAACAGGTCTGGGTCACATGCCCACCCCTAAACCAGTCACTGAGCCAGGGGTTGAAATGTATTTATTGACTGAGTTCCACTCCTGCCTAGCATCAGAAGGGGTCAGCCCCTGGAACTAATTGGCACCCCACACCAGAACCAAGGCCATATGGGAGGGCAGGGGGGATACTGAGAAAGCCACCCACCAGGACCACTGCACTGGGCAGCCGCTTACACTGGAGTCAGTTGATGAATTATCATTGCAGCTCCCACGATGAGCTGCATTAAGCATTTCACCTGCATGAGTTAATGTGATTTAACAAATCATCCAGAACCCTGGGAGATGGCCTTTTAATCTTATTTTGCAGAGAAGCATACAGGTTAAATGAAGCGACTTGAAGCATCAAAGTTGTCATGAGTCAGAGGCAAGATATGAACCTAAAATCTACCTGATTCCAAAATCCATTCTCCTAATCTCTGCCTCACCTGCCTCTCAATCGTGTGCAAAGCACTGCTGGGACACCAAGAAAGACAGCCCAGTGATTCAACAGGCTTTAACTGAGCACCTACTATGTGTCAGGCATCCTATCAGGCTCTGAGTACTCAGAGGTTATTGAGGTAAAATTTCTACCTTCTGTGAGGCTCATGACCTAGAAGGAAGACAGCCACACACCTATAATGACAACCTAGCAGGAAAGACTATTTACTCCTGTATTGGGCACTTCATATACATTATTTCATTAAATTCTTTTTTTAAAAAATATAATTTAAATATACTTTTTATTTCAGAGAGGAAGGGAGAGGGAGAGATAGAAACATCAATGATGAGAGAGAATCACCGATCGGCTGCCTCCTACATACCCCACACTGGGGATTGAGCCCGAAACCTGGGCATATGCCCTGACCAGGAATCGAACTGTGACCTCCTGGTTCATAGGTCGAAGCTCAACCAATGAGACCCCTTGGCTGGGCCTCGTTGAATTCTTAAACATGCTCTGGATCCCTGAGTTAACAGAGGGACAGTGAGGTGAAGTCACTCAGCTGTTTGGGCAACTCCACCTGGTCTCCCTTTCTGGGAGCTGTGAAGGTCAGATCACCAGGAAGGCAGCCATGAAAAGTACCGGCCCACACAGAACTCAAGGCCTGCAGGAAGGGCGGTGCACCGTGATGGGCGGGTGGAGAAGCCTTCCCGGGGAAGAGAAGTGTTGCTGAGCCGTGGAGACTATGGTACAAAGGCAAGGTGTCCTGACTGGCACTGGTGCCAACCACTCCCCCCACGTGCTCTGGGGATTCGTGTTTGCAAGATTCCCACCTCTCGGAATTCCCATCCCAGAATCCCAAACAGGGAAACCTGCTCCGCTCTCTCGGTATTACTCAAAGCCCCACGTTAGCGTTAAGAGAATTTTAATAGCTGCCATCTACAGCCCCTTCTCGGTGCCAACGCTTCATCACCCTGCAAGTTATGGATTGCAGACATTTTACAAGCAAGGCAACTGAGGTTAGAGACAGAGTTCAGAGGTCAGGGGCCAGAAATCAACCTCCAGGCCTGACTCCAGAGTCCTGGCTTGCCCTGAGACTCTGAAACTCCCCAGGCTTCCCACACTGCTTTCCATAGCCTGGCTGTGAGGGGTAAAGGCTGGTGTTCTTCCCGCGTCACCCTCCCTCCGCTTCTCTCTAACCAGCCCTCTGACCGGGGCTCCGAGCTGTGGACTTTCTAGGACCCTCACCCACAGTGTGGGTCCCCTCAGCAGGGAGCTGGGTTCCCAAAGCCTCTCTCAACCTGCCGCTCATTTCTCAAAGTCTTCATGGGGGAGATAAAGGCGGAGAGAAAACTGTAGCGGAAAAGGGCATGGGTTTCGAAGGCACGTAGACCCGGGTGTGAATCCAGGCTCGGCCACTCACATGCTGTGTGACTTGGGCAAGTCCTGTCTCTGAGCCTCAGTTTCCAAAGCTGTTAAATGGGAGCCAAGAACCCCCACCATGTAGGTTGCTGTGCAACCCAGAACCCCACAAGCCATCCTTCGAGCGTTTCTCTCTTCCCACCCCTTCCCCATTCAATCTAGTACCAAATTCATCCATTTTATCTCCAAAATATATTTCAAATGTATCCATCACTCTCTGTGGCCTATGTCACTTCCCTCATCCAAACCACCATCACCTCCTGCCTGGACTACCACGGTAGCCAACCAACTGCTCTCCTGATGCCTCCTGGCCCCTTCAATCGTTCTCCATAGTGTAGCCAGAAAGACCCTTATAGAACATGTGTTCAATGACGCCACCCCCAGTTACAACTCTCCAATGGCCTCCTTTTGCTCTCAAGGAGACTCCAAATTCCTTTCTGTTACCCACAGAGAGGCCCATGGGAGCTGACCCTGTCTCCCTACCTATTGACCTCTTGCCCTCTGCCTAGGGCTCTCTGCACCCAACTTCATGGCTACTCTGTTCCCTCTGCCGTTAACACTCTTCCCCATCCTAAGCCTATTAACTCCTGCTTACGCCTCACATCTCTGTTCAAAGGCCACTTCTTCGGGGAAGCCTTTCTTGATCTCTCAGACTAGATCAGATTCTCCCACTTATTGATCTCACCTTGTACTTCTCCTTCATTGCACCCATCACAGTTACAATTACGTAAGTATTGGTTGAGTCGATCCTTGGGTGTCTGTCTTCTCAGTCATGGACACACTGCTTTTGCCTCTTCCTCAGGAGAACAACCTTCTCCCTCCCACCCACCTACACACACACACACACACACACACACCTTATGGCCTCAGAGGTGGGTCCAGATTAAGATACTGATAGAGGAGAGGGGGCTGCAGGGACATGGGATGGGGCAGACATCCTCTGTGCCCCATGCAGAATGCCCAGATGAGAATGAAGCCCTCAGACAGAGAACGTAGAACCAAGAGACAGAGAGAGAGCAGCTGAGCCTGAACATATGCCTTTGCCTGGAGTCAGCGGTGTCTGAACTTCTTCCCAATGACGATTACCCGCCCCACCACCATGTTTTGCTTTGTTTTGCTTTGCTTAAGCTGTTTCACCTTGCAAACTATGGTGTCTGAACGTCTTCCCAATGACGATTACCACCCCCCCCCCCACCATGTTTTGCTTTGCTTAAGCTGTTTCACCTTGCAAACTACAGAGGAGAGGAGGCCACTACAACCGTTCTGGACTGCAACTGCGTGGAGGTGACTCTGAGTCTGACTTCTTCGGTGCTGCACCCCAGGCCTAGCTCACAGCTGCTCCATGACCTCCTGCTGGATGAACAAATGAAATGGAAAGTGGACAGCCCAGTATGGGATCAGAAAGGAGTCGAGATTCCTAAGAAACGCCATGTCCTCTTTCTCGCCCGTCACGTGGGGGCTGCCAGCTTGGCCAGAGCAGAGCCTCCCTGATGTCCCGACTCCAGGACCCCTCCCTGGGGAAGCAGGGCCGGCTTCTGTGCCAGCAGGCTCCTCTGGGGCCCCTCCTTCACTTTCTGGAATATTCCAGAGCTGACCCATCACCCAGGTGCATACCCAAGTAGCCAAGGCAACTGTTTACCCTCTGCCCTTAGAAACCACCTCCGGTCTGTGGCAGTGGGCACCCCACACAGCTGTCCTCTGCCCACAGCCTGGCCGAATAAGCAAGGGTGTTTCCTGCTAGGGGTTGGCATGGCCAGGCTGGGTTTCCTACCCCTCCGTGCCATCACCCCCCTCCACTGCTCCCCGTCCACCCTAGCTCCTCACAGCCCCAGCAGGCCACACACTCACCTTCTGGTCTGCCTTGGGGGCCAAGGGGAGAGGAAAGAGCCCTCACCTCCTTCTGCTCCTCCGACCCACTGCCCACGGCTTCAGCAAACACCAGGCCAATAGTGGAGGACCACCCTTGGGCTCTGGAGTCAGAGAGACCTGGGCCCAGCTCCCCCTCTCCACGTGCAGCTCTGTGGCCTCTAGCAGAGCACACGTGGCCTCTCTGAGCCTCAGTTTCTCCGTGTGAAACATGAGGATAGTCCCTGTCAGCACCCCGTGGGCTGTATGACAATGAGATCAGCATCGTGCCTGGCACGTGGCTCAACACTGACCGGCTGAGGAGCCCTGGCCAAAGGCTCGGGCGTCGTGAGGGGACACTGAGGGCTTCGCTCCTTACCTGAGGGGACAAGAGGACTCAGCCCTTTCCCAAGGGGACACGGGCCTGGGAGAGCTCTGCCTTGCCCAGTGGTGAGTCCTGCCTTTGGGGACCACCTTCTCTTAGTCACCGATTGGAAGGGAGCCACGGGGTTTGAGCTGATGCTGCATTTATGTAACCAAAACCCTGTATTAACGTGACTGGTGGTTATGTAGCGAGGCTCTGGGAGGTCCGATGGTGGCTTTGGGGTCTGAAGAGCTCCCAAGTTGTCCCTCAACACTGCTGACACCCTGGTGGCCCTAGTCCTGCCGTGTGACTGGGACCTGTCCTGACCTCTTCAGGACCCTTTGGAGCCCCCATCACCCCATCACCACTCTAGACACAGGCCTGCGTCAGCACGCACACCCACCCAATGCCCCAGAGTTTTGCTGTTTCCTAAAAATGGGTCCCCCCGACCTGTGAGCACTGGTCTTAAAGTCGGTGATTGGGGATGTTCCTCTGGCTGTGTGGCCTCGGGCGAGTCACCTCACCTCTCTGAGTGTCAGGACGGGGAAAACATGACCTAACCCCCTGGACACCGTGAGGATTAAACACGGAAACTAAGGAAGTTCTGGACCGGCCAGCAGGCCCTAAATAAATGATGAACATACGTGGCAAGGAAATGACACATTTACATTCTTCTTCCCACCCCTTCCCTCGCTTGCTTTCTAAGGAGGGCGCAGGCTGGAAGCGGAGGAACCAGGGGAGAAGTCAGGAGAGGGGGAGCCAGGCACAGGCCCGAGCAGCCCTGGGAACACGACTGGGAACAAGACTGAGTTTTGCGGCCCCTCAGCAAGAGCGCGTCTGACGGCTCCAGCCGCAGCCTGTCCCCCGCCCTTTCCGGCTGGGCTCAGTGTGTGGATACCCCAGCCCACACGTGTAAACTCTGTCCGCGGCCACCTCGGCCTAGCAGTGCTCATACCTGCCGTGCAGAATGGCCCAGAGAAGAAGCCCACGGGGACCCTGGCAGCGGGCGCGGGCCTCTGGGCCTTCCAGCGTCTGCAGGGTGGTCTCCAGAGGGGATGTGGGTGGGCACATCACCCTGGGAGATGGAGTGCGGGCAAAAGAGGACCAGACAGGGTCCAGTGTCAAGGCCAGGGCCTAGGTCTAAGAGCAGTTAGGAAATGACTGAATCCCTGCTCTGGGGACAGAGAGAACAGAAGAATCTAAACCAGTGGTTCTCAACCTTCCTAATGCTGCGACCCTTTAATACAGTTCCTCATGTTGTGGTGACCCCCAATTTCATTGTTACAAATTAAACATAATTAAAGCATAGTGATTAATCACAAAAACAATATGTAATTATGTATGTGTTTTCCAATGGTCTTAGGCGACCCCTGTGAAAGGGTCGTTTGACCCCCAAAGGGGTCGCGACCCACAGGTTGAGAACCGCTGGTCTAAACAAAGACTTCTAAGAAAGTAGGATCTGTGGCACAAATGCCTGTGCAGGGATCAGCCTGGCTTCTCTTGGGGGTTCACCTCCTGGCACCCTCAACTGAGCCCCTACACCCCCTCCTGCTGCACAGCCCCCTCCCAAGGCCTTCAAGGAAGGTGTTCAGGGAGCCGCGCCCAAGGCTAAGCACCAGTTACACCGAGCTCTGTGCCCCCTGGAGGCCCAGGGTCCTGGGCCAATGTTTCCCAGGGGATGTTTCCCAGTGTTTCCCTACCAGCTGCAGATTCCTGCCCACCCCACACCCACCCAATCAGGTCCCTCCCTGGGGCGGGGCCCCAAGTCAGCACAGTTAACAAGTGCCCCGGGGCTCTGATGTGCCTTGACGTTTGAGTCCCACTGTTGGAGGGAAGACGCCCCACTCAGGCATCTACTCAGCAAGCTTTTGTTGAGCACCTACTGTGTGCCTGACACCGTTTCAGGCACTGAGGATACATCTGTGAACAGACACAACCCCTGACCTCAGAGCTGACATGGGGAGAGAGTAAGACAAACAAATCTATGACAAAATAGCTCCGACAGTGGTAAATACTGTTAGGAGACTGAAACAGAGAAGGAGTGGTCAGGGAGGGCCTCTTGGAGGAGGTGGCATCTGAGCTGAGACCTAAAGGATTCAAAGGCAGGTCTGTCTGCGCCCACACCCTGCCCACTGTGGTGCTGCCTCTCTCCGTCTGGTCGGCCTCCTGATTCTGAGGGGCCAGGAAAAGCGAAAGTGATGGTGGAAAGAAGGCCAGGCTTCCTCCCCCGAGAGAAAAACCCTCGCAGGCTAAGCCTGGAGGGAAGTGGTGATAGAATGCCCACCACATATAAATAGGCCCGCCGCTCCGGAGTCGCCCTGGAAACCTGCGGTCAATTTGGACTTTGCTTAGGGCCGAGCTCCCTGCCACCAGGAGCCCAAAACGGCTGAACAAACTTCGAGCTTCACATGGGGCCGGCCCTCGATGAGTTCAAGGCCGGAGCACTTCTCCAAAGTCAAAACCGCAACAGGAAGGCACCGAAAGCCTTCTGAGGAGGCCCGGCCTGGCGCAGGGCTCTGGTCAGCCCTCCCGAAGGCCGTCATGGGGGAGGAAGAGGGGAGGCCAGCAACGTCCCCTCGCTCCCAAGTCTCCACCCTGCCCAGGTGCCACTGTGCCTGAAATCCCACTGTGAGGACTGAGGCTGTGGGGAAAGCATCGCCCAGCGTCTCGCTCCTGGAAGAAACCCTACGTGTAGCCCCTGACCTGGGGAGTGGGGAGGAGGGACTCTGTGGTTTAGTTGTGCTGACTCTGTCCCGAATTTTCCTGGACAGCCCTGACTTCAGGTCATCTGCTCCCATCTCCCACGGAACCAACTAGCGTCTTGTTGGGAAAGAGGACGGTCCTAGTGGTTATCCAGAGGAAGTGGCCCTGGGCAGGGAGTCTGGAGCCCAGGTTCTTGGTTCTGGCTCTGCCACTTGGCAAGTCTCTCTTCCTGTCCCTGGAAGGGAGACTTAACAGAGGGGACTGTGGCCTCAATCAAGTGCAGGGGCCCTCGGGCTAATTCTCTTCTCCCACCAGAGGGAGGGAGATGGGCTCCAGAATGAAGGTGGTGGTGGTCCTGGTGAGGAGCTGGGAGGGGAGGGAAGGGCCGTGGGAGGAAGGATGAGGTGTTGGGAAGTGACCTGCTGACTCCCCGGTGCCGCCACCACCTGCTGCCCACTAGCCCACTTCACTTCCTGCTCCTTCCTTTGGCCCTTGGGCCCCCAGGGACCTTGACCCAGTTGCCCCAGAGCAGACCTGAGCCCACACTCAACAGGGTGTCAGCCAAAGCCACACCCCAGGGCAAGGCAAGTCTCCTGTGGGATTGAGGAGAGAATTCGCCGGAGCTGCTCGGGCCGTCACACTGGACCTCGGCTGGAGAAGTGAGCAGCACAGAGGCCTGGGCACTGTCTGTGCAGAAAGAGCACAGGAGTTGGGTGGACAGGGACCGGGGCTGGAATCTCCGTCGTTCATGCACTGTATGACCTAGGCCCCGCT
Source organism: Myotis brandtii (assembly GCF_000412655.1). NCBI lineage: Eukaryota > Metazoa > Chordata > Mammalia > Chiroptera > Vespertilionidae > Myotis > Myotis brandtii. The sequence continues at coordinate 461,811 of NW_005354551.1, forward strand.
GAGCCTCATTTGTACCATCTGCAGAATGGGCCTAATGGGCCCAAAGAGCCTGTGTGAGACTCCCAAGAAATCATGGACCTGCTCTGCCCACTTCAGTGCCTGGCGCACAGTAGGAGTTTTAGAAAAGAATAATTCCCTTCTCCTAATAAATGTTCATTGAGTTGTGCTTTTGCTCCTAGTCCCAGCATTTAACTCAGTCTAAGCTTCCTCCACAAGAGAAACTGGACTTAGTTCAAAATTACAATCACCCACATCACCCCCACTCCTGCCACCAAATTTCTGCACATTTGTGAGTGAGGGACTGCCCAGTGCCTGGTACTACCACCATTGGTAGTAAGTACAGTTTATTGCACACCTACCCCATGCATGGTACTTTACACACTTACACTATCCCCTCACCTTCTCACAACAGCCCTATAAGCTGAGGGAACGCCCACTCTACAGATGTAAAATGAGGCTCAAGGGCCACACAGAGGTGGAAAGGGAGTCAAGCTCAGGATTCACCACCAGGCTACCCTGCCTCCCAAAACTGAGGGGAGCCTCTGCGCTCTCAGCACTTCAACAACAGCTGCTGGGGAGACCCCAGAGGAAACAGCAGAGGCCCAAGGGGCTCCCTACCCAACCAACATTTAGCAATTGCACTAAAACTCAATGTGCCCTACATAAGGCTCCTCCTTTTTTTCAAAATAAGAACTGGGTTTCAAGGTAGACCCTACAGCTGCTCTGAACTCTGGAGGAGCCAGGAGTGGGGCTGGGATGCTGGGAGCACATTTCTAGGGTGATCACTTTTGCCAAGCCCAACATGGACTCATGAGGCCTTCCAAGGACAAGGTCCCCAGATATGTGAACTTGGGGCCATTTGGAGAAGTCAGCATCTTGGGACCACTGCTGGCAAATTTCCATGACACTCTGGAAAAGTGCATTTGTGCCAT
>NW_005354551.1:463152-464480 GCF_000412655.1 Myotis brandtii
GGGAGAGAATCACTGATTGGCTGCCTCCTGCACACCCCCTCTGGGGATCGAGCCCGCAACCTGGGCATGTGCCCTGACCAGGAATTGAACCGTAACCTCCTGGTTCATAGGTCAACCTTCAACCACTGAGTCACATTGGCTGGGCCAGTTGTGCCTTTTGACTGCAACTCAGTCAACACATTCTTGGGCCCGCTGTGGTGATCAGGGCTCTGTGAGCCTCTCTGGCCCCCTGGACACCCTGGTGGGGCTGGGAGCTGGTCAGGGAAGGCTTCCTGGAGGAGGGAGGGCTGGGCAGGCCCTGTGGACAGAGAGAATTCAGGCAGGCAGAGGGAAGGGCGTGTCTTCTCCAAAGAGGCATCCTGGCACCACAGAGGAGGTTGGTCTTCATGGTCAAGTGACCTGAGTTTGAATCCTTGGATAGACTATTTGAATCCTTGGATGGATGGATGGATGGATGGATGGATGGATGGATGGATGGAAAAATCTATGAAAAAATAAAAGAAGGGAGGAAGAATGATCCATTAATCCCCAGGCTGCAGTCTCTTGCTGGCCCATTTCCCCACCACCCCATCCCCAAACCTATCAGTCGGGATACACGGGGTTATGTCACAGTAACAGACAACTACAAACCTCAGTGTCCTAAGCAGCAAAGGTTTAGTTCTTGTTCTTGTTCACAGCACATGCTTGTGAGTTGGCAGGGGCTCTGCTCCATAGTGTCCTCACTCAGGACCCAGGCCACCACCATCTTGCTAGTCGCTGGCTGCTGTCACATGTCATTGGCCAAAGCCACTCACATAGCCACCCCTAAACTCAAGGAGTGGGCAGGGCACTCCTATCACAGATCTAGAACGAGGAGAACCCCGACATTTGTGAACATCCCTGACGCTGCCATGTGCCCCCACTCCAGCTGCCTGGAAGCACTATCCCCCTAATCCAGTGATGGCGAACCTTTTGAGCTCGGCGTGTCAGCGTTTTGAAAAAAGTGGGCAGGGCACTCCTACCACAGATCTGGAACGAGGAGAACCCCAACATTTGTGAACACACTGCCATGTGCCCCCACTCCAGCTGCCTGGGAGCACTGTCCCCCTAACCCAGTGATGGCGAACCTTTTGAGCTCGGCGTGTCAGCATTTTGAAAAACCCTAACTTAACTCTGGTGCCGTGTCACATATAGAAAGTTTTTGATATTTGCAACCATAGTAAAACAAAGACTTATATTTTTGATATTTATTTTATATATTTAAATGCCATTTAACAAAGAAAAATCAACCAAAAAAAATGAGTTCGCGTGTCACCTCTGACACGCGTGTCATAGGTTCACCATCACTG
>NW_005354551.1:464846-475434 GCF_000412655.1 Myotis brandtii
TGTAGGGGAAGCACTGGATTTGAAGTCAGGCATGTTCCAGGCCCTGCCCCACCACGTAGGTCCCAGCTGAGTGTCCTTGGGCAAGTCACTTCTCCTCACTGAGCCTCAGTTCCCCAATCTGTGAAATGGGGCCAATGATAACCACCCTGTGTAGTTCGCTGGGTTCTGGGAAGATGTGGGACTGTTTCTTCCATCACGACCTGGCGTGTAGATGTGTACAAGGAGGTGCTTTCATCCCCGTCTCCCCAGCCATCCCATCAGCCCTGGGTCCCCAGAGGCCAGCACGAGTCCTGCACAGAGTAGCGCTTAGGCGATGTTTTGATGAACTGAATTGTTTTGTTCTTGATTCATTTCAGCAGGAACCTGCCAACCAGGGGCCAGCACTGTGAGTGTGTGTGTGACAAAATCCCTCGGTCAGGGAGGAACCCAAATACATCCACTGAAGATGCAGAAGAACAGGAGGTCCCAAGCCATGCTCCCTGTGAGATGTCCATCTGTGTGTCACTCCTGCACTGATTGACAGCCCATGTCCCCCACCAGGCTGTGAGCTCCCTAGATGCAGGGACTCGCTAAATTTCCAAGGACTCAGGACCTGGCACATGGCTGATCCTCACTGACTATATATTGACTGAAGGAAGGCTCTTCTGGATCCCAGATCTATTCCTTCAGGCAGCTCCTTCTCTCTGAGTCTCAGTTTCTCTATCTGTAAAATGGGGAGGTTGGGTAAATAAACTGAGATAACGATGAACTTAGATAACCTTGTTTGCAGAATCCCTGGATCATCACAGGCCAGCAGTGGACATGGCTGCTATCATCGCCGTTATCATCACTGCTAAGTGCTCTAGAGACGAGGGAGATCGCTCAGAGATCCCTGGGGGATCCAGACTTGCCCCCATATTTTCTATGAGGAATTCGAGACTCAAAGAAAAGAGAGAACTCCCCCAGCTCCACCAGAACCTAGGATATTTGACCCTGGGAGAGAGCATTTCCTGAGTGTCTGCAGTGTGAGCGTCTACAGTGCCAGGAGTGACGCCTCCCTTGCCTCAGCGTGTCATCCCCACCTTACAGGTGAGGAACTGAGGCTCCCAGAGGTCATGAGACTTGCCTGACATCCACAGCCAGTGAGCGAAGGAGCACCTCCCGCCCCTGCCCAGGGCCTCAGCCTCAGACCTCAGTCCCCGCTCCACCCCCAGGAGGCTGGGATCTGAGCAGCGCCCTGGCCACCCTCGGCTGCTCCCGGAAGTGCCCCGTGTCTGCACCTTGATCTCCACGCCCACGATGCCAGGAAACCCCAGCAGGGCGGCCGAGCCGAGGGGTATTTATAGCGGACATGTAGAAAACTGCCACCCCCATCTGTTTACCCAACAACGCTCCTCTAGCTGGACACTCTCAACCCCGCCAGCCACAGACAGACCCTCACCGCCGCCTCATCTATTTTTTCCTCCCCACTTAATTTTGCATCATTCCAGCTTCCAAAATAAACTTCTCCAAACCAGCCGGACTCATTCTGGCCCAGAATCCTTAACGGAGAGCCCCCTACAGCCCCAGCCCCCACTTTAGCCCATAGGGCAGAGCCACCAAACCCGACCCCGCCCCTCGGCTGCCTTTGGCCTTGATTTAGCAGCAGCTGCTCCTGCCCCGGCGGCTCCTGACACTCCAGGGCCGGGATGTCTGTATCTGTGGGGATGCCGGCGGGGCATCTGTGTGCATGGTTCCTGGCTGGAGGCCGAGGGTACTGCCCCCCATAACTGCTCCCTCACACATACACGTACATATATGCAGACACAGACACACACACACACACACACACACACACTAACTGCTCCCTCTCACATACACGTACATATATGCAGACACACACACACACACACACACACACAGCATCCCACAAGCTTCGTCTCCTTCGGGGCATTCCTGACATGTTAGGTGGCCTCCTCCTCCTGCTCTTGCCCTGGCCCCTGCTGACTCCTTCCAGCTTCATCGTAGGACCCGCCCACCACTCTGAACTTCTTCCTTCCTCAGACAGGCCATACCATCGCACCTCCAGGCCTAGAACACTCACTTGGTCTCTCATCATTTGCCAAGCCAACCTGACCAACCCTGCAGGCCTGAACTTCGAGATCACTTCTGCCAGGAAGTCTCCCCTGACTCGCCAGGAAGTCTTGCCAGCATTTTCCACCTCCAAGGCCACTCCCAGGGCAGAATGGAGTCCCCACAGTTCCCCGTGGACTCCTCAGCCCAGCCCCGGGCCCCGCACACACAGGCAAACCAGCTCTCTCATCCCCGCGAGAAAGCACTCCTTCACCTCAGGGTCTGAGAGTCGTCTATTCATCTCCCTGTGGCAGAAACCAGGGACATCCCGACCATTCCAGGCTCACAATTCCAACTTTGTGTTTGCTCCCTTGAGTTGTGGGTTTTTCAGGCTAACAACTCAAAAGACCATTTATTTCTTTTGAGTTTTTTTGCAAGAAGTGAGAATAGAAAAGAAACTAATGCTTGTCAAGTATATCTGTTCCCATTTAAAAGAAAGGGACTCATGGGCCCATTTTTTGGATGAAGAAACTGAGGCTTAGAAACTGAGGCTTAGAGAATTGTAGATCATTTATTCATCCAGCACTGCGTATGTACCAGGCACACAGTAGCACCAGGAACACAGCAGTGAGCAAAACGGGCATGATCCCCCACCCCCACCCCACCCCGCTTCCTGGAGATCATAACCCATGGGAAGAAACACATTACAGATCATTTTACAAATAACTACTTAATAAACATTTTGATGAAGTTGACAGGGCTTTCAAGGAAAAGTCCAGGGGGCTGAGAGAGAATATGGAACCAGAAGCCCAAGGAAGCCTTCTGGGGCGTGGCAGGTAAGCTGCCTCTGACGAGAATTAGCCCAGTAAAGGGCGGGTTGAGGGGCATGTGCAAAGGCCTGGAAGGGAGATGGAGGGGAGATGGAAGAGAGAAGGAAAACAGGTAGAGAGAAGATGAAGGGGAGATGAGAGGGAGACGGAAGGGAGGTGGAGGGACACCGTAGATGGTTTTCTGAAAGCCACACAGCCAGTGAAGGACATGCCTGGGTCAGGTTTCAAGGCTAGCTGACCTCAGGGCCTTTGCGGTGCCTCTCCAATATGAGGGCAGTTACTGCTGAACGAAAACAGCCCTGGTAGCTGCCTCCATTATTGCCTCGTGTCCAGAAAGTTAGTTTTCAGACATAAGCAATACAAACAGATTAACTTGGGAATGTCTAAGAAAATTAACTCCTCTCCTAAAACATCTTAGCAACCCATTTTTGTAAAAGTTCTAATAAAAACACGTCAAGAAAATACATATTCAAGGGCTATTTAGCGCCTACGCAGTAATCCTTAGCTGTCGATTAAATTCCCTGTGACCATGAACTTAACAGAATGCCCCTTCTCATTGATCTTGAATATTTCTTTACAGGTCAGACCTTTTTTTCTGAGGCTCCGGGGTTACACGTGTCCGAGGCCTTGTGGGTCATGTGAATTACCTTTGAGAAAAAGTCAAGTTCACGATGCCCATCCCCAAGTTCCTTCAGGCCAATGCGCTGCTATAGAGTGCTGCCAGGGGCAGGGGATGGGCCTCACAGGGCCCTCCCCACCTGAGGAGTTGGTTACCCGGACTGAGACCTAAGAGCAGCTTCATTGCAGACTCAGATTCAAACTTCTGTCGCCAGGCATAGCGCTAAGGAGGCGGTCACGTTCCCCAGGCGCCTCTTTGCTTCCTGGAGGAACTAGCATCTCTTCTACATCAAGCCATTCTCGAGGTTCAGCTGACCTCAGGGCCTTTGCAGTGAGCAAAACGGGCATGATCCCCCACCCCCACCCCACCCCGCTCCCTGACTCTGGAAGGAAACAGCACAGCTCCCTGACTCTGGAAGGAAACAGCAAGCTCCCAACTGAGTCCGTGAGTCTTCTCACAAAGGAGCAGAGAAGAGGATGAAGGTGCAGAGGAATCAGCTTCCAGGATTTGACCCAGAGGGGGAAAGTGGGCAAGGACAGGTGTCCCGTTTGGGACCAGAACCCAGACATGACGTTGGGTTGGGGGACAAGACCACAGACCTGCCAGCCAGGGTGCACCGGGGGTGCCAGGACAGTGGGCAAAGGTGAATGTTCTCTTCCCTGGCCCGTGAGGACCCCCATCCTTCAGGTGCGTGGAGGAGGTATGAACAACTCCTTTCGGGACTGGGGGCAGGAGATTAGAACCACTTCTGGGTGAATTAGCACTTCAAGTGCAGGATTTAGAATCCTAGAATCACAGGATATTCAAGGTTGCTTTTCTCCTCGGCACTAGAAGAGACTTGAGAGAAGGGAAGTTAAGAGATTCCAGGGTTCCAGGTAGAGAAAATGGGCTGCACCTAAAGCAGGAAAGACTGCAGCTAGACATGAGGTGGAACTGCCTGACCATCCAACTGAGAGTACCCTGGAATGAACTCCTGAAGGCAATTCTTCAGCCCTGAGACCGGAATGTAGACAGACCTGCCCAGACGGGTGAGGCCCAATCAGAAGGACCCAGCCTTCCTGACTCTGAAACCCCTCCTTCGTAGCAGAAGATTCTATAATGGGTGTGCTTGTAGCATATGTTGATGATAACATAACAAAAGCTACCATAAATCTAAAAATGCTTTTCAATAACTCTGCATTTCATTCATCACAGATCATCTTACAAGCATTGGGAAATTAACTGACCAACCCAGCACTATCTAAGAAGTCTTCTGGCACCCTCCAAAAAAACAACAAAATAAAAATTGAATCTGAATCTATTCAGACTTTAAAGACAGGAAATACGGGAACAGAGGAACACTTTAACTAATAGCACAAACAGCCAACGCAGAATGGGGATCCTCTACAGATCAACCCCTCTGGTGTCTGCAATGATCAAGGGCATAAGAAAGCCACAGGTGAGGGAGAGAGGGGCATGCCCTAGGGCAGCGGTTCTCAACCTGTGGGTCGTGATCCCTTTGGCGGTCGAACGACCCTTTCACAGGGGTCGCCTAAGACCATCCTGCATTTCAGATATTTACATTACGATTCATAACAGTAGCAACATTACAGTTATGAAGTAGCAACGAAAATAATTTTATGGTTGGGTCACAACATGAGGAACTGTATTTAAGAGGCCAGAAGGTTGAGAACCACTGCCCTAGGGTCAGAGATATTAAGAGACATAACAACCAAATGCCATAGGTGGACCTTGTTTGAGTCCTGATTAGACAAACAACCTGTAAACACACATTTTTTTAAAACCATTGGGGACATTTGATTAGAATGTTAGCATTAATCTCATTAGATGAGATAACAGCATGATGATTATGTAAGAAAATTTCTGCCTTTTAGACAGTGGTGGGGAAGTTTAACAACTAGTTCCCTGGGATGGGATTTGGAGGGGAGCCCTGGTTTGTCGCGTTTGCTGATTTCCGTGGTGTCAATACTCCCACCGTGACCGATTTCAAGCTGCCAACATGACGTCCCTGGCATCAGAATTAAAAAGAAATGAGCACAGTCAGCTCTTAGCAGCCGGAACCGGCTGGCTCCCGCACACCACTGGTTTCAGAGATCGACACTGAAGTACATGTGGGTGACAGGAGATACCTGGAATGTGTTTTGAAATAAACCAGTAAAGAAAAAGAGAAACAAAAAAAAAGAGTAGATGAAGCAAATGGGACAGAATATTGATAATTGCAGAGTCTGGGTGGATGTGCACAAGGGGGGTTATTATACTACTACTTTCTTCTATTATGTACATTTGAACATTTTGATAATAAAAAATTCAAAGCAATGATCAATTTATTTGAACATAGGTGGGAGAGCTTTATTCCAAGGATTCCAGGTGAACACATTGATTCTGGGTCCCTACCCTCACTCCACAACCCTCTGGGGAACCACAGGCATTGACATCACCTGCCTAAATCCATCAATCAACCCATCAACAGGTCATAACCAGGGTTTCTCCATGGACCCTACGCTAGGCTTACGGTGGAAAGAGAGTCCCAAAAGTGACAAGTGACAGGGGTGCTGGCTGTACCGCCTGCTAACATTGTGAGCTTGGGCAACTTATCCCAAATCTCTGAGCCTCTACTTCCTCATTCGCAAAATAAGGTATTAATAATTTATGGTGAGCATAAAATTCGATATGTGGGCATAGCAGCTGATGCTGTCCCTGGCATAGAGGATGCTCGGGAAATATTGGCTCTGCTGGGGGTGCAGGGACATGAGTGAGCTGTTAAAGATGTATGGAGGTCGCTCCTCTTTGCCCAAGATTGTGGGTGCCCTGTTGCCAAATCTCCCCATTTTTTAGGAGGAACCGGGGATCCAGCTTCTTATGTGGATCTCCCAGTCTTGAAATGTTGTCAACAAATTCATATATTTAAAAACATTGGGCGGGCCAAGCAAAACACACCTGCAGACTACCGGAGTATAGTTTAAAGTTCTGTTTTAACCTAAAACAAGAGGAAGCGCTAACATCCATGAAGCCGGGCCCGTGCTTAGAAGCCTTGACACACATTACCACATCGATTCCTCACAATATATATCTCTTACAATCCCCATTGCACAGATGAGCACACTGAGGCTCAGAGAAGCGAAGGGATCTGGCAGGGCTGGGAACAGAGGTCTTCCCGAGAACGTGAGGTTCCCCTTTGTTCCCACTCTAAATTCCTAGAAGGGTCTTTAGGGAGCACGCACCAGGCCCAGAGAGAGCAGGAAGCTGCCCAGGGCTGCACAAACATGCACGGCTGGCTGAGCTGGATAGGATTCCTGTCTGCTTCTTATTCGGGGCCCAGGGTGGACAGATCCGTCCAGCTGAGCCCGAATGGTGTGTGGGCCATGATGGCAGGAGGAACCCTCTGCTTTTTAGGTCCTTGAACTGTGCGTGTAAAGGCTTAAGAATGTCCCAGACCCCAAACCCTCATCTCTCCACCTCAAAAGTCGGGGAAGTTGGACTGGAAATCCCAGTCGCCTGCTGCCCCAGACGATCCCTTCCTGGGCACCTCTGAGGTTGGGCTGGAGACACGTCCACACGTGGGTCTAGACCTACTCACCGAGAGCTAGCAATCATTTAGACGCCCTGCATGTGATTCTTTCTGATTGAAAATGGCGTGGCTCAGTGGTTGGGCGTCGACCTATGAACCAGGAGGTCACGCACGGTTCGATTCCCATTCGGGGCACAGGCCCCAGTTGGGGGCTCAATCCCCAGGGTGGGGCATGCAGGAGGCAGCTGATCGATGATTCTCTCATCATTGATGTTTTTATCTCTTCCTCTCCCTTCCTCTCTGAAATCAATTAAAAAAAAATTTTTCCCCAAATGTGGCCAGTTTTCCCTGCCTTGATAAATTTTTAGTATTACGAATAAGAAAGGTCTCACTTCAAAAGTGAGCCACTCAGAAAATTAAGCAATTGTTTCCTTCAACTAAGGACTAGGAATGAGCAAGATGTGTTCAGACTCCATTATGTGAGGGGCACTCCATGCTCTGGGAACAGAGAGGGGTACAGAGAAGAGAGTGCCCACCTCAGGCCTTGGGGACTTGCAGTCACTTCCAGAGGAGCCTAGAGAAACCTAGGACCTTCCCCTTCTGGACCCAGACATTAGACCAGTGGTTCTCAACCTTCCCAATGCCGCGGCCCTTTCATACAGTTCCTCATGTTGTGGTGACCCCCAACCATAAAATTATTTTTGTTGCTACTTCATAACTGTAATTTTGCTACTGTTATGAATCGTCATGTAAATATCTGATATGCAGGATGTATTTTCATTGTTACAAATTGAGCATAAATAAAGCATAGTGATTAATCACAAAAACAATATGTAATTATATATGTGTTTTCTGATGGTCATAGGCGACCCCTGTGAAAGGGTCGTTCGACTCCCAAAGGGGTCGCGACCCACAGGTTGAGAACCGCTGCATTAGACTCTTGTCTACTGAAGAGTATGGTGGGTGATGCCTCACCCAGACCTCCTTCCCAGCCCTGGCTGTGCCGCTGACTAGCTGTGTGACTGTGGGCAATCCGTTATACCTCCCTGTGCCTCAGTTTCTCCATAAGGAAAATGGAGATACTGACAGTGGTGCCTGTGTTATAGATCTCCAAGCACTTTAGCACAGCCTGGGCTTCGGCCCCTTAAATAACAGCAGAATCTACCTCCCAGGGCCGTGGCCAGGATTAAATGACTTAATATAAGCAAAGCGCCTGGAACCGTGGCTGGCACAGGGGAGCACTAGGCACCCATTTGTCATTATGCCGTGCGATTACATATGAAAGAGCTGTTGACAATTGAACTTTTTAATTAATTTGCACTTGTATCTTCACAATTAAACTGTCCCTGAAAGTTAGAAGGACATTTCCTCAAAGAGACTTGCACATTAAGACTTTCCACTGACTCAGACCGCAGGGCTCCTCCTCCTCCTCCTCCTTATCACCATCAGGGTGGGCCTCTCTGGCCCTGAGCCTCAGTTCCCGCCCTCCCTCGCTGGCTCCGCTCACTCCAGCTCCCAGGGCTCAGACCCACCGCTTCCTGTGTGTCTACCAGCCGCCCCTGGAGAAGCTGAGGCAGGTAACGTTGTCCTCAGCAGATGGGTACAGACACTGGGTGTCCAGCAGCTCCCCAACAGTCAGGGGGCACGTGCTGTGGGAGAGAGGGTCAAGCCCAAACACCTGAGCCCCAGGCACAGGGCCGCAGGGGGGCCAAGGACATGGCTCTGGAGTCTGGGGTCCACCACCTTCCTTGGGCAAGTCATTCGCTTCCTTTTCTCATCCGTAAATGGGAGGAATAACCGTACCTTCTTCCAGGATGTGTTGTGAGTCGTGAATGAGGGGCAGCATGTACAGCACTTAGAACACCGCCTGGCGTCCTCTTTTGCCAGGCACAGTCCTGCTTTGTGCCTGATAGCCCAGCAAATATCTCAGTTAGAGTCCCCCGTCACGCTTAGAAATGTCCTAGTTTGGGAGGAAATTATATGGCCACCCTAAAATAGCTGCCTATTGCCATTTAAATTATTATCAGTATTATTATTATTATCTGGAGATGCCAGGAAGCAAATACACTGGCTCAAAACAGCTCAGTAATTTAGTACCACCCTTCAGTGAGAGTGGCCCCTGCCCTGGGACCCCGCACTCTGGCCCTCCTCCAGCTAAACTCTCATCACAGGAAAACACCGTGAGGCCGAAGGGATGTGCCCACCTGGAGTCTATGCCCCCTCCTGCAGACCACACTCTGGGTACCCAGGACCCTGGGATTGCCTGCCCAGATGGCCAGGACCTGGACGGGTCTTTTCCACAGAGACCTGAAGATTCATCCCCTGAGGGCAGGCTGCGCCACTAGGACGCTCAGCCCTGGGCAGCCCTCGGGGGCAGGTGCGGTGTAGACAGAGCTAGCATGCGCAGGCTGGGGTGTCCACATGTGTGTGCACAGGCCCCTTGCAGAGCAGGACGAAGGCAGAACGGGGGAGGGGAGGGGGTTGGAGTGGGGGAGGCCTCTTCTCCCCGCTCCACTATTCTCCAGCGCAGGGTCCGAGGAGTCTGGGAATGCCACACTCAGAGCTGGTCTTCCAGGTTGTTATGAAAGTGTGCTTGTCAAGGGAGGAGAATAGAACATATTTTATTTCACATTTTGTTAGCTTGATTTATAACTTGCAAATATTTAGACATATGGTATGTGAGCCTCCATCTGTGCTCTTGCTCAGCCCCACAAATCCCTGCCACCTTCTGCCCACTCTCAACACCAAGTGTTTACTGAGCCCCTCCTCTGTGCAGAGCCCAGGGACTCCAGGAGCGGAGAGCACCCTCCCAGCACCCAAACATAACCATCCACATGGGATCAAACCGCATGCTCCTAAAACAGCGAGGAGCCCCTGGCTAGCAGGGAGGGCGTAGGCCTGGCTTACGGCTCTGTCCCCAAGCCCTAGTGAGGTGGGGCACCTCCATGCCCCTCTCTGGGCCTGAGTTTCTCCATTTAGACAAGAGGTCCCTCCAGGTCTGAGCAGCTGTAGGACTCAGCGGGAGGCAAGGTGAGGAGGGACACAGAATCAGATCAGGGACCTGGTCATAGGTTACCTGAGGCTGAGCAAATGACTCTTACCAGTTATTATGGTGTGGAATTGAACACTCCACACGATCAAGGCACAAGTGATAGCCCATTCCATTTCAATCATTCATTCCACAAACATTGCAGCCACCTACTCTGTGCCAGGCGCTGAGCTAGGGGCCGAATCTGTTGGACTGGGAAGGGTAAATAAAACAAGCGTCCCGAAAGCAAAAACGCAAAGCACGACTTGATGAGTGCTAAAAGCAATAATAATAAAATTTAAAAAGACCTTCCTTACGCTCCTTCCGCCCTCACAACCCCTGGGTCTAATGTTTATTTCTTGGATGAGAAAACGGAGGCCCAGAGAGGTAAGGGACTTGCTCAAGACCCTGTTGCTTAGGGCGCGCCCAGCTCCTAGACTAGCCAGAGTCCAGGTTTAGGATTCCCGCAGTCTGGGGCCACTGTCCCAAGCTGCCCGAAGCCGGGGAGGCCCCGTCCAGCTCCCGGAAGGCTGAGGGAGGTGAGCGCCAGGGAGGGGCTGGGCCGGAGGACC
>NW_005354551.1:476468-490473 GCF_000412655.1 Myotis brandtii
GGTTGTCGGGCGCGGGGTGCCTCCCGGGCCGAGCTGACAGGTCCCCGAGGAAGTCCATCACCGCGAAGGACTCCGGGTCCTCGTAGCAGGTTAATCCTGAGACGTCCAGGATCGAGCTCCGCGCGCCGCGCTGCGGGCTGGGCTGGAGGCGTGCAGAGACCTGTTCCCGCTTGGGGGGCGGGAGCCAGGGAGAGACGGAGCGAAGGGACCAGGACACAGGGCCTCCGAGAGCCCATGGCCGGCGCTGGCCAGCCTTGGTCCTCCCCGGGGCAGGAAGAAACAACGTGGAGCCCGTAAGGACGACAACAGCCCCCCACTTCTCGGTGTCTCGCCTGGTGACGGCTGGTGTCTGTCCTTCACTTGCGGAGGCCTGACTCCCTGTGAAGGGACAGAGGTGCGGGGTGTCTAAAGGGATGAGCCTGGCTGAGTGAGTCCACAGGGAAGCAAGAGGACCCCGACTCCTCCATCCCCCTCAGTGACTACTCCCCAGGCTCCAGGCTTAACCCTGGCCCAGAGCGCTGCCCCCATCTTCTGTGGGCAGCCAGTGGGGAGCCGGGCTCCAATATTGATCTGAAAAGCATGAGGTGGGAAGGGGGTTAGCCAACAGTGTAGCTGGGGTTTCCATGGAGACGGCGGGAGAGGAAAAAATTCTCTCTGCATCAAGACCAGAGAACAAATATCTCCCGTGAAATTGCCCCCAGTGTGCAGTGGCTGTTGCTATGAGGTCATTGCGGCCAGTCCGGGCCCTGCAGGCGGGAAGAGAGTGTTCGTTGGGGTCCGAGCCACCCAGGGCTTGGGGGACGGAGGTGATGTGGAATTCTCCCAGCTGTTGGGAGCGAGGACGCTGAGGCCGCCTGAAGTGGCTGCAGAGCTTTTGTTTTTCTTGGAGCTTTAATTTGATTAACACTTCAGGGGTAGTGGCACAGTGTACAGAAACCATGTCCTCCCGCTGCCCCCCTGCAGGCCAGCCCCCTGAGTGGGTCTGAATCACAGAGCTGAGGTGGGGAGCCGACTTGGACTTGGGGGAGCCTGGGGTCCCTGGAGCTGACTCTTGAAAGCACTGGTTCCGAGCTGGGGCTCCACAGTGAGCGTGCACATCAGGAAGAGTGAGGACGGGGTCTGACCGCCCAGCATAGTCACGGAAGGGCAGAGAGAGAAGTGGTGATTCCAGGGTCTGACCCAGGCCTTCGGGGGAAAGAATGACATCCACCGTGGAAAGTCCTTGAAGAGCATCTAGTGTTTGGGCTCAATTTACAGATGAGAAAACTGAGGCCCCAGGAGCTAGGAACTGAACCCAGGTGCTCTGACTCCCAGGCAGTGACATAGCCCCTTCTCTGGAGCCGTTCCAGGGTTGAACCAGTGTGTCCCAGGTGGTCTCACATCGAAGCCCAAAATCCCGGCCCCAGCTTTGGGTCACGCAAACCATGGGGAATTCCAACAGCTCAGTTCTGGTGCTGGCGCCGTGGGGGGCGGGGTGAGGAGGGCGGCCTGGAGGGAGAAGCAAGGTTGGCAAACCTGTTCTCTGCGACAGTGATGGTTCAGGTTGCCACGGAGCGGTCTCTGGATGACCCCGCGCACGCCTGCTCCACCCTGGGCTTCGGGCCTCGAGCCAAGGGTCTCTGCTCAACCCCAGGCAGAAGGAGCAGGGGCTCCCCAGGACCCGAACCCAACCAGAGAGGCTGTGATGGAGAAGAGATCTCTGGGCACATCCAAGACTGGGTCATCTGCCTTGAATTTATCACCCTCCATCGCTGGACTTCTAGGAGCTTGGAGTCTAGGGAGAAAGACAAGATACAGGCAAAACCACGAGTGGGTGGGGCAGTGTATGTGCTGCTGCTGGCCGAGGAAAGGGTTAGTGAGAGCCAGAGCAGTCACGAAGTGGGGCACTGGACCTGGAGGTTAGAATCGTGACAATAAGAATAATAATTACAGTAGCTCCCACTGTACTCTCTCAACCCTGAAACACCTGAATCCCATTTCACAGATGAGACAATTGGGGATCACGGAGGTAATTGCCCAGAGTCACCTAGCTCCTCGACAGCAGAAGGAGCTGATACAAAAGCTGCTTCTAGAAGGAAAAGCTTCAGGCAGGCAGGCATGGTGGCTGGCACCGTCCTTCAAGTGTGAGCCACGCCGGAGGTGGCTCTCAGAGGGGCAAGGCCTGGCTGGCCACCCCCCGCCTGGTACCTGGAGTCGGGCGTCAGTCCCGGGGCGGCTGGCTGGCCGGTGCAGGAGCCGGTGCTGTGTGTTGTCTCCGAAGGCCTGGCAGGGAGGCCAGGTGTCCCGCTGCGTGCAGCTGTCGGACAGGAGGAAGCCTGGAGCGGAGAGGCTCCGCAGCCTGCAGCCTGGGCAAGCCCGGAGAAGCTGGAAGCTGTTGATTAGGCTTGTGTCTGGCACCCGGAGTGAGCTGACAGCTTGTGGCAGCTCCCACCACTGAGGGAGGGAGGGATGGACGGACGGATGAAAACAGTCCATCGGTGGATGGCCTGGACTCTGCCACAGACTTGGGCTCAGAAATGTCTCTAAATGTTCCCCCCGAGCAACAGGGCTGTGCTGGGAGTCGGGACACTGGGGTTCCCGTCCCAGCTCCGGGGGCCTTGGATGGGTCTCTTCCATCCTCTGGGCTGCAGTCCTCAGCAGAGGACTGAACCCCAAGTGGAAGTACTGGGAAGAGTCAGAGAACAGATGAGCTGAGGTTTCACTATTGTGGATTTACTGGGGGAAAGCAGTGGTGCACTGAGCCAGGGCCCTGGCAGAGACCTGCGAGGCGAGGGCAGGGAGCCCGTGCTGCACTCAGAGTCCAGCAGAGTGGCTCAGAACTGGGTCTCTGAGACGACAGGTAGCCCACAGTTCCATCCCTGTTCTGCCACTGACCAGCTGAGTGACCTTGGACAGCTTACTCCACCTCTCTGAGCCTCAGGTTCCTCATCTGCACAATGGCACCCACGCTTGGGGGTTTGTGAGGCAAGAGAGAGGCCACGCATGCAGCATCTGAGCACTGCGCCAGGCACACCAAGGGCAATGGCCTGGCTGCTGCTGGAAGCTGAGGGCTGCTGTCAGTGAGATGGGAGTCGTGTCCCTGTTTACAGGGACAATGGAGACAACAGGCCTTCAGGCTACTGCTCCCAAGCCCTGTTTACCCCGGACTATTCTGTCCGGGTCCTGTGATGTTACACAGGACACTGCGGTGGGAGTTCAGGCTGCCACCAGCCTGTTCTTCGACCAGGGCCCCTGCAAGAGCCTCAGAGAGTGAGGGAGGCCCAGCCTGGCTCACAGGCAAGTCCTGCTGGCCGGAGGAGTTGTGGCTGGGACAGGCATTCGGTGCCGCCGGGGGAGGCATCACGTGGCTCCACTGGATCTGACTCCCCACAGGTGCGCACCTCCCAGCCAAGCTCCGTGCATCTGCTTGCCCGGCGGGCTATGTGATTCCCTTGGCCATGGGCAGAATGAGGCCTGGCACTCCGGGCGCAGCTCACTGGGCCAGGTGTGCACAGAACCAGCCCAGGTGTCAGTGCCAGCCCCACAGGTGAAGGTGTGGCCTGTCTCCCCCGAGTCTCCCGCAGGAAAGGATACCTCTCTCCCTTCTAAAGAGTAAAAACCCGTCCCCTTGGAGCTCCTCTTAAGGCAGCGGTTCTCAACCTGTGGGTCACGACGCCTTTGGCGGTCGAACGACCCTTTCACAGGGGTCGCCTAAGACCATCCTGCATATCAGATATTTACATTATGATTCATAACAGTAGCAACATTACAGTTATGAAGTAGCAACGAAAATAATTTTATGGTTGGGTCACAACATGAGGAACTGTATTTAAAGGGCCAGAAGGTTGAGAACCACTGTCTTAAGGGCTCAGGGCATTGAGTCGAAATCACTAACACGCCCACAGCCCTTTACAGCTGACACTAGGATTTCTCAAGTCACCCCATTGATATTTAGGGCCTGTCCTGTGCATTGTAGGATATTCAGTGGCATCCCCGCCTCTACCCACTCAGAAGCCGGTAGGAACCCCCTCAGATGACAACCAAAAATGTCTCCAGACATTGCCCACTGTCCCCAGCAGAGCACGATCACCCCTGGTTGAGAATCAGGGGTTGACAAAGCACTTTCACACGCGTGACCCTAGTGGGATCACATCACCTCTTCCCCTGCCCTGTTCAGCGGAAGGAGACTGTATTCTTTTCAGTCCCACTTCGGAGGCCAGAGGAGCAGTGACTTCCCCAAGGACATTCTGCAAGTCAGAAGCAGGACTTCAACTTGACTGACTCTCACATGTTCAGACCTGGTCTTTCATCCCCTGCCTCTATCCCCGCAACTATTCTGTATCATCTACAGCTACCACCCGGCAGTGTGGCTGCTGCTCCTGCGAGGTTATAAACATCTGGGGGCCTAGGTGTGGCATAAGCACCACCAGGCGCCCTCGGAGTGCCTGACACGCGTCTGACGTGCCGTCGGGGCTCGGTCAACATGTGATGGGTAAAGGAAAGAAGGGCTTGTTCCCTCCAGAGCCCTTTCAGTTGTGGTCAGATGGTGCCCTGTCTTCAGAGACCTCGAGAAGCAGGGAGGTTCCGCTCCACTGGCCTGAGCCTCAGGTGATGCTAAGATGTGCCAAAGTGGGTGTCAGGAAGTGTGGCTGTCACCCAGCAGATCTGCTGCTCTGGCCTCAGCTCCCCAGCTAGGGCACGCCCCTCGGCCTCCACGGCGGGGCCCCGGGACCAGGCTCTGCCCCTGGGGTTTGCTCAGGCGGCAGTCACAACCCAGCTGTCTGCTATGGCTTGACTTTCTTCCCTCAACCCTGGATTAGCAATTGAGCAACTCAGCAAGCATCTGACAAGACGGTGCTCCCCAAACCTGTTGAAACTCGCCCAACTCGGGCCCCGTGGGTGCGTTTGGAAAGCTGAGCGTTTGCACCAAGCCTCCTCTTCTCGTTCCTCCCTCTGGGAAGAAAGGCTTGGCCTGAGCCAACCTGGCACAGAGCTGGCCAGGGAACCACCAATGAGGGTGACAGCTGCACGCCCCTGGCCCCTCCAGTCCCCCCGACTCCAAACACGCCTGTGAGAGCCTCCGCTGCTTTGCTCGGCAAACTCCGCTGGAAGGCCACGCTGCGACCCGGGGTTGCTGTCCAGATTTCCACAGGAGTTGCCAGGTTTTTATCTCTGAGTCCTGAACTGCCTCTTCTGTGATTCAGCCAAACCCAGGAGAAGGCTCGCTCCCTGCCGTGACCCCACCAGCTCCCCTTCCCCATCCGAACCCCTCTCCATCTCCCCCCATCTCCTGGAAAACTTGAAATGGATCTTTAAGAGTTCCCTGGCCAAGTCAGAACCCCACAGTGGAGGGGACCTGGTCTGAGAAGAGGGGGGAGGGGGTGGGAAGAGGGAGGGATGTGTCCGGGGAGGGAAGAGCCTCCTGACAGCTCGCAGCTCAGGAGGGAGCGGTGCGGAGGCCCATTAGAAGCAGCAGGAAATTGCTGATGAGACCAGAGGGGCCTCTTTTCTGCTGTGATTCTGAATGGTCCTTTCAGACCCTATTTCTCTCTCTGCTCACACGTCCCATCACACAGGACTGGGTCCCAGGAACTCTGCCCGGGGAGCTGGAGACCGCTGGGCATTCCTCTTGATCAAGGATGCCCCCCGGTGCTGGCACCCCAGGCAGAGGGGACAGAATCGCAGCCATCGGAGTGAGCGGGGCTCTCCGGGATGGTCCGCTCAGCTCCTCCCCGGACACTGAGCCTCTACGCAGGGGAGGGCCTGCTGTGCCCCATTCCCTCATGCAAGCACTAATTTGTCAAGACCCACTCCATCCACCCATCAGGCTCTGTTCGTGGCACTTGGGGTCACACAGCACATTAGTGGTAGCGCTGGAACTCCATCCCAGGTCTCCTGCCTTCCCAGGACCTTCCCTGCAGCGGATGAAAGCAGCCCCGCAGCCCCACACCCCTGGCCAGTCACCACCTCCGCTCATGGTGGTCCAGAGGTAGCAGGTGGTGAGCAACGGGAGCAAGAAAGGAACCAAGGTTTTCCCATCTGCCCATTGGGAAGGGGGTACGGGTTTGGCCACAGGGTCTCCCAGGATTGGGCCTTTAGAAGGGATCCATCAAGGCCAAGGGAACTCACTAGAAACCTGGAGCCACCAGGGTACGAGCCTCACTCCAGGAGGCCGGTGCTGGACAGCTCAGCTGGGGTTTCACCCATCCCCGCCCCCCACCCCCAGGCTCCCTCGGTGGAACCAGGGAGGACAGATCAACGGGTCAGTGGCTACAAGAGCGAGGAAGGCACTCCGGACAAGGGCTGGGCAGGTCTTTGCGAGGGAGAAGCTCTCTGCTGGCAAATTAGGAGCCAAGGCAAGGTCAGCAAGTGCCCTCAGTTTGACACCCACTCGCCTCCCCCAAACACCCTGCCCCAGGGAGAGAAGGAAAATCCGTACCTTCTGGCACAGCCCTGGGGTCATCCGGGCTCAAGTCTGAGTGGCCTCTTCCTAGCCCTGAGTCAGCCACCAGCTCCCCTGGGAAAAAAATACTGTGAGAGGGAAATGGGGGAGTGGGGCCATCTCTCAAACAGGAAGTGGGGGGCCACAGAGCCCTCAGGAATGAAATGTGAGGAGCAGGGACACCAGGTTAATGGGAGTAATGGAAACCGGGAAGCCAAGAGACAGGAAATGGGGGTGCTGAATCTTCTGGGGATGGGAGAAAAGGGAGCTAGGAATCCCAGGAGACAGGAAGTGGGGGGTAGTGCCCTGAGGTACAGGAGTGGGGACTTGCACTCCAGAGGAGGCCGTCCTCTCCCCCCAACTGAGGACATGCGCTCGGAGCCAAGAGAACTGGGCCTGGGCGTTGAGGACGCTGGTTATGCTAAAATGGGCAGCACCCACGGCCCCACGACCGCTAGGAGTCTCTCCAAGGCCCGCCCTCCTCACTGGCTGCCCCTCCAGGGGTTTCAGGCCAGCGGCAGCAACTTCTTTCGTGGCCCCACAAGCTGCAGAGACCACAGTCCCAGATGCTGTCCAGGCAGCCACGCACCCACCGAGACATCTCCCTCCCCGGGACCCTCACTCCTGAGCAGCCCCGCGCCTTCGCTGTGGGCGCTGGAAAGGCTCATCAGTGGAAGATGGAGCCACGCCCTCCAGTCACTGGTGCCAAACCATCCTGCCTTTGGACCTGGGCCACCTCTGGACCCCGATCGGCTGGCCCAGGCTTAGGAGCCAGAGTGAGCTATTTTCAAG
The DNA here is from genome assembly GCF_000412655.1 of Myotis brandtii. NCBI lineage: Eukaryota > Metazoa > Chordata > Mammalia > Chiroptera > Vespertilionidae > Myotis > Myotis brandtii. Next base: position 483,682 of record NW_005354551.1, read on the forward strand.
TCCTGCCTGACCACTCCTGACTGGCTGCATGGCCTTGACCACCTGTCTCTGCGCCTCAGTTTCCTAATCTGTAAAATGGAGGGGATAATACCCACCTGGACACCCCTACCTGGATGCAGTAAGGATACATGAAAGCACATGACTATTGCTTGAAGAGCACACATGACAGGGGCCTAAGGTGCCTCTCTTCCCGTCATCTAGTCCTACAAACCGTTTCCAAATGCCCCGGGCACACCTGAGCTTGTCCTCCTCACCCCAGTGTCCCCAGCTCCTAACAGCACCATTGCCCCCATCCCATCGCTCATACTCCCAGGCCCTGAGGATCCATCTGATGGCCCAGAAACACCGGGAAAACAGGTTCCTCAACTCTACATGCTCCGTCTGGAGTTTCTGTCCAAAGTCTGCAGTTGGGACCGAGGCTGAAGCGACCCACTATTCCCGATGGGAGTGTGTCTTCCCCTAAGTTTGTTCAGCTGAAAAAAAGTGTCAGGAACCCAGGGCTAGGAGAGCTGACAGAGCCAAGCAAAGGAGACCAATGAGCAGAACTGGTTTCCTTTGCTGGAGGGTCCAGCAGGGGCTCCAGCTATGAAGAGGCTTTGAGATGGAGGTGATGATGATCACAATGATAGTAAACATTCTAATAATGATGATAATATAATCATGCTGCCAACAGGGGACGAGTGCCTGCTATGTGAACACTTTGTTCATTTGAGCCTCCCGAGATAAGAACTACTATTCTCCCATTCTGTAGATGAAGACACTGAGGCTCGGCGATGTTCACTAGCTTGCCTCAAGTATCGCAGAGATGGGATTTGACCCAGTCTGGCCATCTCCCTTGCACAATGTGCCACACTGCCTACCACGCTGAGGGAGAAGGGTGTCGGGGACGGGGGCGCCATGGGGGAGAGGCCAGCGGGATGCTAAGACCACGGGTACAGAGACGTTCAAAGCTCTGAGCAGTTGGGGGTGTGGTGGGTGGGGATCACAGTTCTGGACGGGCTCCGTGTCACTGTTGCTTTCATCGGCCCACGTCTCCCAAGGTGGCTCGCTGTTCAACAAGCACACTGCTTCCCTCGGGCTCCCCTCCCTCCCACTTGGCCCTCCTCCTCCGGTGCTGGTGTTGCAGGCAGGACCGCTCCTGAGGAGGCTCTAAATGTGGCCCAAGCAGGCAGGGAGGCCAGAGGGAGGGGGCAGAGAGGCCTGGGCCAGCGTCCCAGCCCCCACCTGGACACCCACAGGGCCAGGACCCATGACACTGATCTGCTTGGCCTCCCAAACGCCCCAGCTATTTCCCGTCTCCTCTCCTCTGGACGCGCAGAGTCAGAGCCGGGGAGGAGTCCGAGAGGTGCGGGTTTTCCTCCAGGAATGTGTATATATTTTTTAAAAAGCAAGCAAACCTGGAAAAGCTTGGGACAAGCCCAGCTAATTTTAGTTTCTAATGAAAACAGCAGGTGGCCGAGAGGATCTGATCTCCCTGGCAGGGCCAGGGCCCTCCAGCCTTGCAGGCTGCAGGCACGGGCCCGGGCGCGGGGAGGGCCTCCTGGGAGGAGCCTGAAGGACCTGCAGCCCCTGTTTGAGAAGATGGGGCACGAGCTGGCTGGCAGCAGCCGCCGGGGCAGCCTGGGATGGTGGGGTAACCTGATCGATGGCACGGCTGTGGCTAGAGTCCTGGGTGGCCGGGGCAGCAGGTGGCAAATTGCTAAGCCTGTACTCAGCAGTGGCAGGAAGAAGCCTAAACTGGGGCAATGCAGCTAGGACCGGAGCAGAAGCAGGGATGGTCAAGGCTCTCCGCAGGCCGCCCAGCCCAGCGGCAGCCAAGACTGATCATGCCCAGGCTCTCTGTCTCCCCCAGAAATGGCTTGTGCAGTCGACATTTGAGCCCAGCCCAGCTCCAGGGTCAGCAAGTGGCATGGGTGTCTCTGGGGGAAAGGTTGAGCCGCCTTAAGGTGCACAGAGGGGTTTCCTGAGGTCCCCAGGACCAGGTGGGCCCCTCAGGGTCTCCAGGCCCTCGGCAAACTGAAAGGCAAAAGCTGTCTCCATGGCGGTCCCTCAGCCCCACACACTCCATTCGTCCCTCCCCTGAGTCCTCTGCCAGGAGGTGAGCAGGGGGACCTGGTCAGGACAGAGCCCTCTGTGCAGCTGCACGTCTTTACTCAACGCTTTCTGTGTGCTGCACCCTGTGCTAGGCGCTGAGGAGAGCCCGGGCCGGACATGACACTGAGGGTGGCTTCACCCCCCTGCAGCTGTCAACGGGGCAGACCCACCACCAGGGGACGGGGAACAGAGAGGTCCCCGGCAGAGCTGGGTTTGTATTCCAAACGTTGCCATTCACTAGCTGTGTGACTTTGAGTGAGTCACCACCCCTCTTTGGGCCTCAGTTTGCTCATCTGTAAAATGAAGCCAGACACCCTAAGGATACCCAGAACCAGCAAGAAATGCAGGGGATGGCGGTGATGCCCAGGGTCCTAACTCTCTCCACCCATTTCCAGCCCTAGCACCCAGTGCTTCCCAGGCAAGACCCTGGGCTCTGGGAGAGCCTGGGTGGGGGTGGGGGTGGGGCTGTGCCTCCTGTGGCATGGAAGGGGACAGCTGCTGGGCCAGATAAAGGCAGGGGTGGTGGGCATTGGTGCCAGCCACGGGGGCAGGGACACTCCTCAACGGAAGAGGTTTCTCAGCTTCTTCCTGGAAGCTGTCCCAGTGACTCACAGCCCTGGCAGCCTAGCAGCTCACCCCTAAATCCCCACTACTGTTATTTCAGCCCCTCTCCCCTCGCGGAGCCCTGAGCCTAGGCGAGGGGGGAGGAGGCCTCTCCGGTCCCTCTCACGTCTCGTTCAACGGCAGAACTTCCCTCTGTCAGGAGGCCTTCGAGGCTTGGAACCCCCCATCCCAGTCCGTAGAAGGAGAGCTGCCGGCTCTGGCAGTGGGAATGGCCACACAGACACACCGGCTTAGTGTACCCACAGGGAGACAGCCTTCGAGAGGGGCGGGGACTTGCCCAAGGTCACATGGGGAGGGGGTGGCTCAGCCAGGCCTCCCTATCCTGCTCCCCCTGCCCAGACAACCCCTGGCCTTGAACCTCCCTTCACCAGAAGCCAGGACCCAGCAGTCCAACCTGGCCCCTGGCTCCATGCAGGGGGAGCACAGGTGGAGATGGGGACAGGCCAACTCTGGTCCCCCATGTCACCGAGGACATAGGGACCCCCACGCTTCTCCAAGAGGCCAGCCCTGGGTCTGAGCAGGAAAGGATCCAACTGGAGGCCCAACTTCTTGTCCCCTCACCCCTGGCCTCCCAAACCTGGACCTGGCCCACAGCCAGTAGCCGGGCTCTTGGCGCCCCCTGCAGGCCAAGAGTGCCAGGTGGACTAGCTGCATAGGGGACCCCTTCCCTCAGCTGGCAGAGGCAGGGGGGCACACAGGCCCCGCACTGAGGAGCCAAGTGGTCCCCTCGCCTTCCAGATGCATCCTCTCCCTGCCCCTCAGCCATCTTCCCGCCCTGTGTCCTCAGAGACTCAGCTTCTGCCAGGACACTGCCAGTCTGTGCATCTGCCAGGCAGGACCCCGTAGAGAGGACGGGGAGGCCCTGAGGTTGGACCGCCTCAGCCGAGACCACCCACCTCCCTCTCGCCCGTGCTGCCAGGGCAGGGAGAGATCCTCACAGTCACTGCGCACCCACAATGCGCCCAGCTCAGAACCAGATGCAGCAGCCACGTCAAATCACATTAGCTTCTCCCAGCAGCCCTCTGGGACAGGAACCGTTATCTCCACTTCTAGATAAAAAGCCAGACTCAGGCAGGCCCCACAGCCCGGGGCTGATGCTGCAGAGAGGAGGCAAGTGGGTTCTAGAGCCACATCTCCCTCCGGCTGCGAAGGAAGCACCCCAGTGACTACCCAGGAGCTTCCCCTAAAGTGCTCTGCAGGCCAGTGCCAGCCTGGCCTCACAGCTGCTCCTGGGAACGTGTGAAAAGCTCAGATGCCCACCTGGAGTGGGGCCCAGGCACCTGCACTTTCAGCAAACCCACAAATGTTTCGATGCACAGCCAGGTTTGAAAACCATCACCCTGGTCCAACCCACATGCCTGACAAATAGAATCCAGCTGCTGCTCGCACACCTCCAGGATGGGGAGCGCGGCAACAGGCAGCGCCGACCGCACCTTGGCTGTCATCCTCAGGGTGAACGAGCCCAGCTCCCAGCAGCTTCTGCCCGCTGCTGTCGGTTCTAGTCCTTGAGCCACAATGTCTCCACCAACGGCTTTGAAATCAGGCAAAACCAGGTTCGAGTCCTGGCTCCATCTCTCACTACCTGTGATTTTGTGCACAAGGCGAATTGCTTGACCTGTCTGTGCCCCAGTATCCTCCTCTCTGAAATGAGAGCTTGTTGTCTGGCTGAGAGGCTAGATGCAATAATGTAAGTAAAGTATTCAGCCCCCTCACTAGTGCCATAAAAGTTCACTGTTTGTCTTTTTTTTGCCCTGGCCAGCATGCACAGTGGTTAGAGTGTCGGCCCACACACCAGAGGGTCTCGGGTTCGATGCCCAGTCAAGGACACATACCTGGCTTGCAGGCTCAGAGGCAACCAATGGATGTATCCCTGTAACATCAATGTTGCACTCTCTCTTTCTTTCTCTCTTCCCTCCCTCACCTTCCCTTCCATTTTCTCTAAAAATCAATGGAAAAAAATATCCTCAGGTGAAGATATTTAACATACAAAAAAATTTCCTTTTTGGGGGGGTATAGCAAAGATGGAGATTTATTGAAGAACAAGTACAGACTCCCACGTAGGGAGGGGGAAGAGTCCCCTCACTCTTTTTATTATCATCATAAAAATTTCCCATATTTTAACAGGGCTTTCTGCGTACTTTTCTATGTGGTCACCATTCAATAGTTCGCTCCTTCATTCAGCAAATGGTTGTTGAGTTCCTGCCCCGTAGCCTCTGGTTCGCGTCAGACCATCTTCCACGTACAAGATCCCTTTTGCCTCTGACAACAGTTCTTGGCTTGGCCAGGGTCCGTGGTATCTTCCCCGCATTACAGATGGGGAAAATGAATCCCCAAAATGGTCACCTTCCCCTCTTAAATCTTCTTTGGACAGGAAACTTGCGGCTTCCCTTGTAGGATGCAACAGCATCTTCACCTCCACCTCAGCAAGCTCCCCCGACCGGGTTTGCTGGCCAAGGGTTCCCCGTAGAGGTGGTGGCGGGAGGACACTGTCTTTCTTGCTCTGAGCCCCAGGTCCGTGTGGCTGAGGCTGAGCGTACAGCCAGGGTCTGCGCTTCCTCCTGGGAGGCCGTGGGAAGGCTCCTTTCCCTCTCTGTGCTCACCTATGAAATGAGGGGTCTGAACCAGCCCCCCTGTCTGGGCATGTTCCTTAAGTCTGTGGTTCTCTGTGCTCTGCTGCTCCCCCAAGAACCCAACAGGCACCCCAGGCCGCCCTGCCTGGGAGGTGAGAAGATGGACCTCTCACTGAGCAGGTGGGAAAGGGAGGCAGGGAGAGGAGAGGGGGCTTTCCAGAGACACCACCACCTCTCCTCCCGTCATTAAACTGCCACCTGTACACCTACTATGTGGCAGGGACACCTGGGGTGGGGGGTGGGCTGAAGGGCAGCCGTTATAGCACAAGTCATGCGGACATTCACACCTGGGCTCCAATCAGGTCCATCCCTACAAACCGGGTAACCCTGAGCCAGTCACTTTGCCTCTGAAACAACCGACACTTAGTAGGTGCTCAGTGAATGCACTCCTCCTTCCCTTGAGAGAGGGATCACCTCTTCCTCACAGGGCCTTTTCCCTTCCTCGTGAGCATGTTTGTGTCTTGCTCCCGGCCCCCTTGCTTCCTGGTCAAGATCATAACGTGTCTGTCATTAGATGAGACAGAGCCTTCCTAGGCCCCTCAGGAGGAGGACGGGCACGAGGAAGGCCGTGGGGTTGGAAGGAGCTTGAGGCTCGGCTCCGGCACTTGCTGTCTACGTCACCTTGGGCACATCACCCTCTTGGCCTGCGTTCCAGCCACCCCCACCCTGCCTGCCTTCACTGCCCACCCCTACGTGCTGCAGCACAGATGCTGGTCTCCATCTGGTGGCCCTGGATGTGGCTGGCAGTGAGGGTCTTGGCTGCAGCCAGAAGGTGGGGGCCGTGGGGGTGGGACAGAGAGACACCAGAGTAGACTCCCAGCTAGCAGGCATCTCGGCAGGAAGGGGTGGGGCCCAGGGGCTGGGACCACCCCGGTCCCATGGGGGCTCGGCCTGCTTTGCCCAACTGGAGGCGGAGGCCTTGTTGTGGGAGACAACACTTCCAACCTCCGGCCCCAAGAGCTGGGCCAGAGGGCCTGTCACTGGATCCAGACAGAAGCGGGCAGCCAGGCCCCGGGGTGGGAGAAGTCGGTTCCCAGAGATCTGGGCTGGGCATGGCCTCGTCCTGGGAGTGGACAGAGCGGGGGTGGAGGCTCTGCATCTCATTCCACCCCCACCACCCTCTCCCCAGGTACCTGGCCAAGCTGTCCTCGGTGGGGAGCATCTCGGAGGAGGAGACGTGCGAGAAGCTCAAGGGCCTGATCCAGCGGCAGGTGCAGATGTGCAAGCGGAACCTGGAGGTGATGGACTCGGTGCGCCGCGGCGCCCAGCTCGCCATCGAGGAGTGCCAGTACCAGTTCCGGAACCGGCGCTGGAACTGCTCCACGCTCGACTCCCTGCCCGTCTTCGGCAAGGTGGTGACGCAAGGTGAGGGAGGGGCTCGCGGGGTGCTGGGCCCTCCGCCGGGGGACCCCGGGAGAGATGCCGTTTCCTTGGGTGGGGAATG
>NW_005354551.1:490588-501084 GCF_000412655.1 Myotis brandtii
TGTTCTTCATGCTGGGTGGGCGGCGCCTGCAGCCCTGGAGCTGCCATCCCGGGTTACAAAGGAAGAAAGCGAGGCTCAGAGAGGCCCTCAGAGGGTGAACAGCAGAATCGGAATTCAAATCTGGGCTCCTGACCCCCAGCCTCTCGTAGGCAAGCCCGCCTCACTCACCTGAACCTCTGACCACCCACACTGAGAGCCTCGCCGTGCCCGGCCCTGAGACCCAGGGATAAACAGCACCAGCGCCGGCCCTCCTCGGCTCTCCGTCCAGTCAGCCGCAGCTCAGTAGGGCGGTGGCTTGCACACCGATAGCACTAACTGGGGACCAGACGCTGTTGGAAGTGTTTTAACTCACCTGGCCCTTGGTTACAAAATAGGCCTCCGTGTTACAGAAGAAGAAACGGAGGCACACAGAGGCTCCGTAACTTGCCCAAAGTCGCAGAACTAGGAAGACTCAGGCCCCAAAATCCTGCTCCAGGGTGTCGCTTGTACCCACGTGAGAAAACACTGGGATGGAGGGGACACAGGAGTGGGAGCGCAGGGTGGACCCCTCCCCTGGCCAGGACTGGGCTCAGAGAAAGCATTCCCAGAAGGTGCGCCCTCCGCGGAGACCAGGAATAGGAGAGGGCATTGAGCCAAAGGACCATGGGCCGGGGCAGAGGGAACGTCCCCGGCAACTAACTGGAAGGCTCCCTGAGAGGCCAGCGGGTCAGGCTCTGCCCTCGAGGAAGTGCCGTGAACCAGCTGCCGCTCCTCTACTTCCTGAGCGTGAAACTGACACTCCGGAGCCTCCCGCAGCCCATGGGGCCCTGTGACGTGCTCGGGCAGCAGGAAGGCGTTGCCTGGGCCAACCTTTGTCTTGGCACCTGTGGGCTGCTGGGCTTGTGGCAAACGTGTGGATGTTGTTGGAAACCAACTGTGATAGAAATTTGGAAGCCATTCTCCCGGGAGCTGGCAGAGGCCAAACGGGCACGGTCGTGCTTGGCATGGCTGGACACTGCTGCCCGGAGAAGCTGAGATCCAGGGAGCGGAGGATTTCCCGGGACGACGACGGTGCCACTGCTGGGGGCCGGGGCTGCCTGAGTGATGAGGCCCAGATACGAGGCTCAAATAACAGACCCTGAGCATGGGGAGCCCCTCTGACCCAGCAGGTGCTTGCTGTCTGGGGTGGACTCGAGGGTAGATCAGCAGGTGTCAGGCCCTTTCAGACCCCAGGCCTTTGCACATGCTGTGCCCTGTACCCCCACACGCAGCCCTCTTTCTCCACCAACTCAGGAGGTTCCTCCCCCAGGCGTCCCAGCTCCGCAAGCAGGTGGTTGCTTTTCCCTCTTGGCCCTAAAACTCTTTGTTCACGCTCGGGTTTTCCCTTTTTTTAAAAATTAATTTTTTGTTTTGAAATAATGTCAAACTTACAGAAAAGTTGCAAAAATAGGACAAAGAATTTTTAACCCATTTGCCTTTATCAGCTTCTCTCTCTGTCTCTCTCTCTGTCTCTCTCTCCCCCTCTCTCTCTCCCTCTTTCTCTCCTCTCGCTCTCAAAACACACACGCACACTTTTGTTTAAACCATTGGTGTTCAAGCGCTTTCATGACACCTTGTAGACTGTGCCGTGAGCCTGTCTCCCCACCTCACGCCCCGTCCCTAAGCCTCCAGCTCTTCCAAGGCCAGGGTGGTACCCAGCACGTGGCCGAGCCTGGATGCAGCAGACAGTCCATGCGGGTCTTCCAATGACAGGACGCGGGTCAGAGCAGGGACTGGAAGGGGCAGAGGAAGGCAGGCATGGGCAGTGCTGGCCTGCAGCCGGGAGGGACCCCATTCCTCGCCTGTGCTTGTGACAAGAGCTAAGGAGGGGGCCCAGCCCTGGCTCAGCAGGTTTGGGAAGACACTGAGAACCGACCGGGCGTGGCTGGGACCTGCTCCGGATTGCAGCTGGAGCGTCCAGTCCCCTCCGGGCTGAGGCAGGGTACCCTCCCGCCAGGCCCAGCACCCCGGGCAGTCGTGTCTGCGGGAGTCTATCTTCCTTTCCATCCATCTCCTCACTTTTGTATCTTTCATTTTCTTCCTGAGTAAAATTCCTCTTGGAAAAGCCTTCGTGTGGCTCCACAAGAGAAGGGACTTGTCCATCCCGAGGGCTCGGTGCTGCTCACAGAAGGTGCAGGGCTGATGGCCTTGAGCAGTGACTTCACTCCTCCGAGCCCCGGCATCCTCACCTGTCAGTGAGCCCGGCAGGTGCGCTTACCTCATGGGTCGTCGCGAAGATTCGGTGACGTCATGCGTGGCAGCACTTAGTGGAGACCCTGACCCGAGAGGAGCCGTCCGTCATCACCAGCTGCTGTCGTTTTTGGCTGGGGCAGCAGCAGCAGCCGGCCCGGGCCGGCCTCCCTCACAGCCCCCAGCTCTGGGAATTGCGGGGCTTGGCCAGTACCGCATTCATGAGCTGCCTGGCTGGGGTCGTGACCTCAGACCCAGGAGAGGCCACAGCTGACAGATGGCCCCCGGAGCCAGGAGCCCCGGTTTGCTGAGGGCCTGCTGCATGCTGCCTACATCAGATCGCACCGACTCTGAGAGTGAGCAGCATTGTTCCCGCTTCACAGCTGAGCAAGGGGCTCCGGGACCTGCCAACTCTTAGCTGTGACATCTTGGGGGAGGTCCTTCCGTCCCCAGGCCTCATGGTCCTGCTCCCTGTAAAATAGGGACAATCCCAGACCAACCTCCTGGGCCTCCCGTCAGGACTCAGCGAGATAATGCCTCTGAGGGGCTCCCGGGCTCCCACAGAGATGCCCCTCGGGCTCTCTTACTGCCTGAGGCTTCCCAGCCTCCAAGCCTGCACTCTCCCCACCCCCAGCAGCGGTGGCCACCCTGCCTCCGACCTACTGAGGCCAGACAGATGGTGAAATAATGGTGACTGGTGAGGACAGTGTGTAAGTTAGGGCCAAACTGTGTGTTCTAGGCTGAAAATCTACTGGAAATTTGGTAAAATTAGCGTCTGGGGAAGCCTGGAATGGGGATAGGTAGTGGCAGTTCTTGGCTGAGCAGGCATTAAGGCCCAGATGCGGGATGGCCTCCGCGTTTTAGTCACTGCTTCATCCTGGTGCCCAGAGCAGCACCTGCACCGCAGGTAACTGAGAAATACTTGCTGAATGAATGAAAAGGGTGAGTCCGCGAAGGTTGGAGGTTGCCCTGAGCAGGGCGGAGAGGGCGGGAAAGGCGCACAGACTCCTCTTCCCTGCTCCCCTCCATCTGCAGGCAGCCCCATCTTCCCTGCTCCCCTCCATCTGCAGACAGCCCCATCTTCCCTGCTCCCCTCTACCTGCAGACAGCCCCATCTTCCCTGCTCCCCTCCATCTGCAGACAGCCCCATCTTCCCTGCTCCCCTCCATCTGCAGACAGCCCCATCTTCTCCTGCTCCCCTCCATCTGCAGACAGCCTCATCTTCTCCTGCTTCCCTCCATCTGCAGACAGCCCGGGCCTCCCTGCCTCTTTGCATCTCTCTCTGTGACCTTCATCAAGTTCCTGTCCTGAAAAAGGGACTCAGAGAGCCCTGAGGCCCCTCAGGCTCTGGCTGCCATGGCTGGGAGGGGGTGTGGTGCACTGGCCCTAGCAAAGAGAAGATTCAAAATCAGGCCCATCTCTCCATCCCCACGCGTCTAACATCATCTAGGACACCTTCCTGGCTGTAGCCTCGGGCTGGATTTAATAAGTAAATGCTTCCCTAGCCGGTTTGGCTCAGTGGATAGAGCGTCAGCCTGTGGACTGAAGGGTCCCAGGTTGGATTCTGGCCAAGGGAACATGCCCGGGTTGCGGGCTCGATCCCCTGTAGGGGGCGTGCAGGAGGCACCAATCAATGATTCCCTCTCACTATTGATGTTCCTCTCTCTCTCGCTCCCTCTCACTTCCTCTCTGAAATCAATAAACATATATTACCAAAAAAAAAAAAAGCTTAAAAAAAAGGGAAGAAGTAAATGCTTTTCAGTCTGGGGCGGTGACTCACTGAAACACGTATGCTCATATTTGTCCTCAATACTTGCATGACATTGGACCTAAGGAGGGCGAGAGCATGCCTTCCTTCTGGTGACCTCTCAGGCCAGCCCTACGGAGCCATCAGATCATTTATGGGACATTCTGCCACTGGGAGTTCCTTGAGGGTGAATTCACCTCCGCAGCCCCGGTGCCTCGCATGGGCCTAGCTCACCGCAGGTGGTCAGTAACCGTGTGGCCAGGCAGCAGCAGGAAGGAAGGGTCTCTGCCCTAAGGAAGCCTTTAGCCCAAAGGCAAAGACATGGTCAGCTGACTGGCCTCCAGCATGTGCGTGCCCCACCGACATTTGTTTGCAATGAATAAAGTGGCACTAATCACCCAACAATAAGCCTCGCAATAGCTACTGTGTCTTGAGCACTTACTATGTGCCAGGGACTAGACCAAGCACGGTCCCTACTTTACCCGATTAGATTTCCAGAACCAGCTGACAAGATCAGTGCTGTTAACAGCCCCATTCTATGGGCAGAGAGCTGACGGCTCACATGGGGGGGTGGGGCGGGGGGCAGCGCTAGGACTCCATCTCAGGCCTGCCTGGCAAGCGCCCTGCTCTTTCCCCTCCCCACCTTGTCTCCAAGCAGCTGTGAGGGGCCCGCTCTGTGCCCAGCCCTGTGCTGGGGGCTGGGGGCTGGAGGCTGGAGGAGAAGTATGAGGAACAGCCTGGTCCCAGGAGCTTCGAGTCTGGCTGCAGAGGCCAGATAAACACACAGGACCCTTAGCAGATAAAACAGTCTGCGACCCCATCCTGATGGCGAGGCACAGGCCAGGGAGCGCAGTGCCTGCCGGTGGGAGGAAGTGCGGGAGAAGTGCAGGGTCTGGCCTGCGGGCAGCAGGATGTCCCGTGTTCCAATTGGGGAAGGAGGCTCAGAGAGGAAGGTCACACCACCAGTCAGGGTCTCCACACGGCTTGGCCCAGCCCCGAGGCCTCTCCCCTTCCCCCTGTCCTACATCATCTCTTGAATCCAAGAGGCTTCCTGGAGGTGATAGAATCCGGACTCAGCACAGGTTGATCTCAAGAAAAAGTGAGTTTTTGCAGATAGGAGAGCAAAGGAGCCTGGCCGGTGTGGCTCAGTGGTTGAACGTTGACCTATAAACCAAGAGGTCACGGTTTGATTCCTGGTCAGGGCACATGCCCGGGTTTACAGGCTTACTCCCCAGGTGGGGGTATGGGGAAGGAAGCCAATCAATGATTCTCTCTCATCATTGATGTTTCTATCTCTCTCCCTCTCCCTTCCTCTCTCAAATCAATAAAATATATATATATTTTAAAATTTTTTTAATGAGAGAGCAGAAAACTGGAAAGGCAGGCTGGAGCAGGGATGAGGAGAGAATGGAGAATAATGTCTTTCTCAGAGACCAGGGCCTGTCCTGCCCACCTCCCAGGACCCCCACTGAGTCTGCTTTGGGAACATGTGAGTTATGCTGGGAATGGCACTTCCACCAGGACACCGCCTGGTGCCGGGGGATCACCATGCCCAAGGCTTCCTTTCCAGACCAACTCAGCCTCATCTGGTTCTCCTCCAAACACTCCTTCCTGCCAGGATGCACTTCCTTCCGACACCTGGGAGAGACATCGCAGGTGATGTGCCCAGATGTGCCACAGGTCTTATTCCAATTCCCTCTGGGCCACGGACTGGCTGGGGGACCCCAGACAGGCCACTGAGCCTCGCTTTTTCCTCTGGAGAGCAGAGCTGGTTGCTAAGGTTGTTGTGAGCCGTAGGTAGCATGTGCAAAGGCCCCGGTGCCCTCAGAACGGGGAGCTACTGCTGGATCCATAAGGCAACTCTGAATTCCCAGCCCCAGGCAGCCTAGCACCTTGGAAAAGATGGCGCTGAGGCGGGACGGGAGGACACACAGTGGAGCCGGCAGAGGAGGTACCCTGGGAAGGAGCAAAAGCAGGAAGAAAGGAGGTGGGTGTGGGGTGGGCCGATAGCTCTATGGAAAAGGAAGACGGTTGCAGGGCAGCGGCTGGCACCTGAGAGAGTCCTGCCTTACCCTGGGCCGGCCCTGCTGTCCCCAGAGGACAAAGCAGGACTGTCTTTCCCCACAGCTGGAACAGGCCAACCCTGCCCAGGCAGCAGTTATCTACCACGTGGCTGGGAACTCCCCTCTGCTGTGCTCGCAGGCGCCCCACAATCCGTTTCCTCTCTCAGCAGGTTCCTCTCTCAGCAGTCGCTGCCAGGTGCCCACTAGTCAGCAAGGCTCCAGCCTGGCACCCAGCAAAGAGGCAGAGCCGGGAGGGGCCGCAGCAGTAGAGTCAAGGGGCTGGGACCCAGGGCCCGTGAGAAAAAGCTGGAGGAGCCACTGCCACCGGCTTTAGGGGCACGGTGGCCTGGCCACGTGCTCCAGGCCTCTGGGGCCTCCTGTGCTGAACACAGCCAGCTGCTCACCACCCCCAGTAAAGAACCCACAAAAGGAACTGGACTTGTCCTACAGCACGTGAGACCGAAGGGTAGACCTAAGGAAGTCCTTCTTGGTTTCAGGTGCTAAGAAGGTGGGAGGTGGTAAGAACGTGGCTGGTGTTCTCTTGCTGTTGTTTTTAATATGTTTTTATTGATTTCAGAGAGGAAGGGAGAGGGAGATAGAAAGATCAATGATGAGAGAGAATCATTGACTAGCTGCCTCCTGCAGGCCCCCCACTGGGGATGGAGCCGGCAACCCGGGCATGTGCCCTGACGGGGAGTCGAACCATGACCTCCTGGTTCATAGGTCGATGCTGAGCCACTGAGCCACATCGGCCGGGCGAGAGTGGCTGGTGTTTATTCCCAGGGGCTCCGGCCCTGAGGCAGGACAATGTCAAGGTTGAAAGCGCTGGAGCTAGGCTGCCTGAGTCCAAGTTTCGGTCCCACCAGTTCCCAGCTGGGTCTTGATGGACAAGTTGCTTCCCCACTCAGTGCGTCCTATAAGCTTTAGCTCTTTGTATTGTTATCCTCCTTCCAGAATCTCTTCCTTCAGGCCCACTCCCAAGCGGAGAAAATCATAGCGTCCTCGTCCCGAAGCTAGAGCAAGGGGTCCCAGAGTCCTGGCTGCTAGGTGGGTATTGGTTTGGGGAATGAGGCAGAGATCTCCCTGAGCAACCTTTCAGGGCGCCCTGCACCCCAGGGCCAGGAGCGCTCAAGGGAAGTGGTGAGGCCAGAGCTAGGGGTGGGCCCAGGCTGCCTGAGAGCCCAGAGAAGCAAGGGAGAAAGGACCACGCCGGGCCAGAGCTGGGGCCCATGGCCCTATCTCCTGCTTTCCCTCCCCCCTGGTCTTTGGGGCAAAGAATTGTGCTGGTTCAGGCCTGGAAATACCAGAAATACCAGAAACTAAAGTCGTCTCTCTTTGGGCGGCCACAGCACAAAACCAACCAACATGATCCTGCTATTAACCTCGATTAACTTGGAGAGGATTCCATCTCGGGCTGTCGAGGCCCCCGTGGCCCCAGCCAAGGCCCCTGATGCCAGCCCAAAATGGCCAGGGCAGGGCAGAGGGTGGGCAGTGGAGAACGGTGGTGGGCAGCATCCCCAGTGCAGGGGCTGAACCGGGAACAGGGCATCCTGAGCCACCAGGGCCTGAGCTGCCCCCACCCCAGCTCCGCTTTTTCTGCTGCCCGTCCACAGACACGGGCACAGAGGAGGTGATTGTTTCTGTCTGACCACGGCGACTGCTCCCCAGGGCAGCCGAGAGCGCAGGCCTGGGTGTCGCAGAGGTAATTGCCAACCACGGGGCCAAAACCTGCCCCCTCCACTCCTGCGGACACAGACGCTCCAGCAAGAGACAGAAGGACAGTCACGGGCACACAGAGGCCCTCACAGGGCCCAGGAGAGGAGCTGGGCCTGTCTGGTCACCCTCCCGGCCAGCCATGCACACACGCACCACACTTGCACTACACACACAGGCACACTCCCTCCCACCACCCACACCCCAGAAAGAGGCTCCACAGAAGCTACACCCCCGAGGCACAGTTCCTAGGAGGATAAAAACACCCATTCAGGCAGGGGGCGAGGGCAGGCACCAAAATAGAACCGCTGAGAAGTCCTGGGCGGAAGGGAAAGACAGGCCCAGAGGCGGACGGACTGCGTCTGAGTCCTGCTCCTATCACTTCCTCGCTGGGTGCTAGGGCCAAATCACTTCCCCTTCCCAAACCTGCACTGTGCCATCTGTGAAATGGGCACAGATAAAGGGCCCAGTGGTAGAGGCCCGACCTCAGTAGCAGTGGTCCAGGCGAAGAGGAGGGGCCACTGTGATTACAATTTACTCTTAGAGATAGGAGGCCAGAGGAACTCAGGGATGAGCGCAGCCTGAGCAGGAAGGGCCGGGGCAGGACCCTGGGGCAGGGGGCCCCTCAGAGCTGGGAAATAGGCGCTAGAAGAACTCGGGTTTTAGAGGGAGCCCGACGGGCTGGCAGTCCAGCCTGCCACGTCACAGCCCTGTCGTCTGGGTAAGTCAGTTCTCCTCTCTGAGCCTCTCTGTCGGAGACGACGTGAACACCACTAGCCTTCTAGGGGGGTTGAGGACAGTAACCCCACAGAAGCTAACAGCGATGACGCCGTGTGACCAGGGACGAGTTGACTGACTCTCTGTGGGCTGGGGATGACGGCAGTGCTGACCTCACGGGCGCTGTGAGGATGACATGCTCAGCACACGTCAGGATGCTGGCACGCAGTCTGTGTACTCAGCATCGCATGGGGAGAACCATGGCCAGCAGTGTCGCTCCCGGCCCATGGGAGGTAGATCTCTCCAGGGGCCTCCGGCGTTCAGGTCCCGAATACCCTCCACCTCTGAAAAGGAGGGTGCGGGGAGGAGCCCCGGGACCCAGCCTGCCCTCCCTCTGCCGCCCACAGGGACTCGGGAGGCGGCCTTCGTGTACGCCATCTCTTCAGCAGGTGTGGCCTTCGCGGTGACGCGGGCGTGCAGCAGTGGGGAGCTGGAAAAGTGTGGCTGTGACCGGACAGTACACGGGGTCAGCCCCCAGGGTAAGTGCGGGAGGTGGGGAGGCGTGAGTGGGAGAGCAGAGGCCTGGCCGTCACTCATCTGTGGCCCCTTCTGCCCCCGGGCCCCAGGCTTCCAGTGGTCAGGATGCTCCGACAACATCGCCTATGGCGTGGCCTTCTCACAGTCGTTCGTGGACGTGCGGGAGAGGAGCAAGGGGGCCTCGTCCAGCCGGGCCCTCATGAACCTCCACAACAATGAGGCCGGCAGGAAGGTAGCGTGGCATTTCTTCTGCCCCCACCACCCAGGGGCAGGGGCGGACTCGGGAAGGTCCCTGACACACTCTCCCACCCACATGCCACTCAGAAAACATCTGCCCAGGCTCTCACCGGCACCAGGCACCTCCGGGAAGGCAGGGGGCAGGAGCAGTGAGCGGCGCCCTGCACAGCACACATCCCCCCACGTACCTAACAGGTAGCACGCTAGGATGTGAATCCTGTGTCATAGCAAAGGTCATGTGCTTCTCTCAGATACCATCTGCCTTCTCCATACCTACTCAAGGTTCCTGTGCAGATTCAATGCAAATGTGTTCTTCCCCATCATGTCACCTGCCACTTGCTGTTTCATATGACACTGCCCTGTAAAATATCTCTCCCTTGCCTGGCTGGTGTGAGCATCAACCCATGAAGCAAGAGGTCACTGGTTCGATTCCCAGTCAGGGCACATGCCCAGGTTTCAGGCTCAATCCCCAGTAGGGGGCGTGCAGGAGGCAGCTTATCGATGTTTCTCTCTCATCGATGTTTCTATCTCTCTATCCTCCTCTCTCTCGAAAACCAATGAAAACGTATTTTAAAAATAAAATAAAACGTCTCTCCCCTGCAACTGTAAGTGCCCCAAGGGCAGGGCCAATATCTTCTTTAACTGCCCCCAACACAGCTTACCAGCCCACCACACATACAGTAGGTGCTTAATACAGAGGAAGCCTGGCAATGCATCCTTCTCCGATTCTGCGGCATCCCCCCACCAAGCCCCCTCCGGCCCCTCCGCAGCCTCCCCTGACACCTGTCTGCTCTCTCCCCTGCCGTCCCGTGCAGGCCATCCTGACGCACATGCGGGTGGAGTGCAAGTGCCACGGGGTGTCGGGCTCCTGCGAGGTAAAGACCTGCTGGCGAGCCGTGCCGCCCTTCCGCCAGGTGGGCCACGCCCTGAAGGAGAAGTTTGACGGTGCCACCGAGGTGGAGCCGCGGCGTGTGGGCTCCTCCAGGGCGCTGGTGCCGCGCAACGCGCAATTCAAGCCGCACACCGACGAGGACCTGGTGTACTTGGAGCCCAGCCCGGACTTCTGCGAGCAGGACATGCGCAGCGGTGTGCTGGGCACGCGGGGCCGCACGTGCAACAAGACATCCAAGGCCATCGACGGCTGTGAGCTGCTGTGCTGCGGCCGCGGCTTCCACACGGCACAGGTGGAGCTGGCCGAGCGCTGCAGCTGCAAGTTCCACTGGTGCTGCTTCGTCAAGTGCCGGCAGTGCCAGCGGCTGGTGGAGCTGCACACG
>NW_005354551.1:501125-504308 GCF_000412655.1 Myotis brandtii
GGGGAAGGCCCGTAATTTAAACAGTCCCCCACCACCCACCCCAAAAGATACTGGTTATATTTTTTTGTTTTGGTTTGGTTTTTGGGTCCTCATGTTATTTATTACCGAAACCAGGCAGGCGACCCCAAGGGCACCAACTGGGGTCTGCCTGAAGCCTGGGCCTCCGTGGCTGCCACTGACCAAAGGGACCTTGCTCGTACTTCCGGCTGTCCACGCGTGGCTGCTGCTGACCACTCACTCGGCTGTTATCTGTGTCCGTCTTTCCACTTGTGGACTCAAAGTGGGTAGCAGGCGTGTTACAGCCACGTGCCTACCAACCGCCATCTAGGGAAAGAGGTGGCCCTATGGTGGGGGAAATCAGTGCCATTTTGCTGGAAGTTGCGCCCCCACACATACACACAGGCCCCTGGCAGCTTCATCCTGGTAGCCTTGTCCTCTCAAGGCCACTGGAAAGGGAATGGGCAGATACCAGGCCAAGGGCAGAGGGTTCATTTCAGCCCTCCATGAGCAGCTGGAGGTGCAACTTCTGTGGGACCTTCAGGCAGAAGAGCAGGTGAGGTGAGGGCAAGAGAAAGCTGCAGTCCCACCCTAGAGCCCAGCCTGCCTGGCCTCCCCCTCAGAGAGGGAAACCCCCACTCCCTGGTCCCTTCCAGGCAGGAGTCCAACCGGCCATCCTGGATCAGCGATCCTAGCAGGGTCTCTGCAGTGATGCCCCGTGTGAGTCTCCTCCTCACAGAGCTGCTTCTCTGACACTAGGAATGGACATGGCTCACACACACACAGAGGAAAGGGCCGTGTAAGAAAGCCCTCTCCCAACCATTTCATGCGCCCAATTTACTGAGTAAATACTACGTTCTAGGCCCGATACTGGGCCATCTCACTGGATGATGGAGAAGACAGGGATGTTCGTGCCCACTTTGTAGCAGCGGGGACAATGCCCCGCGGGTCCCAGAGCAGCAAGATGCAGAGGCAGAGCCGCAAGAGCCCTCCAGCCAAGGCTCCTCCAGGCTCCTGCACCTAAAGGCCCAGAACCTGCAGGTCTTCTTGGGTCTGAGCCTTGGGGAGGGGGCTCTGCTGGAGGAAAAGGGCCGCGAGGCAGTTGGAGGCACAGACCACAGGCTGAGCGAGAGCCCCCACAGTTCCTGAGGGCAGAGCTCTGAGGGACAAGGCGGACAGCAGAGAGGCACCCTGCCCCTGGGGACCACGGTACTGAAGAGTCCCCCCAAGACCGCACCAGCTGCCCGGGCCTGGCCCTGCACAGCAGCCACACCGTTAGGAGTCCAGTCCAAACTTCTGTGAGCAAGACAAGCACACAGCAAGACCTGGCCTGACCCAACTGCCTCTGGGTGGGCTCCCAACCACCAAAGGGACTCGCTGCCAGCCCAGGCTCCAGGCTTCCCCCACATTGGGGCTCTAGGCTTCTGGTTTGAGGTCTTGAGCTCTGGGATCCCCTTTGGAGGTTCTCAGACCCAAGCTCTTGGCTCCAGGGTTCAATGTCTGAATCAAAGTCCCAGATTCAGAAGGCAGGCTCTGGCCTGTAGAAGCTCTCCAGGCCTGTGGTTTGTGCCTCCTGGTGTTGGCTCCCTCACGAAGAGGTCAACACTCTTGGCCTCCAGCCAAGCTCTCTGCTCAGTGTCCATCTGAGAAGGCCAAAACCAAGTGAGATGCTGGAGCCACATTCGAATGTGGGGATAATCTTGGGGCGGGCAGGCTCTGATGTGGATGAAAGCTGAGCCGACCGTGTCCCCACAGCTGCCCAGCGGGGCTCACTGCTCCTCTGGCGGGCTCTGTGCAGCCATATGGGAAAATACCAACCCTCACTGGCAGAGGCAGACCCTGACAAAGGGAGCAACAGGGACCCCTCCCCTTCCAGAGATAGGGCTGAGCCACTCTCCCCCACCCCCAAGTCCTCTCCCCAGAGCCAGGGGAACAGGAGGTCCAGGCTGAATGCTGGTATGATGGGCACTACCCCCCAGGAAGAAGGGAGAGGGTCTGTGCCCATTCACGGGCTTCACCTTCCCACCTGCCGGGGGCTCCTCACAGCTGGGGTTCTGAAGGGTGTAACCTCTGCCCAGTCCTACCACCACCACCACCAGCCCCCCAAACGCCAAAGGGAGCCTCAGCCACAGGCAAATGGAGCTTCCTTGGACACGCCCTCCTCCAAACTGTCCCAGATCAAGGAAGAACCAGCACAGGCCTGACAGCCCACCCACTCTGGAAGCTGGCCAGAGGGTCCAAGTCCAGCCCAAAACCTTCTCCACTCATCTTGCCACAGGCCAAGGTGATGTCCTCCGCGGCCTCGGGCTGGAGAGGCCCTGGCTCTGGATGCTGCTGCCCCTCTGCTGCCCCATCCCATCCTCCAATTTTTATACGAGGCTCCTTGCCTCTGTGACATCCCCATGAAATAGTCTGATGCACGATAAAATGATTATTTCTTTATCTTGCAATTGTGGTAGTGACTTTTTTGTAGAAGAGGGAGAAGAGAGACTTGGGAAAGGAAAGAGAAAAGCAAATAAAGAGTAGCAATCTCTAGAAATGGGCACCGGTTTGCCCTCTTTCCTCCTGAATAACTGGTTTGGTGGCCACGAGTAAAGGACCTACCAGCAGGCTCTCTGCAAATCGCTTTTAACACAGAAGCTATATCTGCATCTCACTGAGCAGGGTCAGCTACTTGACCCTCGGCCCTTCTTGAGTGTGATGTGGAGAAGAGGGACAAACACAATGCCAGGGGAGGTTCTGGTGAAGTGGGTGCCGATGGAGACAGGGGACAAATGGAAAAGAACTTAGTTCCTGTCAAGGACACGGGTTCAAAGCCTGTGGCCGGAAGTAAACTCCATGATTGGAGCCGAGCCAAAATGAGGTGTCTGGATAGAAAATGCCCTATAACTCAAGTCACCGCGGATAGGGACACCCACGGTGGCTTCTGAGGAACCTCACTCTAGTGAAATCCTCATCCTCACCAGGCGGGCATGGCCTGTCGCCCCACCCACCCCCCACTGCAGCAAATTCACACCAGCCTGGGAACTTCTCAGCTTTCCAAAGGTTCAGTGGGATAGTAAAGGGCTGATGCAAAGTGCTTTCAGGAAGCTGGGGAATAATATGAGGAGGGAAGGGATGGGGTCTAGACGACAGATGGATAGAAAAGAGACAGATGGATAGAAAAGAACGCTTCTTCCTCAAATT
>NW_005354551.1:504644-524271 GCF_000412655.1 Myotis brandtii
GGGGGGGGGGGCGCAGGAGAGCCTGGTAATAGAGTCCACGATGGCAGAGCGAGGAGATGAAGGTGTCCATCCAACCACTGTTTAGAACTGTGAAAAGGACCCAAGCTTTGCAATCAGACAGACAGGGACTGGAATCCCTTCACTATATGCAACCTTGGGCAACTCACTGTCCCTCTCTGGGACTCATTTTTTCATTCATAATAAAGTGCTACTCCCCTTGCCCCAGTTCCAAAGTCCACGATGGCAGAGCGAGGAGATGAAGGTGTCCATCCAACCACTGTTTAGAACTGTGAAAAGGACCCAAGCTTTGCAATCAGACAGACAGGGACTGGAATCCCTTCACTATATGCAACCTTGGGCAACTCACTGTCCCTCTCTGGGACTCATTTTTTCATTCATAATAAAGTGCTACTCCCCTTGCCCCAGTTCCAAACGGGGCTAAATAATAATAGAACCTATTTATCGGGGATGATAAATAAAATGACACATGTAAATGGCAGCTATTATTGTAAGTATTAGTATTATCCCCTTTACAGGAGTGTGGGAGGCGGTTAAAATCGCTCTAAGATTGAGGGGGCCAGAAAGGGGATAGAACGAGGAAAGCAGAGACAGTGGGGAATTGGGTAAGAGTTGAAGGCAGGTACCTCAAGGCTGTGGTCCTCCTTTGGCCTCATCCCAGAAATCAGAAGCAGACAGATGTCTCAGGGCAGAGATCCTAGGCTGGGAACAGAGACAGAGAATCCCAGGGTGGGATTCCCAGGCAGCAGAAAGCAAGGCAATGGCAAAGCTGCCCCTGGCACCAAGAGGAGAAGCTGAACCAAGGTCCAATGGGCAAGAGGCAGGGCTCAGACAGGGAGCAGGGGACAAGGAGGGCCCAGTCAGAAGTGGAGTGGGAGTCAGAGCTGTGGGAAGCATAGGCAGTGGGGCCAGGCTCCGCCTGTATAGACGGACGGCTTTCAGAACTGCCAGGTGGGGTGGGTCAGCTCAGAGGCTGTGTGCAGATCCATCTTTGACAGCTGCCCTCAGAGCTCAGGGCTGAGGTCTGGGTGATAAAGCAGACCTCCTTCTCAGCCCCTTCTTGGCAGCCAGTGGTCCAAGGGAAGTCTGGGAAGACCCAAGGCCAGGTTCAAGGCAGATCTTGGGCCAAGGAAGGGCCAGAGATCACAGCAAGGGTGTAAAAGGAAGTATAGGGTTTAGGCAACTTAGAGGAGCTAAGACAGGCTGAGAAATGGAGTGAGGAAGAAGCAGAGGGTGGGAGCACAGACACGGGAACAGAGGGAGAGAAAGGCATGAGAAGGGAGGAAGGCACTGAGGAGCCGGAGGGCATCTGGGCAAAAGAGCCCAGCAGCTTCCTAGTAAGAGGAGAAAGTGCTGAGCTTCAGGAGAAGGCATCTGACTCAAGAAGGGGGGTATGAGGGGATGTCTAAAGGATGTGGGGGAGGGAGGAGTGTGGCCGGGCCCAGGCGATGACTTCATAAGCATCTCCCCCCACTCCTTCCTGAGCCGCCAGCCCTAGTGACCCCCTGCCCGCATCTCAAGGGTCTAGGCCAAGCAGGCGCTGACAGGGGAGAAAGGGGCCCTCCTGGGCCAGGCCCCCTAGCCTGGCATAGTGCCTGCTGGGAAGGAGGGGCCTAGAGGCCCAGCCCTTGTCAGCATCCCGGCCGGCACTTCGGAGGCAATTAGCAGCCCAGCTGAGCTAATCCCCCGCCTGGCGAGGCCAACACAAACAGGCCCAGGCCGGGTGCACACTCGCCTGCCTGTTTGCTGAGGGGCCCGGTGGTCCGCCAAGAACAACACCAATAACCCGGGGCCTTCTCTGGGTTAAGAGGAGGACCGAGGCTTGCTGAAGAGCTGACCATGCCCGACAGGCATACTCTGGCCAGGCGCCCTGACTGCCCCAGAAAGGCAGCCACTGTTCCCAAGCCTTGGGCCAGCCAGGAAGAGGAAGCTGGACACAAGGAGCCATATACTCTAATTCAGTACCCACCCCTACCCCCACCCATGCCACCTGTGAGGGAAAAGGGCCAACTCAGGCTTGTGTTGCCTTGACCAGCCCAATAACTGAGGCCAGAAGGGCCTGAGCCCTCTGGTCAGAACCCAAGGATTACAGGCTTCATGCTGGACCTGGGAGCCCAGAGGCAATTCAGACCTGGACCCTGCCCTCAAGGGGTTCACGGTCCAACAAGCGAACAGACCATGTACAACCGTAGAGCAGGGCCAGACTCTACTCCCATCAGCAACTACCTGTCCCCCTAGGATGGTGGAACCCCCACAACCAAGAAGGCAAAAGGGGCCCAGCAGAAGAAACAGAGGCCCATAGATAGATAAATGGGGATATGGCGCCAAGAGGGCAGGAGGGGATCAGAACAAACTTTGGCACAGACCAGTAACTCCTTCGCACAACCCAGCAACCACCAGGAGAGCAGACAAGGCCCTACTCCTGCACCCCGACTTCTTCATTCCAGCCCAATTCCACCTTCCTCAGCCCTTGACCAGGGAGCATCCTCTCTCTGAGATAAACCCTCTATCTGCAACATGGTTCCTCACCTACGTAGGTGCCTGGACTTTGCTGCAACATCAGAAACTGCAGCCTCCTTGGAGCTTCTACTGGGGAAAGCGATACGGCCTCCCTGAATGGGCCAGGCCCCTCGGGAAACGGCGCTGATCATTGATATGCAGCACCACTACCATTTACTGAGCACCTATCAACAGAGGGCCAGGCCCACACCAAATACCACCACCAGCATTATCCCACTTCAGATCCACAAGCAAATGATGGGACATGAATATATCCTGTTGGATAAACCCACTGAGAGGCAGGTGTATGGTTTATCCCCACTTTACAGATAAGGAGACCAAGGCTCGTGGCAGAGACTTGCCTATGGTGGCAGGTGTGTGTGTCACTAGGCCCCTCCTCCAGTCCCACCACCTCTCCATTTTCCCTCGCCCCATGCTGGCCTAGACCTGATGCTTCCTGGGCCAACAGGCCTCGGTGCCTTGAGCCCACCCTTTCCCCACAAAACAGCATTATCTGTCTCTGGCTGAGCTAAGCTCCACTCTGTTGCTCTGCTGGGGACCTATGCATTGTAGACAGCTTTCTGTAGGGGAGAGGGTGAGAAAGGCTGGAATCACACTGCTAGGGCTGACAATGCCACAGCTGTAAACAGCAGCCCTGCCCACCACCCCCTGCTGGCTGGAGACTTCAGGTCCACTTCCAAGCCCGCCAGATAGGCTGTCAGGTCCCTGCCCACAGCAGGAAGGAGCTGACAATCCAGTCTGAACTCTCCTTGGGCTGCTCCCACACCTGGCCCTAGAATATCTAGCCTGAACCAAGGTATAGATGAGTAGATGAGTCCTATTCCCCTTTAGTTCAGCCAAAAGGGAGGTATTTTTCAAAAAAGTCTTTTACTAGGAAACTAAAGAAAAACAAACAGACCCTAAGTACACAGAAACAAGCAGATTCCTAAGCAGGACTTTAACCAGTGCCTAACCAGAACCCTGCAGATACTGCGTCTCCCTACCTCCTTCTAGACAGGGGCTCATTCTAGCTCCACTGCCGACAGCCTGTGAAATCTGACGCAAGTCAGTCAACTCTAAACCTCAGCTGTTAAAGAGATGCTGATAATGGTAGAGCCAGGACCAGATCCAGTCCTAATTTGAAAGCCTCCCACCCATGCCATTATGGCTGTTGGAGGACCGAGTGAAACCCTGAACCGGGAAGTGCTTCGTGGAGGAGTTAAGGGATGTTGATGGTTGTTCTCAGCCAGCACTCTGGCTCTTTCTTTAAGTGTGAGGGAAAGCGTGTGTGGGAGGAGTGGAGATGATACTGGAGGTTCCTGGTCCCATCAGGTTGAGATGACACTAGAATGTGCTGGGTCTCTCTTCTCCTGCGAGTCTTCCCACCCCTTCTTCTCCCTCCCCAGCACCTCCTGCAGCCTGGCTTCCTCCTCATCCCCTGCTTGGACAGCGGCTGGAGCCACCTGGGAAGCTTCAGGAATGGCTGATGGTTATCACAGCCAGGACAGGGCGAGTTGCTGCCCCTCCGATTCATCACAGAACTGGAGTGGATCCAGAGAACTGACCAAGAGGATGCAGGGCTGCTGCTATGAGTTCAGACTGTTTCAGTCGGGAAAGAGGCTGAAAGAGGGCAGTTCAATCCTTCAAATCAGAAAGGGATGAGGAGAGGGGACTTTAGACTCATTCCTCAAAAGAACAGACACGGTGTGGTGGAAGAAGTCTGAGGGCTGAAATCGCACAGATCTGGGACTGAACCTCTTCTAGGCCTCTCACTAGCTGGGTGACCTCAGATGAGTTAACTCTTATGAGACTCAGCTTCCCCATCTGTACCATCTCAAAGGCTACTATGGGAACTGAACCATATGGAGATAGGTGTCCAGTAATCCCCTGCCCCATTCCATTCACTTCTGGCCTAGGACACGCACTCTCCCCTTTTCACCTGGCCAGTTACCATTGCCATATGTTTGGTGATGACACCGCATACACTCGACCCCAACCGTCTCCTCTCAGCACCTAGGGTACTTTCAAAATGGCATGATTCCTGGTTGCCAGGCTGCCCAGATGCCCCTTTAACCACAGCAAGCTTCAGTTTGACAGGAAGACCCCAGCATGGTGAGGGGAAAGGCAGGTTACACCCCTCCAACTTGCCCTCAAGGGTCAGAGCTCTGTCCAGCTCACCCAGCAGAGGCATCAGCTCATTAGCAAAAATGAGGTTCTCAACCTTTAACCTATGACCCCCGCCTCTGAGAGACAAAAGCCCTTGCTTTGTTAGTTCTGACATTTCAAAATAAATCTTGTGGCATTTCAAATTACATACACCATTTGTCAACTGGCTATTCTAATACTCCTCCCGCCCCAAGAGAAGCCTAGTAGTTAAACACTCTGCAGTCAAATAACCCCAGCTCCACCGAGTCCTAGCTGTGCACCTTGGGTAAGTCATTTAACCTGTTTCCTCTGTTATAAAGAGAACGAATGCGAAGATAGAGAATGTGAAGCACTTAGCACACTGCCTGTCACACAGCTGCTGCTCAGCCATCAGCTATTACTACTGCTGTTAACATTGGAGAATGTGCCTGCAGTCACCCCTCCTCTGATCCTGAGACTCACTGAGCCAGATGTTTCAGTGTGGGCTCCCGAGACTTCAGCTGGGCAGAGGACACTTTAGAGAAAAATGGGTGGGTGCCCTTTTACAGACCTTGTGCCATACACACTATTGTTTACACATTCCACCCTCCCCCTTGAACTGCAAGCTCTTTGGGGGTGCGATCTGGATCTACTATTTTATGAGGGGAGGGGAGTCAGGAAGCAGTGAATAAATGTCAAATGAACTGAGGCATGTGCTCTAGAAAGAAAGGCAGTGCAGTCATCTGCTGGCACTAGAGGCCAGGTGGACGGCCAGCCTGACGAGGGCAGCACAGGATGGGCTCACGTCCCTGGAAGCTCTAAAACGCTACAACACCAGGCTCGAATAGATTAAACCACCTCCATCCACTACTGTCCCTGGATTGCAGGACCCCATTCCCCCTTCAAGGCCCCAGAGAAAAGCCTCAGCCTGGGTCTGCAACCCCTGGTCCCTGTGCAAGGCCCCCTGGAGGGCCAGCCCACACGGCTTTGTTATAAATGATGCCCTGGACAGCCATCTGACCCACTGTCTCCTGGTCTCATCCTCGAGTTCCTGGAGCCTCAGCCAAAGACAACAGTGTGGACTCATTTCTTCGGGGCCCAGAGTGGAAGGCTCCCCAGCACCTGGGAGCAGCTGGAAGTTGGAACTCAAGGACTCATCGCTGCTGGTCTCCCCATCCTGTGCCAAGTGCATCTGTAAACAAGCCTTCTCAGTGGTTCCCTGCAGCTACTCCCAAGGGTCAAAGGGAGAGAAACAGACTAGAATCCGGGCAGCCCACGGCTTGGAGAACTGAGCCAGGCAAAGCCTGGTCTGAAAGATGGTCCCTGGGTGTGGCCAGGTCTGCGCTGCTGGCCCTGTGCCCAGAGCCTTGGATGGGTTCGCCACTGCCCAGGATTGCTGCTCTATGCCAGCTGCTGAGACCCCAAGAGGCATGGGGCCTGTGTCACACTGCTGTAGGTCCCACTGTTTTACAAGTTGGCAGAGAGAAAGAGCTTGCTGGGGTGGAGATGCCTGGATGCTGGGCTGTTGTGCGTGATTCTGTTTGCTATAAAACAGCCAGACATTCCTAGGACCTGGAATCCCGCCGAGGCCATGGAGCTAGCCTTCCCGGCCATATATCTCCAGGCGGGGGACAGGCCTGAGACATCTGAGATAATAAAGACATGATTGTCTCAGCCCTGGGGCTTGTCTCCCCTTTGTCCCAGGGCCCAGCAGCCAGCAAGAAGTTTAAAGACGTCCTCCCCCTTCTCCTGGGAAAGTACAAATGCATCAGATTCTATAGCCCCTGGGGTGAGCTTCCCAAGAACCAGGCCTGGGATTCCTGCTCTGGCTCACCAGAGCAGAAGGCCATCAGGGGTCCATCCCAGGCAGCACACAGGAGAGACTGCGAGCAACCAGATGTGGAACACTCACTCGGGGCACATGTCCTCCCCGCTGGGCACGCATCTCTAATTCTCACCAACCCTCTAGCATGGGAACTATAATTTTAGGAATTAAGAAACTGGAGCTGAGAGAGGTAAACGAACTTGTCCAAAGTCACAGATACTCAATGGCAGGGATGGTCTGAAACCTAGATGTTTTACTCCAAAGCCTGCAACTTCCACAGTAACTCTAACTCACTCCATCCCCTCCCTTAAAAAAAATGTATTTTTATTGATTTCAGAGAGGGAGGAAGGGGGGGCGGGGGGAGAGAGAGAGAAACATCAATGATGAGAGAGAATCAGTAATTGGCTGCCTCCTGCACGCCCCACACTAGGGATCAAGCCTGCAACCCACAAGGAATCAAACCGTGACCTCTTGGTTCATAAGTGGACGCTCAACCACTGAACCATGCCAGCCGGGCCCCAACACCCATTTTTTATAAAAACTCTCAGCAAAGTGGGAATAGAGGGAACATATCTCAACATTATAAAGGCCATACATGGCAAACCTACAGCGAACATCATACTCACTGGGCAAAAACTAAAATCATTTCCCTTAAGAACAGGATTAAGACAGGGATGTCTGCTTTCACCACTCTTATTCAATACTAGAGACCCGATGCATGAAATTTGGGAGGGGGGGGGAGTTCCTTGAGCATGGCCTGCACCCTCTTGCAATCTGGGACCCCTTGGGGGATGTCCGACTGCCAGTTTAGGCCC
This sequence comes from Myotis brandtii, assembly GCF_000412655.1. Lineage (NCBI taxonomy): Eukaryota > Metazoa > Chordata > Mammalia > Chiroptera > Vespertilionidae > Myotis > Myotis brandtii. The sequence goes on from NW_005354551.1 coordinate 511,926, forward strand.
ACTGGCTCCTAACTGCTCACCTGCCTGCCTGCCTGATCACCCCTAATCATTCTGCCTGCCTGCCTCATCACCCCTAACCACCTGCCTGCCTGCCTCATCGCCCCTAACCCCTCTGCCTGCCTGATCACCCCTAACCACTCTGCCTGGCTGCCTGATTCCCCTAACTGCTCGCCTGCCTGCCTGATCACCCCTAACCACCTCTGCCTTGGCCTCCACCACAGGGGCTTTGTCCAGAAGGATGTCCAGAATGATGTCCGGAAGGTCGTTCAGCTGTCTGGTCTAATTAGCATATTACGCTTTTATTATTATAGATAGTACTGGAAGTCCTAGCCACAGCGATCAGACAAGAAGAAATAAAAGGCATCCAAATTGGAAAGGAGGAATTAGAACTCTCATTATTCGCAGATGACATGATATTGTACATAGAAAACGTTAAAGACTCCACCAAAAAACTACTTGCTTTAATAAATGAATTTGGTTTTAAAAAAAAATGAATTTGGCAATGTAGCAGGATACAAAATAAACATCCAAAAATCTATGGCTTTTTTTTTCGTTACTCCTCACCTGAGGATATTTTTCCATTGATTTTTAGAGAGAGTGGAAGCGAGAGGGAAAGACAGAGAGAAATATCCATGTGAGAGAAAAACATCGATTGGTTGCCTCCTGCATGCAGCCCTGGGCCTGGGCCAGGGAGGAGCCTGCAACCGAGGTACATGCCCTTGACCGGAATCAAATCTGGGATCTTTTAGATCTGCAGGCCAACGCTCTATGCACTGAGCCAAACCCACCAGGGCTCTATGGCTTTTTTATACACTAATAATGAATTATCAGGAAGAGAAACTGAACAAACAATTCCATTTACCACTACAACAAAAAAATTAAGGTACTTAGGAATAAACTTAACCAAGGAGGTAAAAGACTTGTATTTGGAAAACTACAGGACACTGACAAAAGATAGAGAAGATATAAACAAGTGGAAGACTATACCGTGTTCATGGATTGGTAGAATTAACATTACTAAAATGTCCATACTACCCAAGGCAACCTACAGATTCAATGCAATCCCTATTAAAATACCAAAAGCATATTTCACAGATTTTGAACAAATACTCCAAAAATTTATATGTAACCAAAAAAACCCCAAATAACCACAGCAATCTTGAGAAAGAAGAACAAAGTTGGAGGAATCACAATATCAGATTTCAAGTTATACTACAAAGCCACCGTAATCCAAACAGCCTGGTACTGGCTCAAGAACAGGTTAGATCAATGGAACAGAACAGAGAGCCCAGAAATCGACCCAAGCCATTCTGCTCAATTAATATTTCACAAAGGAGGCAAGAACATACAATGGAGTCAAGACAGTTTCTTTAATAAGTGGTATTGGGAAAATTGGACAGATACATGCAAAAAAATGAAACTAGACCACCAATTTACACCATACACAAGAATAAATCCAAAATGGATAAAAGACTTAAATGTAAGTCATGAAACCATAAAAATCCTAGAAAAAATCATAAGCAGAAAAATCTCAGACATCTCTTGCAACAATATGTTTATAGATACGTCTCCTAGGGCAAAGGAAACTAAGGAGAAAATAAACAAATGGGACTACATCAAAATAAAAAGCTTCTGCACAGCAAAAGAAACCATAACAAAATGAAAAGGGAGCCCACTGTATGGGAGAACATATTTGGCAATGATACATCTAATAAAGGGTTAATATCCAAAATATATAAGGAACAAAATAAGCTGATGAACAAAATACAACTTAACAAAAGGAAGACAAACAATCCAATTAAAAAATGGGCAAAGGACCTAAATAGATACTTCTCCAAAGTGGTCATACGAAAGGCCAAGAGACATGAAAAAATGCTCAAAGTCACTGATCATCAGAGAGGTGCAAATTAAAATAACAATGAGGTATCACCTCACACTTGTCTGAATGGCTACCATCAACAAATCAACAAATGACAAGTGCTGGTGAAGATGTGGAGAAAAGGGAACCCTAGTGCACTGCTGGTGGGAATGCAGACTGGTACAGCCAAAACAGTATGGAGTTTCTTCAAAAAATTGAATATGGCCCTGGCTGGTTTGGCTCAGTGGATGGAGCCTCAGCCTGTGGATTAAAGGGCCCCAGGTTCGATTCTGATCAAGGGCACATGCCTGGGTTGCAGGCTTGATCCCCATTAGGAGACGTGCAGGAGGCAGCCAATCAATGATTCTCTCTCATCATTGATGTTTCTATCTCTCTCTCCCTCTCCTTTCCTCTCTGAAATCAATAAAGATATGTTTTTAAAAATACTAAATATGGAACTGCCATTTGACCCAGTGATCCCACTTCTAGGAATATATCCCCGAAGTACCAATCAGAAAGAATGTATGTCCCCTATGTTCATAGCAGCACAATTTACAATAGCTAAGATCTGAAAACAGCCCAAGTGCCCATCAGTAGATGAGTGGATTAAAAAGCTGTGGTACATTTATACGATGGAATGCTATGCAGCAGTAAAAAAAGAAGGATCTCTTACCCTTTGAGACAGCATGAAGGGACCTGGAAAGTATTATGCTAAGCAAAATAAGCCAGTAAGAGAAATACAAGTATCATATGACCTCACTCATGTGGAATCTAATGAACAAAATTAACTGATGAACAAAATAGATCCAGAGGCACAGAAGCATAAAATAGACTGTGGAATCTCAGAGGGAAGGCAGAGGAGGGTGAGTAGGTGGGAAGTGATCAACCAAAGAACTTGTATGCATATATGCATAACCCATGGACACAGACAATAGGGTGGTGAAGACCTGGGGTGAGGGGTGGGGGCGGGCTAGGAGAGGTCAATGAGGGGAAAAGGGGACATATGTAGTAAAAAAAAGAAAGAAAAACTAGTGAAATATGAACAAAGTAAAAAATAAAAAAAGAATCAACCCATGAATGTATAGATAGGTGGAACAACAAATCCATCTCTCTCTCAAATCAATAAATAAAACACACATACACATACACACACACACACACACACACACACACACACACACACACACACACCATTTTTTTAAGACATTTAGTTATTTGAAAAATGGCAAGCAAGATCATTGGCTCTGGAAGGTAGTAATGGTTCTCAGAATTGGAAGTAATGGCTACAGATATGGGTGACAAGACACTGTGGGTAGTGGGCTCTTTTCCCATCAATTTGAGAGTTTGCACTCTTCTCAGGGGCAATGAGAAAGGCAGAAACTCAAGAAACCTTGCAAAGTCCCACAACCAACCACTTTTCTTGCTGTTTCTCTGCCATCTAGTGGCTCCTCTGGAGCATTACAAGTTAATATTTACTGTTAAACCATATTTATCCTAAAAGCAAAAACCACATCAGTCTTTACTGGACACTGCAATATACAAAACACTATAGATTGAACCAAACTTTGGACCCTCTCAAATACATCAATGAAAACCTGATTATTCTTGAAGACTCAATAGTCTACTTGTATATTTAATACATAGGTTTTATATATAGGGTGTCCCAAAATTCACGCAAGAAGTAATTTTGATAGAAAACACAGGTTTAGCCCTAACCGGTTTGGCTCAGTGGATGGAGCATCGGCCTGCAGACTCAAGGGTCCCAGGTTCGATACCGGTCAAGGGCATGTACCTTGGTTGCGGGCACATCCCCAGTGGGGAGTGTGCAGGAGGCAGCTGATTGATGTTTCTCTCTCATCGATGTTTCTAACTCTCTATCCCTCTCCCTTCCTCTCTGTAAAAATCAATAAAATATTTAAAAAAAAAAAAGAAAAAGAAAACACAGGTTTATAATTAAAAATTGTAAATTTTTTGATTCATAAAGTATACAGTATAGGGTTATGTATGGAATAGCACATCGGGTAAATGGCCTCCACGGCTTTGCTGGCACATTCGCAAAGCCGTGGTCTTCACTGGTCTTCACTGTCCCTGCTCCTGGGCCATAATTGGTACTTGGTAATGCTTATCAAATTGAAGGGATTGAAATCAAAGGGCAACAGATATTAGAATCTGATTCAATAAACCAAGTAAAATTAGGCTTTTGTTGTTGTTGTTGTTGTTGTTAATGCTCACGCAAAATTCAAATCTTGCGTGAATTTTGAGACACCCTATATTTTTATTAATTACCTGTCAAGAGCAAAACATTCCTAGAGTTGTAGAGATGTCCTACACCAGTGGTGTTCGAATCTCTTAGCAAAGCCCTACAGCTCCCATAGGGGAGCACAAAGTGTGTTCCTATGTTTGGGACAAGGAAGCAGGAAAGCGAAACTGCTGGGCTTGTTTCAATCGCAGCAGTTATTTCATTTACCTTTTCGGTTTCTGTAATAAGGTTCCATGTAAGATTTTATTTGGGGGGAAAAGAGGTCTACTGCTGAAAAGACACAAACCAAAAAGAAATAGAAAACTACTTTATCTACACATGGGGAAACTGAGGCCCAAAAAGATGTAGTTACTTTTCCAAGGAAATTCTGGTGTCCCAATTAGAACCTGGGCATCCAACTCCCAATCCAGAGCTTTTTCCAGTAATGACATTACCATCCTGGGAGTAATGAGGTGATAACATCAAACACCATAATGCAAAATAAACAAACAGGACTCCGTTTAGTCTCACTCCATTTACCAGGTTTCAAGATCCCTATGGGCTAAGGAAAGGCTGGTCTTAGAATCAAGTGGCATCGAAGGCAGCGGAATTTTATACAAACCACAGATAAATCCCCCCTCCCCCGTATCTGTGGTTTTGCTTTCTGCAGTTTCAGTTACCCATGGTCAACTGCGTTTCAAAAATATTAAATGGAAAATTCCAGAAATAAACAATTCATAAGTCTTAAAGTGCATGTCATTCTGAGTAGTGTGATGAAATCTCACACTGTCCCATTCTGTCCCAACCTGAACATAAATCATCCACTTGTTAAGCGTATCTGTGCTGCATATGTTACCTGCCAGTTTGTCACTTAGTTGCTGTCTCAGTTATCAGATTGACTGCCGAGGTACTGAAGTGCTTATGTTCAAGTCACCCTTATTTTACTTACTAATGGTTCCAAAGTACAAGCGTAGTTTTGCTGGCAATTCAGATATGCCAAAGAGAAGCCACAGAGTGCTTCTTTTAAGTGAAAAGGTGAAAGAAAAAAAATTGTATGTTGAGGTTTCTCAGATCCACAGTAAAAAATCTATCTGTGAAATTGTGAAGGAAAAAGAAATTCATGCTAGTTTTTTGCTATCGCACCTCAAACAGCAGAAGTTACAGCCACAGTGTGCGCTATGTGCTTTACAGAGGAGCAGAGCGCTGGCATGAAGCTCCCCTGTGGTTCTGGGGCTCCAAATACCCACCCCTGTCACAGAGTTATAAATGAGACATAGGAGGGCATGATACACTCTCAAGCTCCCTGCAAGTCTTCTCTGGTTCCTGGCAATGGGGCTGCGGGACCCTCACTCATATAGCAGCCTATGACGCAGAAGCCAACAGGGGTCTATGGCCCTGGTACCACTTACCAAGCCTGTGCTAAGTGCTTTACATGAAGCATTGCATTTAACCCTCACAATTCTCAGGTAAAGTTAATATAGCTATTTCTATTTCACAGAGGAGAATGCAAGGCTCAGAAGGTTTAAGTTACTTACAGAAGGTCAAAGATCAAGTGACAGGACCCAAACTCAAATCCAAAGCCTATGCATGCACTTTCTTCCCTTTTTTTTTTTTTAATACATTTTTATTGACTTCAGAGAGGAAGGGAGAGGGAGAGATAGAAACATCGATGAGAGAGAATCACTGATTGGCTACCTCCTGCACAACCCACTGGGGATTGAGTCCGCAACCTGGGCATATGCCCTGACCGGGAATTGAACCGTGACCTCTGATTCATAAGCTGATGCTCAACCACTGAGCCATGCCAGCAGGGAGGGCATATGCATGCACTTTCCATCACAATGCCAAGTTGTTTAACCTCAGTCTTGCCATCTATCCTGCCTCCCTCACAGGGCTGTATTGAAGGTGAGTGAAATCACTAATACAAAGGTGATTTGAAGTTTGAATTTACTACCTAAATTCAAAACAGTGTGAGGACTCCTGAGCTTTGTGAAGATGTAGCTCCAGAATCCCAATCACCTCCCTTATTTGAGTCCAGCTAATGAGCTTATTCCCAGTAACAGGGTTCCTTCCTCCTGATGAGGACTGCATTAGATATGTGGAAACGATGGTGCGGTTCTAGCCTTTATGTGGCATGGTAAAGAGAAAGGGATGCTCCCACCATCCCCCTGGCCTTGTAATCAGTAAGGCCCGGCTTTCTCACAAACCCTGCTCTGCCAACACACAGGCTGCTCTAATGACTCTAGGGGCTCGCTACCCAAATGCAAAGGCATCTCATACAAAAGACAAAGGCTACCTTTCTCTCATGCTACAATTAAGTCACCTTCCCTTTAACGCTCCTACCCAATCTGCCACTGTAGATGCTTTTATATCACTATGCTTGCCCTGGCATTAAGGATGCTTGAACTGCAATTTTCAGCTTTGTAATTAGTCATATGTTATTTTCATAAGATACATATGGTTAAACATACAGGCTCCAGAATCAGACCCGAGTTCCAACTCTGGCTGGAGGTATAGTGTCTAGGAGTCCTTATCTATAAAATGAAGATACTTGTAGTATCAATGTCACATAGCTGTTGAGAGAAATAAATGTGCTAATACTGTGGGTTTAACACAGTCCAAAGCACAGGAAGTGCTTAATAAACAGCTCTTCTTTCACCAAAGGTTATGTTCCATTTCTTTTATGATCCTAGGCAATTAGAACAGTCCTCCACCAGTATGATTAATGTTCCCTCTTTAATTCACTCATTGGTTCCTGGGGGCCCTTGAGAGCTAGCTTTCTACCTACTACACCTATCCCTAAGGAGGTGACTACGTCCCAAACATGCCAGGTGTCCCCCATCTTTGTTCACATTCCTCCCTTCCAGAAAGCTATACTCACCCACCTGCCTCCACCCCCACCCCATATAGCTCCTCATTTCCAAGTCAGACCCATCTTTTAAGTACATCTAAAGTGTCACCTTTTTCCTGATTTCTTTCCACTCCTCACTCCATCATCCCCCAACAATATACACACACAACTGTACTTTCTCTTCTTTTCCTGGTATATTAAATTACCCTCTCTTACTCTCATTCTTACTAGAACCATCTTCATCCACCATGCTATCTAACAGAGGGCCTCTTGGTACTAAATAAATACCTGTTAAATTGACTACACAAAACAAAAGCTTTGGGGAGATTTGTAGTTTTTAATATAATAACATCTTCTGAACGTTTCTTATCCCTTGATGTTCATAAACTAGCTTGGTCCAGAAAGATCCTCATGCTAGCCTCAGAGGTTTGGCCAACCTAAGGCAACCAGTCCTGGTAACTCTGGGACACTGGGAAAACTGTACAACTAACCTGATCTGCAGAGGTTTTTGTTTTCCTGTCTTCCAGGGGCCCTAAAAACAAAGGTAAAGTATCTAGAGCTCTTTAGATACAATTTAGTGTGTATATGAAATACTTCCACAAAATTAAAATCTAGGAGAAAACTCCATCTCTAGGTCTTAGCTTCTTCTTAAAGAAAGCTCTAGCCCTAGCTGGGTTGCTCAGTTGGTTGGAGCATCGTCCTTTGCTATCGCACCTCAAACAGCAGAAGTTACAGCCACAGTGTGCGCTATGTGCTTTACAGAGGAGCAGAGCGCTGGCATGAAGCTCCCCTGTGGTTCTGGGGCTCCAAATACCCACCCCTGTCACAGAGTTATAAATGAGACATAGGAGGGCATGATACACTCTCAAGCTCCCTGCAAGTCTTCTCTGGTTCCTGGCAATGGGGCTGCGGGACCCTCACTCATATAGCAGCCTATGACGCAGAAGCCAACAGGGGTCTATGGCCCTGGTACCACTTACCAAGCCTGTGCTAAGTGCTTTACATGAAGCATTGCATTTAACCCTCACAATTCTCAGGTAAAGTTAATATAGCTATTTCTATTTCACAGAGGAGAATGCAAGGCTCAGAAGGTTTAAGTTACTTACAGAAGGTCAAAGATCAAGTGACAGGACCCAAACTCAAATCCAAAGCCTATGCATGCACTTTCTTCCCTTTTTTTTTTTTTAATACATTTTTATTGACTTCAGAGAGGAAGGGAGAGGGAGAGATAGAAACATCGATGAGAGAGAATCACTGATTGGCTACCTCCTGCACAACCCACTGGGGATTGAGTCCGCAACCTGGGCATATGCCCTGACCGGGAATTGAACCGTGACCTCTGATTCATAAGCTGATGCTCAACCACTGAGCCATGCCAGCAGGGAGGGCATATGCATGCACTTTCCATCACAATGCCAAGTTGTTTAACCTCAGTCTTGCCATCTATCCTGCCTCCCTCACAGGGCTGTATTGAAGGTGAGTGAAATCACTAATACAAAGGTGATTTGAAGTTTGAATTTACTACCTAAATTCAAAACAGTGTGAGGACTCCTGAGCTTTGTGAAGATGTAGCTCCAGAATCCCAATCACCTCCCTTATTTGAGTCCAGCTAATGAGCTTATTCCCAGTAACAGGGTTCCTTCCTCCTGATGAGGACTGCATTAGATATGTGGAAACGATGGTGCGGTTCTAGCCTTTATGTGGCATGGTAAAGAGAAAGGGATGGCACTCCCACCATCCCCCTGGCCTTCTGGCCTTGTAGGCCCGGCTTTCTCACAAACCCTGCTCTGCCAACACACAGGCTGCTCTAATGACTCTAGGGGCTCGCTAGCTCGCTACCAAGGCATCTCATACAAAAGACAAAGGCTATCTTTCTCTCATGCTACAATTAAGTCACCTTCCCTTTAACGCTCCTACCCAATCTGCCACTGTAGATGCTTTTATATCACTATGCTTGCCCTGGCATTAAGGATGCTTGAACTGCAATTTTCAGCTTTGTAATTAGTCATATGTTATTTTCATAAGATACATATGGTTAAACATACAGGCTCCAGAATCAGACCCGAGTTCCAACTCTGGCTGGAGGTATAGTGTCTAGGAGTCCTTATCTATAAAATGAAGATACTTGTAGTATCAATGTCACATAGCTGTTGAGAGAAATAAATGTGCTAATACTGTGGGTTTAACACAGTCCAAAGCACAGGAAGTGCTTAATAAACAGCTCTTCTTTCACCAAAGGTTATGTTCCATTTCTTTTATGATCCTAGGCAATTAGAACAGTCCTCCACCAGTATGATTAATGTTCCCTCTTTAATTCACTCATTGGTTCCTGGGGGCCCTTGAGAGCTAGCTTTCTACCTACTACACCTATCCCTAAGGAGGTGACTACGTCCCAAACATGCCAGGTGTCCCCCATCTTTGTTCACATTCCTCCCTTCCAGAAAGCTATACTCACCCACCTGCCTCCACCCCCACCCCATATAGCTCCTCATTTCCAAGTCAGACCCATCTTTTAAGTACATCTAAAGTGTCACCTTTTTCCTGATTTCTTTCCACTCCTCACTCCATCATCCCCCAACAATATACACACACAACTGTACTTTCTCTTCTTTTCCTGGTATATTAAATTACCCTCTCTTACTCTCATTCTTACTAGAACCATCTTCATCCACCATGCTATCTAACAGAGGGCCTCTTGGTACTAAATAAATACCTGTTAAATTGACTACACAAAACAAAAGCTTTGGGGAGATTTGTAGTTTTTAATATAATAACATCTTCTGAACGTTTCTTATCCCTTGATGTTCATAAACTAGCTTGGTCCAGAAAGATCCTCATGCTAGCCTCAGAGGTTTGGCCAACCTAAGGCAACCAGTCCTGGTAACTCTGGGACACTGGGAAAACTGTACAACTAACCTGATCTGCAGAGGTTTTTGTTTTCCTGCCTTCCAGGGGCCCTAAAAACAAAGGTAAAGTATCTAGAGCTCTTTAGATACAATTTAGTGTGTATATGAAATACTTCCACAAAATTAAAATCTAGGAGAAAACTCCATCTCTAGGTCTTAGCTTCTTCTTAAAGAAAGCTCTAGCCCTAGCTGGGTTGCTCAGTTGGTTGGAGCATCGTCCTGTACACCAAAAAGGTTGTTTGGTCCCTAGTCAAGGCACACACCTAGGCTGCAAGTTCAATCCCCAGTCGGGAAGCAACCGACAAATGTTTCTCACATCAATGTTTATCAATGTTTCTTTCTCTCTCTCTCTCACTCTCTCTCTCTCTCTCTCTCTCTCTCTCCCTCTCTCTCCTTCTCTCTCTCTCTCCCCCCCCCTCCCTCCTTCTTCCCTTTTTTTTTTTTTAATACATTTTTATTGACTTCAGAGAGGAAGGGAGAGGGAGAGATAGAAACATCGATGAGAGAGAATCACTGATTGGCTACCTCCTGCACAACCCACTGGGGATTGAGTCCGCAACCTGGGCATATGCCCTGACCGGGAATTGAACCGTGACCTCTGATTCATAAGCTGATGCTCAACCACTGAGCCATGCCAGCAGGGAGGGCATATGCATGCACTTTCCATCACAATGCCAAGTTGTTTAACCTCAGTCTTGCCATCTATCCTGCCTCCCTCACAGGGCTGTATTGAAGGTGAGTGAAATCACTAATACAAAGGTGATTTGAAGTTTGAATTTACTACCTAAATTCAAAACAGTGTGAGGACTCCTGAGCTTTGTGAAGATGTAGCTCCAGAATCCCAATCACCTCCCTTATTTGAGTCCAGCTAATGAGCTTATTCCCAGTAACAGGGTTCCTTCCTCCTGATGAGGACTGCATTAGATATGTGGAAACGATGGTGCGGTTCTAGCCTTTATGTGGCATGGTAAAGAGAAAGGGATGGCACTCCCACCATCCCCCTGGCCTTGTAATCAGTAAGGCCCGGCTTTCTCACAAACCCTGCTCTGCCAACACACAGGCTGCTCTAATGACTCTAGGGGCTCGCTACCCAAATGCAAAGGCATCTCATACAAAAGACAAAGGCTATCTTTCTCTCATGCTACAATTAAGTCACCTTCCCTTTAACGCTCCTACCCAATCTGCCACTGTAGATGAAGCTTTTATATCACTATGCTTGCCCTGGCATTAAGGATGCTTGAACTGCAATTTTCAGCTTTGTAATTAGTCATACGTATGTTATTTTCATAAGATACATATGGTTAAACATACAGGCTCCAGAATCAGACCCGAGTTCCAACTCTGGCTGGAGGTATAGTGTCTAGGAGTCCTTATCTATAAAATGAAGATACTTGTAGTATCAATGTCACATAGCTGTTGAGAGAAATAAATGTGCTAATACTGTGGGTTTAACACAGTCCAAAGCACAGGAAGTGCTTAATAAACAGCTCTTCTTTCACCAAAGGTTATGTTCCATTTCTTTTATGATCCTAGGCAATTAGAACAGTCCTCCACCAGTATGATTAATGTTCCCTCTTTAATTCACTCATTGGTTATAACTCATTCACTGGGGGCCCTTGAGAGCTAGCTTTCTACCTACTACACCTATCCCTAAGCAGGTGACTACATCCCAAACATGCCAGGTGTCCCCCATCTTTGTTCACATTCCTCCCTTCCAGAAAGCTATACTCACCCACCTGCCTCCACCCCCACCCCATATAGCTCCTCATTTCCAAGTCAGACCCATCTTTTAAGTACATCTAAAGTGTCACCTTTTTCCTGATTTCTTTCCACTCCTCACTCCATCATCCCCCAACAATATACACACACAACTGTACTTTCTCTTCTTTTCCTGGTATATTAAATTACCCTCTCTTACTCTCATTCTTACTAGAACCATCTTCATCCACCATGCTATCTAACAGAGGGCCTCTTGGTACTAAATAAATACCTGTTAAATTGACTACACAAAACAAAAGCTTTGGGGAGATTTGTAGTTTTTAATATAATAACATCTTCTGAACGTTTCTTATCCCTTGATGTTCATAAACTAGCTTGGTCCAGAAAGATCCTCATGCTAGCCTCAGAGGTTTGGCCAACCTAAGGCAACCAGTCCTGGTAACTCTGGGACACTGGGAAAACTGTACAACTAACCTGATCTGCAGAGGTTTTTGTTTTCCTGCCTTCCAGGGGCCCTAAAAACAAAGGTAAAGTATCTAGAGCTCTTTAGATACAATTTAGTGTGTATATGAAATACTTCCACAAAATTAAAATCTAGGAGAAAACTCCATCTCTAGGTCTTAGCTTCTTCTTAAAGAAAGCTCTAGCCCTAGCTGGGTTGCTCAGTTGGTTGGAGCATCGTCCTGTACACCAAAAAGGTTGTTTGGTCCCTAGTCAAGGCACACACCTAGGCTGCAAGTTCAATCCCCAGTCGGGAAGCAACCGACAAATGT